>NC_041393.1:52813901-52880794 GCF_002162155.2 Triticum dicoccoides | reverse complement strand
TATCGTGCATATGGTGTCTTGCATTGGCATGTCATTTGCTTAGTTTAGACATGCTTTGTGTGAATGCCACCTGTTTAGTGTCTAATTACCGTATATGGGAATTTTGCAATGCCATCTTGTTGCAAGACATTATATATGTGAATTATGCAATGCTATCTTGTTGCAAGGCATTATGTATGTGAATTATGCAATGCCATGATGTTTAGCCAAGCGTCATATATGTGAATTATATCATGCTATCCTTTTTTTATTACTCATTCCATTTCTCCACAATGTTTGTATATTCAACTGTTCTTCCTATGCATCAGCCATTTGAATTGGTGATGGAAATATCTGGAGTGAAAACAAGGTCTTTAGAGCAGACAATGCTACCTGCTGAAGCAGATATCTTGATGGTTATAGATAGCTCCTCAAAGGAGGATTCAAAGGTAAATGACCATTCCTATTTTCCCCCTGAGGTGTATGCTCAAACTTGGCAGGGTTATATCGCTCATTTCATGCATATGTTGTCTTGCAATGCTTAGTTTTACATCATATACACAATATTGAATGTCATCTGCTTAGTTGACACAACATATATGCGATTGCCCTCTGCTTACTTGCTTAGTATATAAATCATATATTTGAATTATATCATAGCATGATGTTTACATAGACAACATGTATCTGAATTATGGCATGTGAACCCATTTTCTAAAGACATAATATAGTTATATCATCTCATCCTGTTTACATAGTTATCATATTTTGAATTATGTCATTCTATCCGTGAATTATATCATGTCATCATGTTTCCATCGACGACATGTTTGTGAATTATGGCATGCCAACCACTTTAATAGACACATCATATAGTTATATCATTCCATCTTGTTTACATAGTCATCATATTTTGAAGTATGTCATTCTATCCTGTTTAGTTAGCCATCATACATGTGAAATTGTGTTATGCTATCCTGTTTAATTAGCCATCATATATGTGAAATTATGTCATGCTATCATGTTGGATTAGACAACATAAATGTGAATTATTTCATGCCATGTTTTCTTCCCTACTATCCATTGCACCTATCTATCTTACAATGCATGTACATTCAATTACTTTTCTTGTTTATCAGCCATTTGAATTGGAGGGGGTGATGGTAGTATCTATGGAAGTAAAAACACGGTCTTTAGAAAAGATCGTGCTACCTGCCAATGTAGATAGAACCATGGTTGTACTTGCCCAAGAACCAGTCCCACCACACATAACCCAGACTCATGCAGATTGTACCCCTACCCAGTTGGATAGAGAACCAGCTACACCCCTTCTAACCCCAACCCAAGCAGATAGTAACCCAGTTCCAGTTGACACAACACCATCTCCACCACAGAGCACCCAAACACGTGCAGTTAGTAAGGCAACTGCAGTTCCCAAAGCATGAGGACCACCACTTTGAAACCCAAGCCAGCGCTTAAAGCAGCAGAAGAATTGTTCTTAGGTCATGTTCCGTAGTTATGGTTCATACTTCTTTGCTCTTGCATCACTTATTTACTCATACCAACTAATTTCAAATTTGAAGGATGCAATTGAAACTCCAATGGCGCAACAGGTATGTTTTAAACCTGTTTCTTTAATGTGTTTGCTGTTGTAACTTGCTCTAGGTTGATTTCAGTTTCAATTGAATAAACAGTTATGTTCTCATGCCATGCACATTACAAGTGTTGTTATTGCTGTGTAGTTTCCCACACTTATATTTCGTCTATGCTGCTTTGTCTTAAATAGATATGATTTGAACTGTCTCTATCTTGATTTGGCAACATAAAATAGAATGATATGGACCATGCAGTGACCATACTACATAGATATATCTTTGTTTCATGTTGTTATCCTATCCACCTTACTACTGAACTGGTTTACCAAAATGTGTTTCATATACAACATGGTAAACATGTGATGTGTCTGTTTGTTTCTCTTTTAGAATGCGGACAAAATATTGGAGAAGAGTACCACATTATGCAATGGTAAAAGAAGTAGTGTAGATAAGGTTCAAGATAGTGAGACATCCCTATTGGTCTCCAAGAAAGTTGATAAAAACTATATTGAAGACACTTGGACAACCCCAAAGTCCTATCTTGATGTAGTGTTCGAGTTACTGGCCACTACTGCTGGCACCAGCTCTTCGAACTCGCTGCCTGAATCAGTTCGGCTTATTGAGTCTCAACTTCAAGTTGAAAGACATCGATCAGATGTTTTGCGACAGGAAGCCGAAGGACTAAGGAAGTCCCTATTGAATTCAGATGCATACTTTCTGGTGTAACAACAAGCGCTGGAGGATTTAAGCGCCAAACAAGAGAAAGCTAATAAGCTTGCTAAGCTTCTTGCCAGCATGGTGGAAAGCTAGGATATTGTTTCTTGAGATCTTGTGATGTGGTTTCAGTGTTGTACTTGTTTTGTTGCGGCGTTTATTTGCACTGGTCGCCAACTTTGACAACCAGTGTATGTAATATGCTGCTTTGTTCCCCATATTTGCACTGGTGGCAAACTTTGATGCCCAATGGGTGTAATATGTGTAATAGTCGTGATGGCCTAGCTTAAGTTGCTTGCTTATTTATTTCCTTGTTGTCTTGTTTCTTTGTTTGCTTGTAGTTAGTGCAATTCTCTTTCCGTGGTTTGATAGTGGCCGCAATAACCTATTTTTTAAAACTAGGCCACAGTAACCATGGGCTACATATCTACTGTAGTGACTATGGGCCTCCTATGGGCCATAGTTCTACATGCTGTAGAAACAATGGGACTTCTACGGGCCTTAGAATCAATGGTCTTCCACGGGCCGTATGATCAATTGGCCAAACATGGGCCAATAACGGACCGCATTATGGTCCGTAAACGGGCTAGAATTCGAATCGTCCGTTGAAAGCACAAGTGCTCCTGGGTTATTTTGGTAATTAATGTCAACATATCCTCTTGTTGGACTAATACTTTTATCTAGTATATTTTAGATAAGTCCAATAGTGGAGTGGCATGGACAAGAGGATGTGGAACCCCTTCAAGATGCTAAGGATAAAGGATTGGCTCAAGCTCAAAGCTTAGGACTCTACATTTTCTGTTTCAGTGATCCAAGATCACATTGAGTCTATAGGAAAGCCAATACTATTAAAAGGGGATGAGGTGTTACTTAATGGCTTGCTTGCTAAAAGTGCTTAGTTATATGCTCCAAAGCCCTCAACCACTTTCTCATATCCACATATGTCCCAAACCAAAAGCCAAACTCGGCCCCACCGATTTGATCCATCCGACGCCACCGAGTTCTTTTGACATAGCCACTGCCAGAAACCCTAGTCACTTCGGTATAACCAATAGGGATCTCGATCTCACCAAGATGGGATTGCAAACTCTCTGTTTCCCTTCGCAACATTTCGGTCAAACCGAGATGAGCGATCGGTCCCACCGAGTCGGCAATGCAAACTCTCTGTTTCCTTTTCGTAACGCTTCGGTCCCACCGAGTTTGCCTGAGCAACTCTCTGGTTAGCTTATTACCAAAGTCGGTCCAACCAAGTTTCTGTAATCGGTCTTACGTTATGCCCTAACCCTAATGATATCGGTCCCACCGAGTTGACATGTCAGTCCCACCGAAATTCCTAACGGTCACATTATGTACTGAATCGGTCCGACCGATTTTTATGATTCGGTTCCACCGAGTTTGGTATATTGTGTGTAACGGTTAAAGTTTGTGTGGAAGCTATATATACCCCTCTGAGGGAGTCCTGGACTAGGGGTCCTCGGGCAGCCAGACTATATACTTTGGTCGGACGGTTGACTATGAAGACACAAGATAGAAGACTTTGACCTGTGTCCGGATGGGACTCTCCTTTGCATGGAAGGCAAGCTTGGCGATTCGGATATGGAGATTCCTTTCTCTGTAACCGAATTTGTGTTACCCTAGCCCCCTCCGATGTCCATATAAACCGGAGGATTTAACCCATAGGACAAGAACAATCATAACCTCATAGGCTAGCTTCTAGGGTTTAGCCATTACGATTTCGTGGTAGATCAACTCTTGTAACACTCATATTCATCAAGATCAATTAAGCAGGAAGTAGGGTATTACCTCCATAGAGAGGGCCCAAACCCGGGTAAACATTGTGTCCCCGGCCTCCTGTTACCATTAGCCTTAGACGCACAGTTCGGGACCCCCTACCCGAGATCCGCCGGTTTTGACACCGAGATTGATGCTTTCATTGAGAGTTCCACTGTGACGTCGAAGATAGGATTGATGGCTCGCCTTCTTATCAAGGACAACATCACCTCCGGAGGTGCCCTAGTCTCAGGACAAGCCCTCCGGCTTGGCGACTTTGCTATGACCGCCCCTTCGGCCGTTGGGTCGACGAAGACTTCTCGGGTCATCAAAAATCGCCTCCTCATTAGCTCAGAATACTCTGAGCAGATGGATCCGACGGAGTTGTCGTCTTTAAACGAACTCCTGGATCGCATCGCCGCCTTGGGAGTCGCTATGGACTATGATCGGATTGGGCTTAAACCCGATCAAAGAGAGATTGAATGTTCGCCGATCACCCATCAGATAGCGGTAGTGGAGGAACAACGTGACAACTCTCCCTCTATATTGAGGACGAATTATGTTTGGATTTCAGAGCTCACAGAGCCGGATACCCGCCCACAGGTAGATACGCCTCCCATCCCGAACCTAGAGTCGAACTGCGGGCCGAAAAAATTGGCTTATACTTCGGAGCCCGAGCTGCCAAGCTCGGAAATTTCTCAAACTCCGGATCTCAGATTGGGTCAGGGTTCGGATTTAAAGCCACCCACCAACCCAGAGACAAGAAATCTTATCCACATCAGGCAGCAGTCCCAGGAAACGGTCCATCACTTCTGGGCCAGATTCTGCCTTGTCAAGGACAAGATCAGTGACTGCCGCGATGAGGACGCAATCTCATTATTCTGTAAAAACTGTACGAACAAGGGAATCCTCAATGCAATCAATCGCCATCACGTATCACATTTCGCTGACCTGGCAGCAATAGTACAGAAGTACTACGCAATGGAAAGCACATGGAAAACTAAGGCAGCCTTTTGGGAGCCGCCGATTTCCACTAAACTCCTCGTCCGGACAAAAAGGATGCACCCTCGTAGGTTGCCTGATCCAATAAATAAAAAATCGAAGCCCATTACAGGGCCTATAACCATCCTGGAGGGATGGCTCGATAGGCCATGCAAAATACACACAACACCAGAAACCGTACCAACCCATAGCCTTCGAGCATGTTGGATACTCCAGCAGGTGGCCAAGAGCAGTGAGGATCTCCTCACCAAAAACACCGCAGAGCAACATCCAACGGAAGACAGCAAGCCTACAGTATTGACAGTCTTCGAGACTTTTGCCTCAAACAATAGGCATGAAAGGGCAATTTGTGGCCTCGCCGAAGTCTGCCAAGTTGCAGCAATAAACCCCTTGAATGACACGGCCATAACTTTCAAAGCCAGTGACGAACCAAAATTCAGAATAGTCCGGGCACCTACCGCATTGGTCCTCAGTCCAATCGTGGACGGCTTTCGACTTACCAAAGTGCTCATGGACGGCGGCAGCGTACTAAACCTCATTTACGTGGAAACTCTCAACAAAATGGAAATAGATAGGAGCCGCATTGAGCAAAGTAATACGACCTTCCGAGGAATTATTCCCAGTCGAGAGGCGCGATGTGCGGGAAATATCACACTCGATGTGGTATTCGGCACGTGGAGAATTATCGGTCCGAAGAAATAACCTTTCAAGTGGCCCCTTTCAACAGTCGATATCACGCCCTGTTAGGGCGAGACGCATTCGTAAGCTTCCAAGATGTACCCCATTACGGGTACATGAAGCTCAAGAAGCCCGGGCCCAATGGAATCATCACTCTTGCCAGTGATCCGGACATAGCACTCCGTGCCAAAAACAAAACTGCCGCCTTGGCCCTCGAGGAATTGTCCGAAGCCCTCGCGGCCGAAGAATTAACCGCATTGCGCTCCACGGTGGATAGGGACGACATGATACTCGACAAGCGATCCAAATCCACCTCCTTTAAACTAGCAGACGAAATAGTCAAATTCCAGGTCCACCCAACGGACTCCACGAAGATAGCATCCATCAAGGCACAACTGGACCCCACGGTCGACGTCGTGCTACCTCTTGAGCACTGCGTTGGTTTTCCCTTGAAGAGGAAAGGGTGATGCATCAAAGTAGCGTAAGTATTTCCCTCAGTTTTTTAGAACCAAGGTACCAATCCAGTAGGAGGCTCCTCAAAAGTCCCTCGTACCTACACAAACAAACAAGAACCTCGCAACCAACGCGATAAAGGGGTTGTCAAGCCCTTCACGGTAACTTGCAAAAGTGAGATCTAAGGGAGATAATATGATAAGATAAATATTTTTGGTATTTTAATGATATAGATTGGAAAGTAAAAGATGCAAATAAATGTAGATTGGAAACTTATATGATAAAAGATAGACCCGGGGGCCATAGGTTTCACTAGTGTCTTCTCTCAAGATAGCATAAGTATTACGGTGAGTGAACAAATTAATGTCGAGCAATTGATAGAAAAGTGCATAGTTATGAGAATATCTAGGCATGATCATGTATATAGGCATCACGTCCGCAACAAGTAGATGGAAACGATTCTGCATCTACTACTATTACTCCACAATCGACCAACTCCTGCCTGCATCTAGAGTATTAAGTTCATAAGAACAGAGTAACGCATTAAGCAAGATGACATGATGTAGAGGGATAAACTCAAGCAATATGATATAAACCCCATCTTTTTATCCTCAATGGCAACAATACAATACGTGCCTTGCTGCCCCTGCTGTCACTGGGAAAGGACACCGCAAGATTGAACCCAAAGCTAAACACTTCACCCATTGCAAGAAAGATCAATCTAGTAGACCAAACTAAACTGATAATTCGAAGAGACTTGCAAAGATAATCAATCATACATAAAAGAATTCAGAGAAGATTCAATTATTTCTCATAGATAAACTTGATCATAAATCCACAATTCATCGGATCTCGACAAACACACTGCAAAAAGAGTTACATCGAATAGATCTCCAAGAAGATCGAGGAGAACTTGGTATTGAGATTCAAAGAGAGAGAAGAAGCCATCTAGCTAATAACTATGGACCCGAAGGTCTGTGGTAAACTACTCATGACTCATCGGAGAGGCCTTGGAGATGATGTAGAGGCCCTCCATGGTCGATTTCCCTCCGGCAGAGCACCGACGAAGGCTCCAAGATGGGATCTCGTGGATACAGAAGGTTGCGGCGATGGAATTAGGTTTTCATGGTGCTCCTAGATGTTCTCGGGGTGGGTGGATATATATAGGAGGAAGAAGTAGGTCGGTGGAGCCACGAGGGGCCCACGAGGGTGGGGGGCATGCCCATCCCCTTAGGGCGCGTCGGGCACCCTCGTGGCTTCTTCTCTCTCTTTGAGTAGTTACCACAGACTATGGACCCGAAGCTCTGTGGTAACTACTCACAACTCATCGGAGAGGCTTTGGAGATGATGTAGACGCCCTCCGTGGTCGATTCCGCCTCCGGCGGAGCGCCGACGTAGGCTCCAAGATCGGATCTTGCGGATACAGAAGGTTGCGGCGATGGAATTAGGTTTTCGTGGTGCTCTTGGATGTTCTCGGGGTACGTGGATATATATAGGAGGAAGAAGTAGGTCGGTGGAGCCACGAGGGGCCCACGAGGGTGGGGGGCGCGCCCATCTCCTTAGGGCGCGCCGGGCACCCTCGTGGCCACCTCGTTCGCTACTTGACGTCCACTCCAAGTCTCATGGATTGTGTTTGTTCCAAAAAGATCGCTACCGAAGGTTTCATTCCGTTTGGACTCCGTTTGATATTCCTCTTCTGCGAAACACTGAAATAGAAAAAAACAATTCGGGCTGGGCCTCCGGTTAGTAGGTTAGTCCCAAAAATGATATAAAAGTGTAAAGTAAAGCCCATAAACATCCAAAACGGGTAATATAATAGCATGGAACAATCAAAATTATAGATACATTGGAGATGTATCAAGCATCCCCAAGCTTAATTCCTGCTCGTCCTTGAGTAGGTAAATGATAAAAGCAGAATTTTTGATGTGGAATGCTACCTAGCATATTTCTCAATGTAATTTTCTTTATTGCGGCATGAATGTTCAGATCCAAATGATTCAAAATAAAAGTTCATATTGACATAAAAGTAATAATACTTCAAGCATACTAACAAAGCAATCATGTCTTCTCAAAATAACATGGCTAAAGAAAGTTCATCCCAAAAAAACATATAGTTAGGCTATGTTTCATTTTCATCACACAAAATACTCCCATCATGCACAACCCCATTTTCAGCCAAGCAATTGGTTCATACTTTTTAATGCGCTTCAGCTTTTTTCGACTCTCACGCAATACATGAGCGTGAGCCATGGATATAGCACTATGGGTGGAATAAAATATGATGATGCAGGTTGTGTGGAGAAGACAAAAAAGGAGAAAGTCTCACATTGACGAGGCTAATCAACGGGCTATGGAGATGCCCATCCATTGATGTCAACATGAGGAGTAGGGATTGCCAGACAACAGATGAACTAGAGCTATAAATGTATGAAAGCTCAACAAAAGAAACTAAGTGGGTGTGCACCCAACTTGCTTGCTAATGAAGACCTATGGCATTTTGAAGAAGCCCATCGTTGGAATATACAAGCCAAGTTCTATAATGAAAAATTCCCACTAGTATATGAAAGTGACAACATAAGAGACTCTCTATATGAAGAACATGGTGCTACTTTGAAGCACAAGTGTGGAAAAGGATGGTAACATTGTCCCCCTTTTTATTTTCTTCTTTTTTTTGGGCCTTTCTTTTTTTATTTGGCCTTTCTTATTTTTTTTCTTTGGCCTTTCTTTTTTCTGGCCTTTCCTTTTTTTATAAGGGACAATGCTCTAATAATGATGATCATCACACTTCTATTTATTTACAACTCATGAATTACAACTCAAAAATAGAACAAGATATGACTCTATATGAATGCCTTCGGTGATGTATCAAGATGGGCAATGAATCAAGAGTGACATGTATGAAAAATTATGCCAGGGGGCCTTGCCACAAATATGATGTCAACTACATGATCATGCAAGGCAATATGACAATGATGATGCTTGTCATGATAAACGAAACGGTGGAAAGTTGAATGGCAATATTTCTCGGAATGGCTATGGAAATGCCATAATAGGTAGGTATGGTGGCTGTTTTGAGGAAGATATAAGGAGGTTTATGTGTGATAGAGTGTATCGTATCACGGGGTTTGGATGCACCGGCGAAGTTTGCATCAACTCGCAAGGTGAGAAAGGGCAATGCATGGTACCGAAGAGGCTAGCAATGATGGAAAGGTAAGAGTGCGTATAATCCATGGACTCACATTAGTCATAAAGAACTCATATACTTATTGAAAAAGTTTTATTAGCCCTCGAAGCAAAGTACTACTACGCATGCTCCTAAGGGGGAGGTTGGTCGCGCGCCCCAGACCTCCACACATAAGGTAGGCAATCAAAAGAGCATCCCATGCAACAAATTTGTTACACAACTTTTACCATACGTGCATGCTACGGGACTTGCCAACTTCAACACAAGTATTCTTTAAATTCACAATTACTCAACTAGCATGACTCTAATATCACCACCTCTATATCTCAAAACAACTATCAAGCATCAAATTGATCATAGCATCCAATTCACTTTCTATGATAGTTTTTATTATACCCAACTTGGATGCTCATCATTCTAGGACCAATTTTATAACCATAGCAAATACCATGCTGTTCTAAAAGACTCTCAAAATAATATAAGTGAAGCATGAGAGATCAATAATTTATACAAAATCAAACCACCGTCGTGCTCTAAAAAGTATAAGTGAAGCACTAGAGCAAAACTATCTAGCTCAAAAGATATAAGTGAAGCACATAGAGTATTCTAATAAATTCCAAATCATGTGTGTCTCTCCCAAAAGGTGTGTACAGAAAGGATGATTGTGGTAAACTAAAAATCAAAGACTCATATCATACAAGACACTCCAAGCAAAACACATATCATGTGATGAATAAAAATATAGCTCCAAGTAAAGTTACCGATAGACGAAGACGAAAGAGGGGATGGCTTCCGGGGCATCCCCAAGCTTAGGATTTTGGTTGTCCTTGGATTATCTTGGGGTCCCATGGGCATCCCCAAGCTTAGGCTCTTGCCACTCCTTATTCCATAGTTCATCAAATCTTTACCCAAAACTTGAAAACTTCACAACACAAAACTCAACAAGAAATCTCATGAGCTCCGTTAGTGCAAGAAAGAAAGACCACCACATAAGGTACTGTAATGAACTCATTCTTTATTTGTATTGGTGTTAAACCTACTGTATTCCAACTTCTCTATGGTTCATACCCCCCGATACTAGCCATAGATGCATCAAAATAAGCAAACAACACACAAAAAACAGAATCTATCAAAAACATAACAGTCTGTAGGAATCTGTAACTTTCGAATACTTATGGAACTCTAAAAATCCTACCAAAATAGGACGTCCTAGGAAATTTGTCTATTGATCTACTGCAAAAATAATCAACTAAAAATCACGTTTCTGTGATTTATTGGATTTTTTCTCGTGAGCGCAAAAGTTTCTGTTTTTCAGCAGAATCAAATTAACTATCACCGTAGGTTATCCTATAGGTTCTACTTGGCACAAACACTAATTAAAACATAAAACCACATCTAAACAGAAGATAGATGAATTATTTATTACTAAACAAAAGCAAAAATCAAGGAACAATAATAAAATTGGGTTGCCTCCCAACAAGCGCTATCGTTTAACGCCCTTAGCTAGGCATAAAAGTTAGGATAGATCTAAGTGTTGCCATCTTTAATTTTCAGTTTTTTAGCGGAGTCATGCTCGAATCCGGGAGGTTCTTTATGTTTCCCTTCATACTCGGAAATTTTTAGATCTAAAGAATCCAACCGCTTATTGCAAAGAGTAATCAACATATTCATACGGTGAAGATTTCCGCTAACACTCTTAAGAGGTTTAAGAGACTTTTATAATATTTTTGTTACTTCGCAATTTTTTTCAAAAACTTGTGTCTCTTCTTGGGTATGATGTGGCCCCCCTTTTTGAGGTAGTGTTCCCACTGTTCCCTCTATAATTTCATGCGCAATACTGGGATCAATTTCAATAAAATTTCCATTTGCAATGCAATCCAAGAGTTGTCTATGGGACATATTTAGTCCAACATAAAAATTGCGAAGTAAAATTCTAAAATTCACCTCTAAGGTGAAATTACGATAAGATTCCATCATCCTATACCAAGAATCTTTTAAGTTTTTTTCCTTTCCTTTGCTTGAAGTGAAGAACTTTAAACTCGGGAGACATAGGAGCAGATAAGGGACTAGCCATAACGACGAGCACACAAAAGACAAGCGAAAGAGGGAGGAGAATGGGAAAGAGGGCAAATAAAACGGCAAGGGTGAAGTGGGGGAGAGGAAAACGAGAGGCAAATGGCAAATAATGTAATGTGAGGGAAATGAGTTTGTGATTGGTACTTGGTATGTCTTGACTTGAGCGAAGACCTCCCGGGCAACGGCGCCAGAAATCCTTCTTGCTACCTCTTGAGCACTTCATTGGTTTTCCCTTGAAGAGGAAAGGCTGATTCAACAAAGTAGCATAAGTATTTCCATCGGTTTTTGAGAACCAAGGTATCAATCCAGTAGGAGGCTCCTAAAAAGTCCCTCGTACCTACACAAACAAACAAGAACCTTGCAACCAACGCGATAAAGGGGTTGTCAGGCCCTTCACGGTAACTTGCTAAAGTGAGATCTGATAGAGATAATATGATAAGATAAATATTTTTGGTATTTTTATGATATAGATTGGAAAGTAAAAGATGCAAATAAATGTAGATTGGAAACTTATATGATAAAAGATAGACCCGGGGGCCATAGGTTTCACTAGTGGCTTCTCTCAAGATAGCATAAGTATTACGATGGGTGAACAAATTACTATCAAGCAATTGATAGAAAAGTGCATAGTTATGAGAATATCTAGGCATGATCATGTATAGGCATCACGTCCGCAACAGGTAGATCGAAACGATTCTGCATCTACTACTATTACTCCACACATCGACCGGTTCCTGCCTGCATCTAGAGTATTAATTTCATAAGAAAAGAGTAACGCATTAAGCAAGACGACATGATGTAGAGGGATAAACTCAAGCAATATGATATAAACCCCATCTTTTATCCTCGATGGCAACAATACAATACGTGCCTTGCTGCCCCTGCTGTCACTGGAAAAGTACACCACAAGAATGAACCCAAAGCTAGGCACTTCTCCCATTGCAAGAAAGATCAATCTAGTAGGCCAAACCAAACTGATAATTTGAAGAGACTTGCAAAGATAACCAATCATACATAAAAGAATTCAGAGAAGATTCAATTATTTCTCATAGATAAACTTGATCATAAACCCACAATTCATCGGATCTCGACAAACACACCACAAAACGGGTTACATCGAATAGATCTCCAAGAAGATCGAGGAGAACTTGGTATTGAGATTCAAAGAGAGAGAAGAAGCCATCTAGCTAATAACTATGGACCCGAAGGTCTATGGTAAACTACTCACAACTCATCGGAGAGGCCTTGGAGATGATGTAGAGGCCCTCCATGGTCGATTCCCCTTCTGGCAGAGCACCGGCGAAGGCTCCAAGATGGGATCTCCCGGATATAGAAGGTTGCGGCGCTGGAATTAGGTTTTCATGGTGCTCCTGGATGTTCACGGGGTGGGTGGATATATATAGGAGGAAGAAGTAGGTCGATGGATCCACGAGGGGCCCACGAGGGTGGGGGCGCGCCCATCCCCTTAGGGCGCGTCGGGCACCCTCATGGCCGCCTCGTTTGCTGCTTGACGTCCACTCCAAGTCTCCTGGATTGCGTTTGTTCCAAAAAGATCGCTCCCGAAGGTTTCATTCCGTTTGGACCCCGTTTGATATTCCTTTTCTGTGAAACACTGAAATAGGCAAAAAAACAGCAATTCGGGCTGGGCCTCCGGTTAGTAGGTTAGTCCCAAAAATGATATAAAAGTGTAAAGTAAAGCCCATAAACATCCAAAACAGGTAATATAATAGCATGGAACAATCGAAAATTATAGATACTTTGGAGACGTATCATGCCGCACTGCGGGCATTCCTACGCGAAAACTAGGATATATTCTCCTCGCACCCTTGTGATATGCCAGGAATCCCACGCAGACTGGCCGAACATAGCCTAAACATATTGAAGGGATACAGGTCGGTCAAACAAACATTACGGTGCTTTTCCGAACCCAAATGACAAGCCATGGGAGAAGAGCTAGCCAAGCTACTCGAGGTCGGATTCATTAGAGAGATAAAACACCCGGACTGGCTAGCAAACCTAGTGATGGTAACAAAGAAGGATAAATCTTGGCGCCTATGTGTTGATTAAAAAGACCTCAACAAGGCTTGCCCTAAGGATCATTTCCCCCTCCCCCGCATTGACTAGATCATCGATGCTACCACAGGACACGACTTACTATGTTTCCTCGATGCATATTCTGGATATCATCAAATCAAGATGAAGGATTCCGATCAAGCTGCAATGGCATTTACCACCCCATATGGGCCTTTCTGCTTCAACACTATGCCTTTTGGGCTTAACAACGCCGGTGCCACTTATCAATGCATGATTCAGACATGCCTGGAGAAACAAATCGACAAGACAGTTGAAGCATACGCGGATGACATAGTCATCAAAACCAGACACGTCGAGTCATTAATAGACGATCTATCTTACATTCGACAACCTCCGAATATATGACATTAAGCTCAATCCGGAGAAATGTGTTTTCGGCGTTCCTGCCGGAAAGCTTCTGGGCTTCATCGTTTCCAATAGAGGAATTGAGGCAAACTCAGCTAAATTCCGAGCTTTGTCACAGTTGGCTATGCCAACGGACCTTAAACAAGTCCAAAAACTATCCAGATATGTGGTAGCTTTGAGTCGCTTTATCTCCAGGCTAGGAGAAAAGGCCTTGCCACTCTATCGCCTTCTCCGACGTACCAATCACTTTGAGTGGACGGACGTGACAACGGCCGGATTGCAAGAAATAAACGCTCTTCTAGTAACCAACCCAATCCTGGCCGCGCCAAACGTCGGCGAACCTAAGTTATTATATATATCAGCCACACACCAAGTTGTGAGTGCGGTACTCGTTGTCGAACGGGAGGAGGACGGACACAAATTCCCGCTCCAGAAGCCAGTATACTATGTATCCACTGTCCTCACACCATGCAAATACCGGTACCCTCGTGACCAAAAAATAGCATACGCGGTTTTCATGGCATCCCGGAAGCTACGACACTACTTTCAGGAGTGCTCGATAACGGTGGCCTCCAAAGTACCTCTCAATGACATAATAAACAACCGCGACACTACGGTCCGGATTGCCAAGTGGGCCATTGAGTCCTCACATTCGACATATCATACAAAATGCGCCGGGCCATTAAATCCCAGGTATTGGCTGACTTCATCGCTGAATGGACTGAGGACAAACTCCCTAAAGAGTACGGCACATATTCAAATTGGGCCATGCACTTCGACGGCTCAAAAATGCTGGCAGGCCTAGGGGCAAGCATTTTCCTAACATCCCCTACCAGAGATACTGTTAAGTACATCCTACAAATATTATTCACGGACTCCAATAATGCAGCCGAATACGAAGCCTTATTGCATGGTCTTCGGATGGCCGTCTCCATGGGCATACAACGCCTGGAAGTGCACGGGAATTCAAACCTCGCAATATCTCAAATAAATGGAGATTTCGATGCCAAAGATCCAAAGATGGCGGCTTATCGCAATGTCGTTCTCAAAATGTTGGCTCGCTTCGAGGGGCTCGAGTTTCACCATGTGGCTCGTGAAAGTAATCAAGCGGCGGATGTCCTCGCCCGCATCGGCGCCAAGCGCGACCCTGTCCCACCTAACATATTTCTAGAAATGCTCTTCAAGCCATTCATGGTGTGGCAAGGGGAAAGCAGCGATTCCAATCTAGATCTGAATACAACCCCAGATTCCGAACACATTGACATCATCGGGGTCTCAGCCACCGAATTTACACCATCGGCCCATCTCATCATGGCGGTCATCGCCCCATGGACTGAACCCCTCCTGGCCTACCTTAATAGGTGAGAACTTCCCGAGGACCAGAATGAAGCACGTTGCATTATGCGGCGCTCTAAAGCCTAAAAAGTCCACGAGGGAGAACTTTACAAGGAAAGCGCTACCGGAGTACTTCAAAGATGTATCTTCGAGGAAGAGGGGCGACAGGTCTTGGCTGAAATTCATGTCGGCCTCGGCGGTCACCACGCCGCGGCTCGGGCCCTTGTAATCAAGGCCTTCCGTACAGGTTTCTACTGGCCGACGGTCCGAGCAGACGCACATGACCTTGTCCAACATTGCGTCGGATGCCAGCTTTTCGCCAACCAAAGCCATATGCCACCCACCACTCTACAAACAATCCCCATTACTTGGCCTTTCGCGGTCTGGGGGCTTGATATGGTCGGACCCCTTAAAGGAGGAAGCCATAAGAAAAAATACATGTTGGTTATGGTGGATAAATTCACTAAGTGGATAGAAGCCAAACCAGTTAAAACGGCCGAAGCCGGGCCTGTGATAGATTTTATATCCGGTGTTGTGCATTGTTATGGTGTTCCGCACAGTATCATCACCGACAACGGCTCCAATTTCATAGCCGATGAGGTGCAGGCCTGGTGTGCTAATATGGGCATCAAGCTCGACTATGCTTCCGTGTATCACCCACAAACCAACATTCAAGTTGAACAAGCCAACAGTCTTATTATGAGTGGCATTAAACCTCGACTAGTGCAGTATTTGAAAGAATCAGACAAGCACTGGGTGGAGGAGTTCGACTCCGTACTCTGGGGGCTGCGGACCATGCCCAATCGTGGTGTATGGCACACAGGCTGTGTTACCCTGCGACATTCTCCATGACTCACCTCGAGTGCGCAATACGTCCATTTTGCAGCATGCTTTTATATCAATATTTATTGCATTATGGGCTGTTATTACACATTATATATCAATACTTATGGCTATTCTCTCTTATTTTGTAAGGTTTACCATGAAGAGCGGGAATGCCGGCAGCTGGAATTCTGGCTAGAAAAGGAGCAAACATTGGAAACCTATTCTGCACTGCTCCAAAAGACCTGAGAATCACGAAACTTATTTTTGGAATTAATAAGAAATATTGAGCGGAAGAAACACCTCAGGGGGCCCGCACCCGGAGGGTGGGGGGCGCGCCCACCCCTACTGGGCGCGCCCCTTGTCTCTTGGGCCCCCTGGTGGCCTCCCGGTGTCCATCTTATTCTATATGAAGGGTTTTATCCTGGAAAAAATCATGGGCAAGCTTACGAGACGAAACTCCACTGCCACGAGGCGGAACCAATCTAGAGCTCCGGCAGAGCTGTTCTGCCGTGGATACTTCCCTCCAGGAGGGGGAAATCATCACCATCGTCATCAACAATGATCCTCTCGGCGGGAGGGGGTCAATCTCCATCAACATCTTCATCAGCACCATCTCCTCTCAAACCCTAGTTCATCTCTTTTATCCAATCTTGTATCCAAAACCACAGATTGGTAACTGTGGGTTGCTAGTAGTGTTGATTACTCCTTGTAGTTGATACTTATTGGTTTACTTGGTGGAAGATCATATGTTCAGATCCTTAATGCATATTATTACACCTCTGATTATGAACATGAATATGCTTTGTGAGTAGTTACGTTTGTTCCTGAGGACATGGGTGAAGTCTTGCTATTAATAGTCATGTGAATTTGGTATTCGTTCGATATTTTGATAAGATGTATGTTGTCTTTCCTCTAGTGGTGTCATGTGAACGTCGACTACATGACACTTCACCATTATATGGGCCTAGAGGAAGGAATTTGGAAGTAATAAGTAGATGATGGGTTGCTAGAGTGACAGAAACTTAAACCCTAGTTTATGCATTGCTTCGTTAGGGGCTGATTTGGATCCATATGTTTCATGCTATGGTTAGGTTTACCTTAATACTTTTGTTGTAGTTGCGGATGCTTGCAAAAGGGGTTAATCATAAGTGGGATGCTTGTCCAAGTAAGGGCAGTACCCAAGCACCGGTCCACCCACGTATCAAATTATCAAAGTAATGAACGTGAATCATATGAGTGTGATGAAACTAGCTTGATGATAATCCCCATGTGTCCTCGGGAGCGCTTTTCTCATTATAAGAAATTGTCCAGGCTTATCCTTTGATGCAAAAAGGATTGGGCCACCTTGCTGCACTTTATTTACTTTTATTGTTTATTATCCTTTACAATTTATCTTATCACAAAACTATCTATTACCTACAACTTCAGTGCTTGCAGAGAAAACCTTACTGAAAACCACTTATCATTTCCTTCTGCTCCTCGTTGGGTTCGACACTCTTACTTATCGAAAGGACTACGATAGATCCCCTACACTTGAGAGTCATCAGTGCGCATGTATGAAGAGAGAGAAGCTGAGTTGGATCGGTAGGACAGCTTGGATGCCCTGGAGGAGGAGCGCGACGTTGCAAAGGCCTGTTCCGCATTTTATCAACAACATGCTTGAAGACTTACAATGTTGGTGAACTAGTTCTACGCTTACCAGAGAAGAAAAAGGACAAACTCAAGCCCAAGTGGGAGGGTCCCTTCATCATCGACAAAGTCCTCACCGGAGGAGCGTACCGCCTGCGTGATGCGTCGGACAATCGCCTAGAGCCGAACCCATGGAATGCGGCCAGACTCCGAAGATTCTATGCCTAGCGCCGGACTCTTCGTTCGTCTCCTTTCCCCTCCTTTTTGTTTTTCATACTTATTTTTCCTCTCTTTTCATTTCCTTTTTTTAAGCCTTAAAGCTTTTGTGCGGGTAAACCATGAATCTTCAACGCGCACATTCTAAAATTTGTACGTCAAAGTATACCTGGGGGCTTCTTGTACAGAAGCTTATTATTATTATTACTTTTAGAGCATCAAGCTCGTCACATATGTGCCTTTTCTGTGTATGTACCTTTTCTTCGCCATTATATGCATCAATATGACTTAAGTTTTGGCCAAGCTGGGTTGCCTGGCTCCTGTGCTTATTCCCTACGTTCTCGTCAGTTCGGCTAGGGCATAAAGGGAGCACCTCTATGATTGTTACTGCCGGGTTATCCGGACGTGTGCCTCAGACTGGATGAAGTTGAAAGCTAGCATTCTTAAGGGAATATTCGGTCGGTGAAATAAAGACGTTCTTTACTCATTAGACTATGAATCCCTAGATGATAAGCATGCTGCAATTTTTTCAATCACAGTACAGAAGCGCATTTAACGCATGTCGACCCAGCAAAAGGAACCCTTAATGGAACTATTCTCTCTGGAAGATTTTAATTACGATCGAAATGTAATATAGCATAACTAGCCGGATACTTGTCTGTTCAAGCAACTATGACCCCTACGCCTAGTTTCCATGCATACCCCGGTATATATTGCTGAGCGGGTATTCGGAAGCACTCCGCACCCTCGGGTCCAGAGGTTCAAGAGAAAATCTCTGCCATGACATTTATAATTCAGGTAGAGACATAATTTGTCATTTGAAGTACATAGTCACTTAGACTCAAAAACTTCTTCTTCTATGCCTTCCAAAAGGCTATCTAACCTACAATCCTGTTGGGAATACATGGCGGCTACTTGTACCTGGTCATATACCGAACTGACATGAATTTCTTTTCCATCTGTCCCTAGAGGTCCGACCCGGGCCATGTGATTCGGGTCGAGCTTGGTATACCGTGTCTTCACCATGGCCCAGACCTCTCGCGCCCTTCATGACATGCCGATATCTTCCATAGTCGGAAGCGCCGCCGCGCTCCCTTAAACAATTGTACAAGCCCCTCCATACTTCCTGGAGGGGAGTCGGATGGCCATAAGGCTTTGCATCGCCTGCCGAGCTCGCTCGTGCATTTGCAACATCTCTTGTAGCAGATCGCTCGACGATTCGGACACCTCCTCTTCAGGACGGCCCGTCAATATACCTACAGACATAATTATTGTCATTTTCTTTCCTTGCCGAACTATGTAAAGGTAAGTCCGAACACATACTAAATATGCCGCCTCGCAGCTTCGTATTCTCCTTCACGGAGTCAGCTAGCTGGGCTCGCACATCTTTTAGCTCTTCACCGAGCTTGGTGTTGGCATCTTGGAGTTTGTTCTTCTCCACCCTGACTTGTGTCAGTATACGTTCGCCTACAGCCAGTTGCCTTTGAGCTCCTGGATTTCCCGCTTGTGCGACCTCTAGTGTCGTTGTCATAAGATTTGCACCTGCACTAATAATTCTGGTATATGATTATGTTTTCTTGATAGAGGGGAACATTACCAGACACTACCTTCTTGGATTTCTCCAGTTCGGCGGTAACAATAGCCAGCTAGGCCTGGCAATTTTTTCAGATCTTGAGATAATAGGATGTTCTTCTCTGTGAGCACCTGGTTGTATAATGATCCTTAAGTCAGTTTTATTAACTGCCTTAAGTCTTGGGGGCTACTGATATATGATTATCAGACTTGTGCAAACTATGACCCTTACACGAATATCTTTCAAATGTTGGTTTGTGGCCCGCGCAAGCCCATCTTGAGCAGCTCGGATGTATGCATCACCCGAGTTAAAGGCATTAAAAGCCTCTTCTGAAAACAAGGGTTGCGAAGAGCGGCCCGCCTGCGCCGATGATTCATGGCGCTTTCTACTTCAGAGTTTGTGGTGGATACTTTATCCGAATCCTCCGCAGAAGGACAATCTGGTGTCACTTCCGCGTCAACCTCTGTCCTCGAGACAGGGTCGGGAATCCGGCTAGTAGAAGCATGACCGGCAGGTTCCCCGGACACAGTCGGGCGAATATTTTTCCTGACAAGACACAACATATGGAGTCATACTTTAAGATGACGACTATGGAGCATATTTAAAAACCTTACCTCCTCAATGAAGGCTCGGCTATATTTCTATTTGCCTTCCTCTTCAGAGGCCTGCCCATCGTAGGCGCCGCCTTCTTGCGTGTTGCCTCAGGAGAAGCATGGCACGCCGAGTGCCTCCCCTTAAAAGAGCATAATATAGTGCGGTGGGTAAGGAGGAAAGAGGGAATCCTCTCGAAGGACAAGTCTCCTTATTACTTACATGTGATGCAGGGAGGAGGCCGGGATAGTCGGCAATGATGGCCACTTCTATGCCATCACAGCTCGCCTGGTAGAATACCCCTTCCCCGAGCTCCACGAATATATCTGGATCTTCTTCGAATCCCGGGTCAAGGGCTCAGTTCTGGTCCTCTGGCTGTGGAGCTGGGCTGCGGATATCCCTGGTGATTTTTCGCCATTTCTGTTATAGATGGACGGATTCATGTTTATGAAAAAGAACTCAGGGAGTGAATAGAGTGGAGTAGTGGAATGGAAACTCACCCAGCTGGGAGGGTTATACATGGAAAATCCATCTCTGGGCTTAATGTGGATGAACTCCTCTTTCTCCCCTTTATATAGTCCGGACAGTATTTTCGCCAGAGCCGTTTAAGTGTCCGGACCCTTCCGACCACAACGGGTGGCGTCGTCCTCTACGTTGAAGTGCCACATGGGGCGTCCTTGGTATTGGAGTGTCTGAACCCCTCGCATTATAGATATCGCCATAACATCGATTATCGACAATCCAGATTGAGCAAGCATCTTTATCTTGCTCATCAATTGGTGGACTTCTGTACTATCTTCCTCCTTAAGGCTCTGGGGACGCTAGCTGAGGCGTTTCTTCAATGGAGCACTTGAAAATTCGGGTAGACCCATTCGGATTGGGTCAGGAAGAGAGATGTCCTCAACATAGAACCATTCGGAAGGCCATTCTTCGGATACCTTCTTCAGCGTGCCAGATAGGTACCCGGTCCCGGTGATGCGCCATATTTTGGCTCCGCCTACTTGGAATATTGATCCCTCTTGATTGCAAGGGACGAGGCAAAACAGCTTCTTCCATAACTCGAAATGGGCCTCACAACCCAGAAATAGCTTGCATAGAGCGACATAACCTGCGATATGCAGGATGGAGGCGGGTGTGAAGTTGTGCAGCTGAAGGCCATAGTGCTCCAGAAGCCCCCGAAGGAATGGATGGATTGGAAATCCGACGCCACTCAGCAAATAGGGAACGAAGCATACTCGCTCCCCCTGGATGGGTTGGGGAACTCCTCCGCCTACACCCCACCGTCAGAAGAAGCCAATCCGGCTCGAACAGGGACTAGATCCGCGGGGAGGGAGGGGTCCCTGGGTCTGCAGCTTCACCAGTTGGCCGTGGGATATGGACACTTTTCCCAATCTCCCTGTTTGGGGCCGTGAAGGCGGGAGGTAGAGCTAGGAGCGCTAGCCATGTTGGGATGGTTTTTTTGCATACGGGCTACGAGGATTCCTTGTTTGGCGGAGATGGTGTGGATTAGATCTGAAGATCCGCGTCTCTTTAAATAGACAATCTATTCACATGGTCAAGGTGGCAAGTGCAAAAATGCCCCGACCTCTCGCATTCGCTCGACACGTGGAAGCTAGAATCATGAAGGTGCAGAATCCGATGAGCGTGACATTGAATGAAAAGCCGGACACTGCTCTTTTAAGTCAGGTACTTTGAAGTATTCAAAGAAGGAATCTGCCTTGCAAAGGCCGAAGACAATCTGCGTGCCGGACTCATCGTCATTGAAGCCTGGTTCGGGGTCTATTGAGGGAGTCCTGGACTAAGGGGTCCTCGGACAGCCGGACTGTTGGACTATGAAGACACAAGATAGAAGACTTCGACCTGTGTCCGGATGGGACTCTTCTTTGCGTGGAAGGCAAGCTTGGTGATTCAGATATGTAGATTCCTTTCTATGTAACCGACTCTGTGTAACCCTAGCCCCCTCCGGTGTCTATATAAACCGGAGGCTTTAGTCCGTAGGACAAGAACAATCATAACCTCATATGCTAGCTTCTAGGGTTTAGCCATTACGATCTCGTGGTAGATCAACTCTTGTAATACTCATATTCATCAAGATCAATCAAGCAGGAAGTAGGGTATTACCTCCATAGAGAGGGCCCGAACCTGGGTAAACATTGTGCCCCCCGCCTCCTGTTACCATTAGCCTTAGACACACAGTTCGGGACCCCCTACCCGAGATCCGCCGGTTTTGACACCGACACCCTCCACCCACTCCTCATTCGTGAGGAAAGCCATCAGAACGTGCCTACACTTCCACTACTCATTTTCAGAGAGAGAACCACCTACTCATGTGTTGAGACCAAGATACTCCACTCCTACCATATGAATCTTGATCTCTAGCCTTCCCCAAGTTTCTTTCCACTCAATCATCTTTCCACCAAATCCAATCCTATGAGAGAGAGTTGAGTGTTGGGGAGACTATCATTTGAAGCACAAGAGCAAGGAGTTCATCAACAACACACCATCTATTACCTTTTGGAGAGTGGTGTCTCCTAGATTGGTTAGGTGTCACTTGGGAGCCTCCGACAAGATTGTGGAGTTGAACCAAGGAGTTTTTAAGGGCAAGGAGATCGCCCACTTCATGAAGATCTACCCTAGTGAGGCAAGTCCTTCGTGGGCGATGGCCATGGTGGGATAGACAAGGTTGCTTCTGCGTGGACCCTTCGTGGGTGGAGCCCTTCGTGGACTCGCGCAGTCGTTACCCTTCGTGGGTTGAAGTCTCCATCAACGTGGATGTACGATAGCACCACCTATGAGAACCACGCCAAAAACATCTGTGTCTCCAATTGCGTTTGCACACTCCAATCCCATCCCTTTACTTTCTTGCAAGTCGCATGCTTTACTTTCCGCTGCCCATATACTCTTTGCATGCTTACTTGATATGTATTGTGATTGGTTAAACTTGTGCTTAAACTCCACCTAAACTTGAAAAACTTAAAAACTGCCAAATTTGTGTGTTAAGAGTCTATTCACCCCCTCTAGACACCTCTTCTCGATCCTTTCAATTGGTATCAGAGCCTTGGTCTCCATTGCTTTGGTTTAAACACCATTGGAGGAAGATGGATGAGTCTACTTTGGGGAGTCTTAGACATAGAGTACTTTCATGAGTGGAAAAATGTGATGCTTGTGATCTTCAATGAATATCATTTGAATAAGTACATTACTAGCCCTTGTGCACCTCAAGTTGATCCTATGCATCCTACCCTTGATAAGTCCATTGACATGATTTGCAATCTTAGAACTGTTGATCTTATCACTAGAGGTTTGCCTAGAAACTTGATTGGTTGCTTGCCTACTCTTAAGTGTGCCTACACTATATGGAGATTTCTTGAGGAATGATTTCCAAACTATTGCTTGCAAAATCTAGATGAGATTCTTCATAAGTCTATTGCCTTGACTAAGATGAATTCCAATGATCCTAAGTTTGGTGGTTGTCTATTTGAGCTTACAAATCTTATGCGTGCCAAATGAGATGTTGGAATTATTAGGAATATTATTTCTGAAGCTATTAGAATTCATAAGGATGGCCATTGTCAAAATCAGTTATCTAATGAGTCACCCTCTCTAGGAATTGATCCACCACATGACGATGTTGAACATGGATACTATGATGAGGATGATGATGACTATGATCTTGATGATGCAATGAGACACTTTGGTCTTATGGCAAATCTTCGGGGATACATGGCATGAGGAAAGGAATGGGTCCTTGATAGTGGATGTATCGATCACATGACCGGAGATAAAGATATGTTTTGTGAGCTTGTTGAAAATGACGGCCCTCGAAAGTATGTCACTTTTGGTGATAACTCAAAGGGTAAGGTGGTTGGCCTCGGTAAGGTGGCCATCTCACATGATAGCTCCATACAAAATGGCATGCTCGTTGAATCTCTTGGCTACAATCTGCTTTCTGTTTCTAGACTAGCTAACTTTGGTTTCAATGTCCTATTTACCAAAGTAGATTGCCAAGTGTTTCATAGGGATAATCATAAAATGGTCTTTACCGGTATACATAAAGTTGATCTATACATTGTTGATTTCACAAAAAAGGCTCAACCTAGAACTTGCTTAATTGCTAAATCTTCTAAAGGTTGGTTGTGGCATAGGCGGTTAGGTCATGTGGGCATGCGAAACCTTGAAAAGCTTCTTAAAGGTGATCAAATCCTTGGTGTTAAAGATGTCATATTTGATAAGGATAGACTTTGCAGCACTTGCCAAGCAGGAAACAGGTTTGAGGAAGCCACCCCGTGAAGAACATCATGACCAGAAGGAGGCCACTCGAGCTACTTCACATGGATCTTTTCGGTCCCAACGCTTACAAAAGTCTCGGTGGAAACTCATTTGGTCAAGTTATAGTTGATGATTTTTCAAGATTTACATGGGTGTTTTCTATGTCTTGAGCTTGCGTTGGTTTTCCTTGAAGAGGAAAGGGTGATGCAGCACAGTAGCGTAAGTATTTCCCTCAGTTTTTGAGAACCAAGGTATCAATCTAGTAGGAGGCTCCTCACAAGTCCCACGAACCTACACAAACAAACAAAGAACTCGCAACCAACGCGATAAAGGGGTTGTCAATCCCTTCAGGCCACTTGCGAAAGTGAGATCTAATAGGATAATATGATAGCTAAATATATTTTTGGTATTTTATGATATAGATTGGAAAAGTAAAGATGCAAATAAAAGTAGATTGAAAGCTTATATGATAAAAGATAGACTCGGGGGCCATACGTTTCACTAGAGGCTTCTCTCAAGATAACATAAGTATTAAGGTGGGTGAACAAATTACTGTCGAGCAATTGATAGAAAAGCGAATAATCATGAGATTATCTAGGTGTCGGTGTCAAAACCGGCGGATCTCGGGTAGGGGGTCCCGATCTGTGCGTCTAGGCTGATGGTAACAGGAAGCGAGGGACACAACGTTTACCCAGGTTCGGGCCCTCTCGATGGAGGTAAAACCCTACTTCCTGCTTGATTAATATTGAAGATATGGGTAGTACAAGAGTAGATCTACCACGAGATCGTAGAGGCTAAACCCTAAGAGCTAGCCTATGATGGTATGATTGTAATTGTGATCGTCCTTCTAAGGACTAACCTCTCCGGTTTATATAGACATCGGAGAAGGCTAGGTTTTACACGGAGTCGGTTACAAGGAAGGAAACACAATATCTGGATCGCCAAGCTTGCCTTCCACGCAAAGGAGAGTCCCATCCGGACACAGGCCGAAGTCTTGAGTCTTGTATCTTCACGCTTCAATAGTCCGGACGATGTATACAATCCCGCTGTCCGTATACCCCATAATCCAGGACTCCCTCAGTAGCCCCTGAACCAAGCTTCAATGAGATGAGTCCGATGCGCAGTCTTGTCTTAGGCATTACAAGGCGTGTTCCTTCTCACAATACTCCAAAGTAATTTATCGAACACGTAGATCGCGTCCAGATCCGCAAAATGATCTTCACACACCGCTCTAGAGAGAGAGTGATATTTCACAAATGCAATCTGCCAACAACTTTTTAGACAACCTGACATGTCATTAAGATCGAGTCATTATTCGAATCGTTTTCCTACAACCAGCCACAGCGCATATTGCGAGGGGGTTTCCTTGACATGTCTTGTCAAAGCAGAGCTCGTGTCCCCTTATCACGGGATTCTCATCAATACGGGTGTGGGTAATCCCACCATGCCATCAATCGTGGCGCTTGGGAGGTGAGCGATTCCCAATGGGCAAGTGGGAAGGCGCACCACTTTCGTCGCCTCTATAAAGGGATAAGAGTTCCCCATTTTTACCCACACCTTCTTCCTCCTTTGCCCACTCTTGCCCCCTCGAGCTCCAGCGCCCTACTCCAAGTCTTCTCCGCACAACTAAACATGTCCAGAGCAGGAGGCAAGTGGGTGGCTTCCACCGTGAAGGAGAAGGATATCGTGAATCTTCGGGCGGCCGGATACTTGGCCGCAGACATAGCGCATCGGCTACCAGACGACGGGCAGGTCATTCCAACCCCAAGACCCGACGAGAGGGTCGTGTTTCTCGCCCACTTCGTCCATGGACTGGGGTTTCCACTTTACCCCTTCGTCCGCGGGCTCATGTTCTACTACGGGCTAGATTTCCATGATCTAGCCCCGAACTTCGTCCTCAACATCTCGGCGTTCATCGTCGTATGCGAGGCCTTCCTCCGCATCAAGCCTCATTTCGGCTTGTGGCTGCAAATCTTCTGCGTGAAGCCGAAGATTGTGAGCGGCCAGCAAGCGGAGTGCGGAGGAGCCATGGTGGGTAAGATGCCTAACGTCACTTGGCTTGACGGCTCCTTTGCAGAAACCGTGAAGGGGTGGCAGTCGGGGTGGTTCTACATCACCGAGCCGCGTGACGCCAACTGGGCGGCGGCCCCTGAGTTCCGATCCGGAACCCCCATGCGGCTCACCTCCTGGGAAAAGAAGGGCCTGTCCTGGGGCGAATCTACAGAGCTAACCGGACTCCAAAACTACATGAAGATCATGAAGGACAAGAACATCAAGCTTGTCAACATGATCCAGGTCATGCTCCTTCGCCGGATTCTGCCGTGCCAAAGGCGGGCATTCAATCTGTGGGAGTTCGTCCCGGCTGAACACCAGACGCTTCAGAGGCTCTACGGCATGAAGCACAAAGACGCGTGGAAGGCGTTGTTCAAGGCCTCCGAAGTACCTCCTCCCACATCCGAGGACCGTGGGCTCCACGCCGCGCGGCCTCCAAGTCAGGTGAGTTCTCAGGCTACCACCGGATTCGGTTCTTCCCAATATATTCATGGGGGAGTCTTAAGTAATTGTGCATATTTGTTCAGGATTATGTGGAGACAGCGGAGCAGATTGACTGTCTGGCTCCGCTGCCAGAAAGCCCAGCTAATGCTCTCCTGACAGAGATGCTGGTCCCGGCGCCCTACAAGGTGCCAGAGAAGAAGGCCGATAAGAAGGACCCGGGGATCTGAAAGGGTCTCCGACGTAAGGTTGCGCCAGAAGCCTCGTCCGAAGACGACGAGGCACACTCCTCCCCTGAAGGGGAGGAAGAAGAAGAAGGGACCGCCCCACCCGGAGAGGGTGAGGGGCCCGAGAAGGCGGACCAGGGGGCCGGAAAAGGCCCTCGGCGCAAGGCCGTCATACCCACGTCGTCTGATGACGACGAGACAGATTCCTCCCGCGGAGGCGGGGGGAAGCAATAAGAAACTCTACCTCCCCGCATTGGGGAGGAGAAAAGGAGGAAAGCCGCCCCGGAGGGGGAGGCTGGCTCGTCCAAGAAGGGAAAGGTGTCCCTTCTGGACTACTCCACCACGGCCGCCCATAGCGAGGAGGGGTGGCTGCCCAGGGGGAAGCCCCTAGCGCGATCGTAAGTATCAGCACCCTGTAATGACTTTACTTCACAGTCTTTTTATAACGCCGAACATATATGCAGTCCGGCCAGGGTTCATCCCAAGGTATCTTCTTCGGATGGATCCCTGAGCGATTCGGAGATGAACTCGCTCCCGACGGCCACCACTCCTCAACCCGCGGATGACATGGAGGTGTTGTCCCGAAGGCTCCCAGAGCGAGGGGAGGTGATTCTGGAGACGCCCCAAGGAGGAATTCCAGATGTCGGACACGCGGGGTTCAAGATCCCCACGGATCGTGTCGGTGAGAGCCAAAGTAGGCCGGGCTCTCAGTCGAACACTGTTCCGGAGCCTTTAGTGGTTCCGGACTAAGGTGGGCAGCCCCTCGTTAGGGAGGACGAGCCGTCTGTGTCGAGGACTTCCGTTGCGCCCGAGGCGCCAGATTGTCTATTGGAAGCGCTTCGCGGCGCTTCCATGGATGAAGAGCACTGTACTCTTATGAGTGCGGTGATTCAGAAGGTTTCGTCCGCCAAGAGCGGGCTAACCGAAGCTTGCACCAGCCTCCTGACAGGCTTTGAGGTAAGTAAAAACTATGTAAAATTACCACCCGATAGGTAGTAGCCCCTGATACTCTGTTTGGTGTTCAAAAAGAAAAACCAAACGGAGGGTCAATTATAATTCGCAGGAGTCTAATAATAAGTGTTAATGTGAATAAGCAGGCTGTGCTGCTCGCCGCTGCTGTCCGCACAGCCGAGATTGCCGGACTAAAATGAGATCTGGAGCAGGCGCAGGGAGAGCTCGACCTCACGAAGAGGCAGCTCGAAGAGGGCAAAGGTGAGTAATTCCCCGCTCTCACATAATGAAGGGTATATAAAATTAGTTATTCTAACAACAAACCGTCGTGATTTTGTAACAGGGGCCACTACCGAAGTGGCCTCTCTGAAGAAAGCGTTGTCCGAGGCCGAAGACAAGGCGGCCTTGGAACGCACAGAGCGCGAGAAGCAAGATGCCAGAGTGGGCGAGGTACAACAAGAGCTCCAGGAGCTCGGCAAAAAGTTCGAGTCCGTGGATTACGAGCTTAAGGCGAAAGAGGCCGAGCTTGTGAAGGCCCTTGCTAGTATAAAAGATACCAAGGCCGAAGCCGAGAAGGCACATCAGGAAGTCCAGGAGGCTAAAAAGATAGCGGCGGGTAAGAAATTCTTTATGCAAAGCAAACATGTGGAGGAGGCATTTCTTTTACTTACCCGAGTTTGGAGCTCTCCACGGGCATTCGCAGATCTGCCATGTAGCATATCAGATGCCGCGGAGTTCTACCGTGCCCAGGAGGGGAGCTCAACGGAGAAGTTATTCTGGTCCTAGTATGCTGGGGCCGAACATCCAATGCCTCTGAGTGACCAACTGAAGCAGTTGGTCGAACTCCACAGGGCGGCCGAAACGGCTATGAAAGATTTCATAGTCCGGATGTGGCCTGGTGATCCCCTGTCGGCTAGCTACTTCGGCCTAATCAAGCGGATGGTGAATGCATGTCCACGGCTCGAAGTCATCAAGTGATCCGTTTTCATTGAGGGTGCCCGCCGGGCCTTTGCCCGCGCGAAGGTGCATTGGGGCAAGCTGGATGCGGAGAATCTGGTGAAGGACGGGCCGCTGGAGGGCAAGGCGCATCGCTATCTGGAGAAGTATTACGATGGCATTATGAAGGGTGCTCGTCGCGTGGACGATGAATGTACCAAGGACACAATTTTAGAATGAATTCACTTATGTCATGTTTGTAATTTAAGGACGAAGTTACTTGCGCTACGTAGCGCTTTTGTTATTTAAAATATTACCTTCTGTGCGGCTGTTTAAAAATTCAGAAAGTAGGCCAGTCGTCAGCTTCTGCCCCCACGTAACTAGTACCGGGGTGTTCGTGGAAACCCGGACACTCTTTATCCAAATGTTTGGTCCCTTAAGGAGGTGTCCGACGCAGCGAACAAGGCAATCGGACTATGCGGCTTTATAACTTTCACTTAGCCATAGAAGTCTACAATGTTAAATTTTGGCGAAGCCCCTAGAATCCGGAAGGCCGAATTGGGGCTCTATATACGCCTAGATCGGACGAAGCCGATTTATCGCCTAAAGCGGAAAAATCTTTAAGGATTTAAGACCTCTCGAACAT
The DNA here is from genome assembly GCF_002162155.2 of Triticum dicoccoides. Lineage (NCBI taxonomy): Eukaryota > Viridiplantae > Streptophyta > Magnoliopsida > Poales > Poaceae > Triticum > Triticum dicoccoides. The sequence continues at coordinate 52,851,213 of NC_041393.1, read as the reverse complement.
CGACCAGCTCTCGCCACATCATGCCGGTCAGTTTTCGGCTTTCTCTACTGAGGTGCTCGTCCGGAAGAACCGGGACACAATCGCAATAGTTCTCCCTCCGCTACCTTAGCCGATATAATGGAACGTAAGGTACCAAAACAAGGGAGTCGGGCTAACCCAACTGTAGACCCAAGACATGATTCGGAGCTGATGCATATAGTGCTATAAGTTCGGGGTGCCGCACTGTTGAAAGTGTTCGGACTTGACTTGCCATATTATGGGGCACCATCAGAAGCTCCTGGCAAACTGAACGTACCAAGCTGTACGGATGCAATATCAAATAAAAATTTACGAGAAAAAATGCTCAAATAAGACTGATAAGCTGACGCTATATGTGATCTGCCATTGATGAATAATACGTTTAAGCATATGTTTACAATGAACGCATTAAGCGGAGATAAATAGGACTATTTGACTTGTCCTATCCAGGGGCAGGTCACGTGCAGATAGATAAAACAGGTATAACGATCGTAAATAGATTCCACCTGGGTGTTTCCTTCTGTGCGCAAAGCCTGTTGCCTGCTTGGTTTTCTCTCCTATGTAAGTCCGGCAATCCGGCTCTTTTGAAGAGGCTGCACTAAAGCAATGTCCTGAAAGGTAAAAGGGAATGATTATGAAGGTATGTTGCGGTGATACCGCACTGTTGACTAAGTCTCTATTGCGCCTCCTCCTGTGCCCATGCTATTTTGAGTGTGTAATTGTGTACGCGTGGCACGAATGCTGCTTTAATGGGGTGTGAGCGGAGGGCGGACTGCTAATCGCGCTCTTGGCGTGCCTGATGATCCTGTTGCGGGGTGCTCCGGACTCGCTTGATGGTGCTTGAGGTTGTCGTCGCCGGATTGGTGGTTTGCCGGAGGAGGCCACATTGTACCTCTGCCGCGAGGGCTGCAGTATGCTCTTCTGTACGGAGAGAGCGGTCCATGTTTCCGTTGACTGTTATGACCCCGCGCGGTCCTGGCATCTTGAGCTTGAGGTATGCATAGTGTGGTACCGCATTGAATCTAGAGAATGCGGTTTGTCCGAGCAGTGCGTGGTAACCACTACGGAAAGGGACGATATCGAAGATTAACTCTTTGCTTCGGAAGTTGTCCGGAGATCCGAAGACCACTTCCAATGTTATAGATCCCGTACAGCGGGCCTCTACTCCAGGAATTACACCTTTAAAAGTGGTTTTGGTGGGCTTGATCCTTGAGGGGTCGATGCCCATTTTGCGCACTGTGTCCTGATAAAGCAGGTTCAGACTATTGTCGTCGTCCATAAGGACTCGCGTGAGGTGGAATCCGTCGATGATTGGGTCTAAGACCAATGCGGCTGAGCTGCCGTGACGAATGCTAGTAGGATGATCCCTACGATCAAAGGTGATCGGACAAGCTGACCATGGGTTGAACTTGGGGGCGACTGGCTCCATCGCGTAGACGTCCCGTAGTGCTCGCTTCTGTTCCCGCTTGGGGATGTGAGTGGCAAAGATCATGTTGACAGTTTTCACCTGGGGGGGATTTCTTTTGTCCCCCCGTGTTCGGACACCGGGGCTCCTCGTCATCGTCGCTATGAAGCCCCTTGTCCTTGTTTTCAGCATTTATTTTGCCGGCCTGTTTCAATACCCAGCAGTCTCTGTTGGTGTGGTTAGCTGGCTTGTCCGGGGTGCCATGAATTTGGCTCGAGTGCTCCAGTATACGGTCCAGACTGGACGGTCCCTGATTGTTTCTTTTGAACGGCTTCTTTCGCTGACCGGACTTGGATCCGCTAAATCCGGTGTTTACTACCGTGTCTTCAGTGTTGTCCCCGTTGTTCCGTCGCTTATGTCTATTGCGTTGTGGCTTGCCGTTATTGTCGCGGACATCCGAAGTGCTGGAATGTGGCATGGTGCCACTGCGAGCCAACCAGCTGCCCTCGCCCGCGCAAAAGCGGGTCATTAATGTTGTGAGAGCTGCCATGGACTTGGGTTTTTCCTGGCCGAGGTGTCGAGCGAGCCACTCGTCACGGATATTATGCTTAAAAGCCGCCAGGGCTTCGTCGTCCGGGCAGTCGACTATTTGGTTCTTTTTAGTTAGGAACCGGGTCCAGAGTTTCCTGGCTGACTCTCCGGGCTGTTGAGTTATGTGGCTCAAGTCATTGGCGTCCGATGGTAGCACATATGTGCCCTGGAAGTTGTCGAGGAATGCGTCTTCCAGGTTTTCCCAACTGCCAATGGAATTTGCTGGCAGGCTGTTTAGCCAGTGTCGGGCTGGTCCTTTGAGCTTAAGGGGAAGATACTTGATGGCGTGTAGATCGTCTCCGCGGGCCATGTGAATGTGGAGAAGGAAATCTTCGATCCACACTGCGGGGTCTGTTGTGCCATCGTATGATTCGATGTTTACGGGTTTGAACCCTTCTAGGAATTCATGATCCATCACTTCATCGGTGAAGCAGAGGGGGTGTGCGGCACCTCTGTATCGGGCTATGTGGCTACGTAGTTCGAATTGGTCTGGGTTGCTGTGTTCGGCCCGGCCGGACTTGTTGATAGTGTATCCGGCGTGACGGTCATCGTCGCCCGCTGGGGCGCGCCCCCGCGATCCGTAGATTGATCTTGGTTGTCCTGCTTTGTTTTCTAGTATATCTTGCAGGTCTTGCCTATTACCCCGGGCCGTAGTGTATTGGCGTGGGGGTGTGGGCTGGTATTCGGGCTGATATCCCGTTTTATCTCGGCCACGGGGTGGCCGGTCAGCCGTTTGGCGCTCGAGTCCGTATTCCTCGGCTGCCAGGACTTTAGTCCATCTATCTGTGAGCAGGTCTTGATCAGCCTAGAGTTGCTGCTGCTTCTTCTTCAGGCTCCTCGCAGTGGCAATAAGCCGGCGCTTGAAGTGCTCCTGCTCCACGAGATCCTCGGGCACGCCGAACTCGTCGTCGCCGAGGCTAATCTCGTCTTCGGAGGGGGGCATATAGTTGTCCTCCTCCGGATATCCGTCAGTCGCCTGTTCGTCTGGGCTGACCTGCTCATCTTCCTGTTCGGCATGCTCGAAGGCGGGCTGGTCAGGGTTGTATTCCTCTTCGGCACCATCCGGATTGCTTTCATCTCCGGGGCCGGTATTGCTGTGGTGGGGCTTGGAGCGGCGCCGACGACGCCCATGCTTTGCTTTTCTCCCTGAGTATCCTCCGTTGCCTCGTCGCCATTGGTTTCCTTCGGAGTGTCCACCATGTATATCTCATATGAGGAGGTGGCCGTCCACCGCCCTGTGAGCGGTGGCTCATGTACTTCTCCTTCATTGTCGTCCATACCGTCGATGTCTTCGGAGTCGAAGTCAAGCACGTCGGTTAAATCGTCGATCGTGGCAATGAAGTGGGTGGTGGGTGGGCAGCGAATTCCTTCGTCGCCTGCTTCCCACTCAAGTCGGACATAGCTCGACCCAGAGCCTCCTGAAAACGAGAGATACTTTAATGAGTTCAGCATGTCGCCAAAGGGCGAGTGCTGGAAGATATCCGCAGCGGTAAACTAAATTACCGGAGCCCAACCTGGCTCGGCTGGCTCGAGGGTGTGCGGACCAGAACCAACAACCGGATACGAGTCCGGGGGCCCGGGGTTACAAGCTTCCACAGAGGTGAAACCTGTATTCGGCTCCATCGTCGATGAGCGTGCGGCCTATGGGGCGGGGTCCACCCCTCCGTCCTTAGGCAACGAAACCTGCTACGGATTTAGATCCGAGGCTTTTACTGAAGGGGTGATATCCCGAGCATCGTCCGACGGCAGGTCTAAGCCGTGCTCATTGTGACTGTTCGGTGCTCCTGGCGCAGGCCCAAATCCGTCGAAGATCAAATCTCCGCGAATATCCGCCGTGTACTTCAAGTTTCCGAACCTGACCTGGTGGCCAGGGGCGAAGCTGTCGATCTGCTCCAGATGGCCAAGCGAATTGGCCCGCAGTGCGAAGCCACCGAACACGAAGATCTTTCCTGGGAGAAAAGTCTCCCCCTGGACCATGTTGTTGACGATTGAAGGCGCCATCAAGCCTTGCAGCGACGACACATAGGAACTCTCAATGAAAGCACCAATGTCGGTGTCAAAACCGGCGGATCTCGGGTAGGGGGTCCCGATCTGTGCGTCTAGGCTGATGGTAATAGGAAGCGAGGGACACAACCTTTACCCAGGTTCGGGCCCTCTCGATGGAGGTAAAACCCTACTTCCTGCTTGATTAATATTGCAGATATGGGTAGTACAAGAGTAGATCTACCACGAGATCATAGAGGCTAAACCCTAAGAGCTAGCCTATGATGGTATGATTGTAATTGTGATCGTCCTTCTAAGGACTAACCTCTCCGGTTTATATAGACAACGGAGAGGGCTAGGGTTTACACGGAGTCGGTTGCAAGGAACGAAACACAATATCTGGATCGCCAAGCTTGCCTTCCACGCAAAGGAGAGTCCCATCCGGACACGGGCCGAAGTCTTGAGTCTTGTATCTTCACGCTTCAATAGTCCGGACGATGTATACAGTCCGGCTGTCTGGATACCCCCTAATCCAGGACTCCCTCACTAGGCATGATCATGTATATAGGCATCACGTCCACGACAAGTAGACCGACTCCTGCCTGCCTCTACTTCTATTACTCCACACATCGACCGCTATCCAGCATGCATCTGGAGTATTAAGTTCATAAGAACAGAGTAACGCTTTAAGAAAGATGACATGATGTAGAGGGATAAACTCATGCAATATGATATAAACCCCATCTTTTTATCCTCAATGGCAACAATACAATACGTGCCTTGCTGCCCCTGCTGTCACTAGGAAAGGACACCGCAAGATTGAACCCAAACCTAAGCACTTCTCCCATGGCAAGAAAGATCAATCTAGTAGGCCAAACCAAACCGATAAGTCGAAGAGACTTGCAAAGATAACTCAATAATACATAAAATAATTCAGAGAAGATTCAAATATTTCTCATAGATAAACTTGATCGTAAACCCAAAATTCATCGGATCTCGACAAACACACCGCAAAAAAAGTTACATCAAATAGATCTCCAAGAAGAGGAAGGATAACATGGTATTAAGATCCAAAAAGAGAGAAGAAGCCATCTAGCTAATAACTATGGACCCGAAGGCCTGAGGTAAACTACTCACAACTCGTCGGAGAGGCTATTGTGTTGATATAGAAGCCCTCCGTGGTCGATTATCCCTCTGGCAGAGCGCTCGTGAAGGCTCCAAGATGGGATCTCGCGGATACAGAAGGTTACGGTGGCGGAAATATTTCTTCGGTGGATCTCCTGATGGTTTCGGGGTACATGGGTATATATAGGAGGAAGAAGTACGTCGGTGGGTGCCCGAGGGGCCCACGAGACAGGGGACGCGCCCTATAGGGGGCCGCCTTCCACCCTCGTGGCCGCCTCGGGAGCTTCTTGACTTGCACTCCAAGTCCTCTAGATCACGTTCGTTCCAAAAATCAAGCTCCCAAAGGTTTCATTCCGTTTGGACTTCGTTTGATATTCCTTTTCTTCGATATACTGAAATAGGCAAAAAAACAGCAATACGGGCTGGGCCTCCGGTTAGTAGGTTAGTCCCAAACATGATATAAAAGTGTAAAGTAAAGCCCATAAACATCCAAAACAGGTAATATAATAGCATGAAACAATCAAAAATTATAGATACGTTGGAGACGTATCAGTGTTCTTTCTTGATGATAAATCGCAGGTCTAGAAGATCTTCAAAAACTTTGCTAGGAAGGCCCAAAATCAATTTGAAGTGAAGATCAAGAAGGTTCGCAACGATAATGGAACGGAGTTCAAGAATGCCAATGTGGACACCTTTCTTGACGAAGAAGGCATTTCACATGAGTTCTCGGCTACGTACACACCTCAACAAAATGGAGTTGTTGAGAGGAAGAACCGGATGCTCATCGAAATGGCAAGAACGATGCTTGATGAGTACAAGACACCAAAGAACTTTTGGGGCGGAAGCGGTTGAAACAGCTTGTCATGCGACAAATCGCTTTTATCTTCACAAGCTACTCGAGAAGACGTCATACGACCTCCTCACCGGTAACAAACCTCAAGTTGGATACTTTCGAGTATTTGGCTCAAAGTGCTACATTCTTGATAAGTATCGTCATTCTAAATTTGCTCCCAAATCTCATGATGGTTTCCTACATGGTTATGGCTGAAACTCTCACACTTACCGTGTCTACAATAGTTTCACCCGAAAGGTTGAAGAGACGGTAGATGTGAAGTTTGATGAATCTAACAGCTCGCAAGTAGAGCAATTGCCAATTCATGTAGGAGATAAAGATCCTTCGTAAGCAATCCAAGATTTGTCTATTGGCAAGGTTCGTCCAACGGACGTGAAGGAGAGTACCTCGTCCGTGCAAGTGGAAGCTTCTACCTCACGACAAGGTCAACCAAGAGTTGATATGGAAACATCCACAAGTGGGACACACCAAGATGAAGAAAACGACGAAGTACACCAAGATGAACCGCATCAACCTTCTTATCCACCACGACGAGAGAATGACAACGTCAACAATGAAGATGGCCAAGAAGAAGAACAAGATGATGAAGAAGATGTTCCACCCCGATCAAAGCAAAAGCTCTCACTAGTTCGAGAAAGAATTGCTAGAGACCATCTCGTCGAGCAAATCTACAATGATATCCAAACTGGGAGAATCACTCGCTCTAAATCTCGTTTGGCTAATTTTTGTGAACATTATTCATTCATCTCTAACATTGAACCTATGAAGGTTGAAGAAGCATTGGAAGATCCGGATTGGATAGACTCCATGCATGAAGAACTACACAATTTTGAGAGAAACCAAGTGTGGACATTGGTCGAGAAGCCCGACAACAACCATAACATCATTGGTACCAAATGAGTGTTTTGCAACAAGCAAGATGAAGATGGACAAGTAGTTCGCAACAAAGCACGTCTCGTCGCCCAAGGCTACACTCAAGTCGAAGGTATGGACTATGGTGAGACATACGCCCCCGTTGCTAGACTTGAGTCCATTCGCATCTTACCCTATGCTAATCACCATGATATCACTTTATACCAAATGGACATTAAAAGTTCTTTTCTAAATGGTGAAATTGAGGAGGAAGTTTATGTTAAACAACCTCCCAGCTTTGTTAATCCTAAGAAACCCAATCATGTTTACAAGCTTCACAAAGCTCTTTATTGTCTTAAACAAGCTCCTAGAGCGTGGTATAAATGCTTGACCAAGTTCCTTATTGAAAAAGGCTTTGAGATTGGAAAAATTGATTCTCCTCTTTTCACTAAAAGGGTTAATGGAGAATTATTTGTGTGCCAAATCTATGTTGATGATATTATATTTGGATCTACTAACCCTCATTTTAGTGAGAAGTTTGGGAAGCTTATGTCGGTGAAGTTTGAGATGTCTATGATGAGTGAACTCAAGTTCTTTCTTGGTTTGCAAATCAAGCAAACTAACGAAGGTACCTTTGTCTCTCAAACGAAGTATACCAAGGACTTGTTCAATATGCAAGAATGCAAAGGTATGAGTACACCCATGCCTACTAGTGGACATCTTGACTTGACCAAAGATGGTGAACCCGTTGATCAAAAGGTTTACCGCTCTATGATTGATTCATTATTATATCTATGTGCCTCTCGTCCCGATATTATGCTAAGTGTGTGCATGTGTGCACGATATCAAGCGGCCCCTAAAGAATGTCATCTTAAGGCCGTGAAAAGGATAGTGAGATACTTAATACATACACCAAATTTTGGCATTTGGTATCCAAAGAGGGCCTCTTTTAATCTTGTTGGCTACTTCGACTTGGACTATGCCCGTGACAAGGTTGATAGAAAGTCCACTTTGGGTACTTGTCAATTTCTTGGTCGATCTCTTGTGTCTTGGTCCTCCAAGAAACAAAACTCGATATCCTTATCCACCACAGAAGCGGAATACATTACCGCCAGTTCATGTTGTGCTCAATTACTTTGGATGACCCAAACTCTTAAAGATTATGGGATATATGTGAAACATGTTTCTTTGCTTTGTGACAATGAAAGTGCTATTAAGATTTCTCAGAATCCCGTGCAACATTCTCAAACTAAGCACATCGAAGTTCGTCATCATTTCATTCGAGATCATGTTGCTAAAGGTGATATCAACCTTAAGCATGTTCGCACCGACAAGCAATTTGCGGATATATTCACTAAACCACTTGATGAGAAGGTGTTTTGCAGGTTAAGAGGTGAATTGAACATCATTGATGCTTCAAACTTGGAGTAGGAACTCCATTTGGATACATGCAAGACATGAACCTATGACTAATCCTTGATATTTCTCTTATGATGATAATCACGTATCTTGGATACATTTGCACCCTCGCATGTTATCTAACACTTGTAGGTACTTGGATGAATCTAAATCTACGAGATTGCAACTCACTCACATCTTGAGCAATCTCTACATAACCAAGTCTCTACTTTACGGTGGTTGAAGACAAGGAAGCATGAAACCCTTCAAATATATCCTTTGACAATTCCTATATCAAATTTCATGATTGTCATTTGGATACACAAGTGCTATTCCTTGCAAGACTAATTCATGTAGGAAGATGAACTCCAATTACAAGCGGTGCTCCCAATGAACTACATCAACCATGAGCATCCCACAAGTTCAACTACATGATCAAGATCAACACCACCACCCAAGGTATGTGATTCCATCTTAGAGAAGCTTTACCCCAAGACATGGGTCAAAGCAACTCAATGAGATGTGAATACATCAAGATGCTCAAACGAAAAATTGCAACCCCATTTTTTGCTTAAACGATGAGTATGACTTATGATCAAGTGTCTTCACTTGACTCCCAAGTCAATATACTCTAACATAGGTCACTTTGCCGTCTACCAATTCTAGATGAAATTCTCTAGTGTTTCTCCTTGTTCTTGCATTTTTGTCTCATGCATATTTATTCCCCTTTCAAAAAAAACTTCATCTAGATTTCTTCTCCTTTATTTCTGTTCTGCATTTCCCTGCATTTAATTCATTGCAAATCCTTTAGTTAATTCCTTGCAAATCCTTGTGAGATCTTATTCGCTTAGTGAGCTGAGGTGACTAGTGCTTTCTCTCTGTGATGACCTCGGACAAACCGATTTGCCTCTTTCGGTCAAACCGAAACCTTTCGGTGCCACCGAAGGAATCAACTCGATGTAGCCAATTTCAATGATGAGAAACCACTCTGTTACTTGCATTCTGCACATTTTGTTCCAGCTTCACTCGATGATTCTTATCCTCTACCAGCATCACACTCTATATGCTGCTTTGCTCTATGACTCAAGGACCAAACCTATTTGCATCACCGTCCAGAAGAACCCTTCTTGGAAATTGATGTCAAAGGGGGAGAGAAATTTCACATCAAAGCTTAATCACTCAAACAGGGGGAGAGAGATATTCTTGCCAAAAGAGAGACCCCAGTTGCTTGGTATTCAAAGAGGAGAGAATTTACATGTCTTTAGAGGGGAAAGACATGTTATTGTTGTTTAGTTTGCTTTACTCTGGTTTTATTTTCCCTATCTTCTCCCAATATCCCTTATAAGATTCAGGGGGAGCAAGACATCTAAGGGAAGGAAATCTTCAAATTCATTGCATATCTTTACCTTTGGGGACATGTCTACACTCAAATAGAGTACCTAGTACTCACTCTATACATGTCATCCCAAATCTTGGTACTCTTGTGGTTTACTGCTCTTGCTCTGTTTGGTAGATGTTTCTGTGTTGTCTAACCTTGTTTACTCAGGTTCATCTCTTCCAAAGCTAGCTCAAGACCACAAGGTAAGTATATGCATCACACTCATGTGCATGAGGATCTCTTGCTGATGTACATATTGTTTGCAAGAAGGACTCATGAACATGAAGGTACATCTCTCATACTCACATCATTTACTTTGATGCATATAGCCAAGATACATGTAACTCATTGCTTGCTCTGTCATGACTATGCACTCACATGATCTTATGTTCCATATTTACATGATTGCATACATATAGGGGAAGCCTATGCATGTTACATGTCCTTCCAAAGCTTTACTTGTCTCTCTCTATATCTTTATCTAAAGCTTTGATGTTTCATCAATTACCAAAAAGGGGGAGATTGAAAGCACAAGTGCTCCCTGGGTGATTTTGGTAATTAATGTCAACATATCCTCTTGTTGGACTAATACTTTTATCTAGTATATTTCAGATAAGTCCAATAGTGGATTGGCATGGACAAGAGGATGTGGAACCCCTTCAAGATGCTAAGGATAAAGGATTGGCTCAAGCTCAAAGCTCAGGACTCTACATTTTCTGTTTCAGTGATCCAAGATCACATTGAGTCTATAGGAAAGACAATACTATTAAAAGGGGATGAGGTGTTGCTTAATGGCTTGCTTGCTCAAAGTGCTTAGTGATATGCTCCAAAGCCCTCAACCACTTTCTCATATCCACATATGTCCCGAACCAAAAGTCAAACTCGGCCCCACCGATTTGATCCATATGGCGCCACTGAGTTCATTTGACATAGCCACTACCAGAAACCCTAGTCAATTCGGTCTCACCGATAAGGATCTCGCTCTCATCGAGATGGGATTGCAAACTCTCTGTTTCCCTTCGTAACGTTTCGGTCAAACCGAGATGAGCGATCGGTCCCACCGAGTCTACAATGCAAACTCTATGTTTCCTTTTCGTAACACTTCGGTCCCACCGAGACGAGTGAATCGGTCCCACCGAGTTTGCCTGACCAACTCTCTGGTTAGCTTATTACCAAAGTTAGTCCAACCGAGTTTGTGTAATCCGTCAGACCGAGATTACGTTATGCCCTAACGCTAATGATATTGGTCCCACCAAAATTCCTAACGGTCACATTATGTACTGAATCGTTCCGACCGGGTTTTATGATTCGGTCCCATCGAGTTCTGTATATTGTGTGTGACGGTTAGATTTTGTGTGGAGGCTATATATACCCCTCCACCCACTCCTCATTCGTGAGGAAAGCCATCCGAACGTGCCTACACTTCCACTACTCATTTTCTGAGAGAGAACCACCTACTCATGTGTTGAGACCAACATACTCCACTCCTACCATATGAATCTTGATCTCTAGCCTTCCCCAAGTTGCTTTCCACTCAAATCATCTTTCCACCAAATCCAATCCTATGAGAGAGAGTTGAGTGTTCGGGAGACTATCATTTGAAGCACAAGAGCAACGAGTTCATCAACAACACACCGTCTATTACCTTTCGGAGAGTGGTGTCTCCTAGATTGGTTAGGTGTCACTTGGGAGCCTCTGACAAGATTGTGGATTTGAACCAAGGAGTTTGTAAGGGCAAGGAGATCGCCTACTTCGTGAAGATCTACCCTAGTGAGGCAAGTCCTTCGTGGGCGATGGCCATGGTGGGATAGACAAGGTTGCTTCTTCGTGGACCCTTCGTGGGTGGAACCCTCCATGGACTCGCGCAGCCGTTGCCCTTCGTGGGTTGAAGTATCCATCAACGTGGTTGTACGATAGCACCACCTATCGGAACCACGCCAAAAACATCCGTGTCTCCAATTGCGTTTGCACACTCCAATCCCATCCCTTTACTTTCTTGCAATTTGCATGCTTTACTTTCTGCTGCCCATATACTCTTTGCATGCTTGCTTGATATGTATTGTGATTGGTTAAACTTGTGCTTAAACTCCACCTAAACTTGAAAAACTTAAAAACTGCTAACTTTTTGTGTTAAGAGTCTATTCACCCCCTCTAGACACCTCTTCTCGATCCTTTCATCCGTTCATGGGCCGACCATAACGGGTCATCGTTAATCGGCCATATTTGATGACGCTGTGAAAACGGCCCAACGGATTAACGGGCCGACTTTAACCACAGGCTAAATTTGGCCCACAACCGAAACAGGCCAGTAATGGACCATAAGTAATCAAATACTACAAACCAGCCCAAGAATAAATGGGCCCTGAGAAGGCCGAAAGATAACACGGGCTGGAAACGGCCCAATGGAATAATGGCCGTAAATGGATATAAAGCAATACACTATTCATGACAGGCCGGTTTCACCACGGGCCGTTAACGGGCTAAGAGTTACAAAGGGCTTCATATGGACTGAAAGACGTCATGGGCCATACATGGGCCAGAAGTTACAACGGACTAGAATTATATTGGATGGCCTAGATGACGCTACTGGGCCTAATTCGGATAGGCCATAATGGGTCGTGAGTTAGCAGGTTGTAAATAGGCTATATGCGAACAGGCCATTAACAGGCTTTCCCATGGGCCGGCCCACTACCTTTTGACCAAGTCAAATGGGTCGGCCTTTTCACCTGAATGGGCCTCTTTTGGTCCGTGCCACATGTCTATGTATCATAGGCGCCTCCCATCCAATGATTGGATGGAATCTGTCCCAACGTTGAGCCGACACGTGGCTCCTCTTGCCATTGAGAATTTTACACGTGGAAAATCCCCATTGGTCCAGGCTGTTAACAGGTTACCGGATCCAAACTAGAACCTGATAGCTTAATAGTGACCCGTTATGGTGGATGCCACGTGTCGGTCACCCTTGACAATAGCAATTCTATGACGCGTGATTTATCGTCATATAAGTGGACACTTCCGTGATGATAATTTTGGTATTGTCATGGAACACTTCTATGACAACACAGGTATGACTATCTTGATTCTATCATAAAATTGTCATGGATGTACATGCATGACAAAAAACATGACTTACTATGACAAACACGTATCATCACGGAAGTGGTTTTTTGTAGTGAAAGATGGCGATATTAGAGTCATGCTAGTGAGTAATTGTGGATTGTAGAAATACTTGTGTAAAGTTTGTGATTCCCGTAGCATGCACGTATGGTGAATCGTTATGCGATGAAGTCGGAGCATGATTTATTTATTGATTGTCTTCCTTATGAGTGGCAGTCGGGGACGAGCGATGGTCTTTTCCTACAAATCTATCCCACTAGGAGCATGCGCGTAGTACTTTGTTTCAATGACTAATAGATTTTTGCAATAAGTATGTGAGTTCTTTATGACTAATGTTGAGTCCATGAATTATACGCATTCTCACCCTTCCACCATTGCTAGCCTCTCTAGTACCGCGCAACTTTCGCCGGTGCCATACACCCACCTATTACCTTCCTCAAAACAGCCACCATACCTACCTATTATGGCATTTCCATAGCCATTCCGAGATATATTGTTGTGCAACTTCCACTGTTCCATTTTATTATGACATGTTCCATCATTGTCATATTGATTTGCATGATCATGTAGTTGACATCGTATCTGTGGCAAAGCCACCTTTCATAATTTTTTCATACATGTCACTCTTGAGTCATTGCACATCCCGGTACACCGCCGGTGGCATTCATATAGAGTCATATTTTGTTCTAAGTATCGAGTAGTAATTCTTGAGTTGTATGTAAATAAAAGTGTGATGATCATCATTATTAGAGCATTGTCCCATGTGAGGAAAGGATGATGGAAGCTATGATTCCCTCACAAGTTGGGATGAGTCTCTGGACTTTACAAAAAAATAAAAGAGGCCAAGAAGACCACCAAATAAAAAAAGAGAAAATAAAAAAATGAGAGAAAAGGGAGAAGGGGTGATGTTACTATCCTTTTCCCACACTTGTGCTTCAAAGTAGCACCATGATCTTCATAATAGAGAGTCTCCTATGTTGTCACTTTCATATACTAGTGGTAATTTTTCATTATAGAACTTGGCTTGTATATTCCAATGATGGGCTTCCTCAAATTGCTCTAGGTCTTCGTGAGCAAGCGAGTTCGATGCACACCCACTTCGTTTTATTTTGAGCTTTCATAAAATTATAGCTCTAGTGCATCCGTTGCATGGCAATACGTACTCACTCACATTGATATCTATTGATGGGCATCTCCATAGCCCGTTGATACGCCTAGTTGATGTGAGACTATCTCCTTCTTTTTGTCTTCTCCGCAACCACCATACTCTATTCCACCAATAGTGCTATGTCCATGGCTGACACTCATGTATTGCGTGAAAAAGTTTGAGAACATCAAAAGTATGAAACAATTGCTTGGCTTGTCATTGGGGTTGTGCATGATTTAAATACTTTGCGTGATCAAGATGGAGCATAGCCAACTATATGATTTTGTGGGGATGGCTTTCTTTGGCCATGTTATTTTGAGAAGACATGATTGCTTTATTAGTATGCTTGAAGCATTATTGTTTTTATGTCAATATTAAGCTTTTGTTTTGAATATTCTGGATCTGAACATTCATGCCACAATAAAGAAAATTACATGGATAAATATGTTAGGTAACATTCCACATCAAAAATTCTATTTTTATCATTTACCTACTCAAGGACGAGCAGGAATTAACCTTGGGGATGCTTGATACATCTCCAACGTGTCTATTTTGATTGTTCCATGCTATTATATTATCTGTTTTGGATGTTTTATATGCATTAATATGATATTTTATATTATTTTTGGGACTAACTTATTAACCTAGAGCCCAGTGCTAGTTTCTGTATTTTCCTTGTTTTTGAGCTTCACAGAAAAGGAATACCAAACGTAGTCCAAACGTAATAAAACTTCACAATGATTTTTCTTGGACCAGAAGACACCTAGGGGACTTGGAGTCCAAGACAGAAGAGTCGCTAGGCGGTGGCAAGGATGGAGGGCGCGCCCTAGGGGAGCGCCCCCCTACCTTGCCACCTCCTCGGGGCTCCTCTGACCTAGCCCTTCCTCCTATATGTTCACATATATTTCAGAAACACCATAACCATCCACAAAAACACTTTTCCACCGCCGCAACCTTCTGTTCCCGTGAGATCCCATCTTGGGGCCTTTTCCAGCATCCTTTTGAGGGGGATTCGATCACAGAGGGTGTCTACATCAATTCTACTGTCCTTCCGATGAAGCGTGAGTAGTTTACCATAGACATACGGGTCCATAGCTAGTAGCTAGATGGCTTGTTCTCTCTCTTTGATTCTCAATACCATGTTCTCCTCGATGTTCTTGGAGATCTATCCGATGTAATCTTCTTTTGCGGTGTATTTTTCAAGATTCAATGAATTGGGGATTTATGATCACCTTATCTATGAATATTATTTGAATCTTCTCTGAATTCTTATATGCATGATTTCGTATCTTTGTATTTCTTTTCAAATTATCGGTTTGGTTTGGCCAACTAGATTGGTTTTTCTTGCAATGGTAGAGGTGCTTAGCTTTGGGTTCAATCTTGCGTGGTTTCACCCAGTGACAAAGTAGGAGTAGAGAGACAAGTATTGAATTGTTGCCATCGAGGATAAAAAGATGGGGTTTATATCATATTGCATGACTTTATTCCTCTACATCATGTCATCTCACTTAAGGCATTACTCTGTTCTTTATGAACTTAATACTCTAGATGCATGCTGGATAACAGTCGATGTGTGGAGTAATAGTAGTAGATGCGGGCAGGAGTCGGTCTACTTGACACGGACGTGATGCCTATATTGCATATTCATTGCCTTGGATATCATCATAACTTTGTGCTTCTTTATCAATTGCTCGACAGTAATTTGTTCACCCAACGTATTATTTGCCTTCATGAGAGAAGCCTCTGGTGAAACTTATGTCCCCTGGGTCTATTTTCCATCATATTAGTTTCTAATCTACTATTTTGCAATCTTTTATTTTCAGATCTATAAACCAAAAAAACCCAAAAATATTTTATCTTTTATTTATCTATCTCTATCAGATCTCACCTTCACAAGTGACCGTGAAGGGATTGACAACCCCTTTATCGCGTTGGGTGCAAGTGTTTGATTGTTTGTGCAAGTATTGGTGCTTTATGCATTCTTATCCTACTGATTAATACCTTGGTTCTTAACTGAGGAAAACCAACGCGAGCTCAAGAGGTAGCAGCGAGTGGTGCCCACCCACCACACAACCCGTTCTTCCTCCCCTCTCACCAAAAAGAGAGAGGAGGCACCTCTCCCCTCCTCCCAAATCAACCCACTGGATCTCCTTTGCTTCTCCATGGTTTTGGTGGATCACTACAGGAATTAGGCACTTTGTCGTCCGCCATGGCTGACGGCAAAGCCATGGATGGCTAACGGCAAAGACCTTTGCCGTTGGCCAGCAGACGGCAATAGGTCCGGCTGAATAGGCTACGGCAAAGGTCTCTTTGTCATCTATTGGTAGACAGCAAAGATGAAAAGGTCTTTGTCGTCAGCTAGATGACGGCAAAGAACCTGGACGGCACACGTGGAAGCTTAGGGTCGTTAAGGGGTTAACGGTGTCCTTTGACATCTGCTGGCTGACGGCAAAGATGCAAAGTTCTTTGTCGTCGGCCAGCGTACGGCAAAGAAACCATATAGGCCAGCCAAGTGCCCCAGGTTGCACAGGTACCTGCCACGTGGTAGTGTTGCCGTCCGCTGGCTGATGGCAAAGCTCTATGTCGTCTGCTGGAAGACGGCAGAGTGTCTGTATAGCCATTTTTTTGAATTCATTCAATTTGATAGAATTTCACAGATATATACACATGTGAACGTAATTTCAACAAGCATACCAACAATAAATTTCCAACAACATAAGAAACATACCAGTTTCCAACAACATATCCAACATACAATGATTTCCAACAAGAAGTTTCCAACAACATATCCATATATACATACATATCAAGAACAAGTTTCCAACAACATATCCATATAGACATACATATCCAAAAGAAGTTTCCAACAAGTTTCCATAAACAAAAAGGAAGCATAAGGCGAAGAGGGTAATCCATCAATGCAAGCTTCCTCATCTAAAGCAAATCTGCAAATTGGGAAAGATGAAAGATAGAAGAAGAAGAAGACGAAGAAGACTAGCTAGAAGAAAAAGAAGAAAAGGAGGAAGAAAAAGAAGAAGAAGAAGAATTTAGCTTCTCTTTCTTTTTCTCCTCTCCTCTTCGTTATCTTTTTCTTCTTCTAACTAAGGTAGGTAAAAATAACATTTTTTCGCTAAGCTAGGTAAAAATGCTAAGTGTGTAGGTCATTTTAGAGCTAAGCTGGGTAAATAGGTCATTTTGGAGCTAACCTAGGTAAAATGGATCATATGGGAGCTAACCTAGGTAAACTTGGTCATTTGGGAGCTAACCTACGTAAAATGGATCATATTGGAGCTTACGTAAGTAAATTTGGTCATTTTGGAGCTAACCTAGCATTTTATGAGTTAACTAAGCATATTATGCCATTTTTGGCATAAGTAAGCTAAGTATAGGTCTTTCATGAGCTAACCTAGGTAACTAAGCATATTAGAGCTAATTTACCATTTTAGAGCTAACTTAGGTCATTTTGGAGCTAACTTCGGTAAAATTGATCATTTTGGAGCTAATTAGGCTTATTATGTCATTTTCGAGGAAAGTAAGCTAACTATATGACATATATGAGGTTACCAAGATTTTTATGCCATTTCAAACCTAAGTAAGCTAATTATGCCATTTTTTACATAAGTAAGCTAAGTGTATGTAACTATTGAGCAAACCTAGGTAACTAAGCATATTAGAGATAACTTAGCATATTAGAGCTAACTTAGGTCATTACGGAGGAAACAAAGCTAAGTCTAGATCATTTTGGAGATCTGACATACCTGACATACTTCACTACTCCTCCTTCTCCTTCTCCTTCATCATCCTGATGCGCTTAGAGCGGCGAGGTAGTGGGGTGTAGTCTTCTACCACAATTGGCATGGTCATGTCGCCCAGTTGTGGGATCACGAGGGCATTGTCAGGCACCACCACCATCGCGAGGCCATCTTCAGGCAGCCCCAGCGCTAGGTCATCGTCAGCCACCACCATCTCTTGCCCATCGTTAGCCACCACCTTCGCTTGGCCATCATCAGCCAACACCAAACCTTGGCCACCATCAGCCACCACCATCGCGAGGTCATCATCAAACAGATTAGGCTGCACCTCCTCATCCCCACTTTGCTCCTCTTCTTCCCCACTCCATTCCGGATCATCCTTGCTGCTTCTTTTGCTGTAGCCAGAGTCGCTGATGCTGCTCCCATTGCCTGACCAAATGCAACAATGACCGTTAACAATCGATGTGAGACAAAGCCGAATGTAGAGGAAGAAGAGGCAAAACGTACTAGCATCGTCATCGTCCTGGTAGCGCATGCAGCACATAGTTGTGTTGAACACCTTCACGGTGAGCATTGCATTGTTGTCGTACCTGAAGAGAAGGAATTACCCATGCCGCAGGTCGTAGGCACGATAGAACTGCTCCCAGCCACGACACAGGTACCTGATCACTAGCTGCATGTCCCAATGCCTGCAAAGCCCGTTGTCGCCTTGTCGCAGCTTCACATTCTTTAGCTGATGGTCGTCCAGCATCTTCGTGAAAGTGTCAGGCAGCCTCTGTAGCATGGGACAAGGAGTGATGTAGCAAACAACAGAGTTATCATAAAGAGATGGGTGAAGCGAAGATCTCTCCTTTTACATACCTACCTCCTGGATGAATTCTCAAGTATGATACTGAAGAACCCGAAAGCATCCAACTCGTACTCTGGTGTGGCAGAGCGAAGCCTGCGGTGGCGGCCTGCCCCCATCTCTGATAAGCAGCAGAAGAGACCAATTAGTACCCTTACAACATTATCATGCAACATTACAGCAGCACAAGTTTTGACCAAAAGACAATCAACTACACTTAATTAACTTGGTAGGTTAGTTGGCAATAGTTGGAATAAAGCCAAGTTTTTAGAAATGAAAGAAAACTGAGACCATAACTCTTAACAGCTAAAAAAACTTGACATGGAAATATACTCTGAAATTTTGAAACAAGTCTGAAACTACTCTGAAATTGTTAATTTCTGAACCTATATGACAGCCACCAGATCTTCTATGTTTCTCGCACTTATTACTATCAATGTGGATCTTCAACTACAATCAAGAGGGAGCATTCAATATGAACCATAAAAAACATTTTTCTGAATTTAATTCTCATCATGGGCAGACAGTACCACATGCAAATCAAAACTAACTACAATTGTACATATGAACATAGCACAAAGATCATAACAGATTGTGAACCCTAAGCGGAGACAATGACCAATTGGGGTGTGTAGCGACCATGATCCGAATGGACCGAAGTCTATGTGCAACAGTGTCATCCCTGGATCAGAAATGCTGACACTCACAGTACTCGAGGAATTATAACAGAGTTCAATCACACACTTATTACATCGAGTCCTAATAAAGAGTATGATTATGCAAATATATCATGGCTGAAGGCCATCTAAAATAATTACCTGCGGAAGCTTCAAAGGTAAATGAGTCCATCAACTCCAACGGCATAACTGAGTGCATGACAACGACCTATCGCACCTTATTCGTCGTTTCAGTAGTCTGCAACATGAGACGTTACAGCCGTGTAGGTCAGCACATTGAATACGATGGCGGAGTTACACTATAAAGCAATGAAATGCAAGAACTATATCTACATTCAATATTTGGCTGGTGGAGGCTCTAAATTTATGATTTTGCATAAAGCTAGTTTTTCCCTACAAGGAACAAATTTATTTAACTACTCCCAAGTTGCCCAATATTTGAGAAGTTAACCCCAACTCAAATCCCAATTAAAAGTATCATCATTAAACGCGAGTCAATTAAAATTAAGAGTGATGAGATCAACAATGATATCCAATTCCAGATACTCAAGATGTCCATAACCAAGGACATGACTAACCATGATTAGTTTATACACTCTGCAGAGCTTTGCGCACTTCTCCCCACAAGAATCGACCACATCCATGATCGGATGATCAAGACATAGTCTTTCTGAAGCACTTACTCTCTACTCCGGGCGGACCGGTACACCTACTTTCCCCTACATCTGCTAGTTCACCTCTTCGAGAGCCCATGCAACTTACTCAACTATGCCAGAGCCCATAATGGCTTGTGGCTGCACATGGAAGTTTCTAGGCATGAAATATCATATGATCCCTTTGAGCCTGGGTGGCATACCGAAGGAAAAATCACACGGGTACTCCGGGATTTCCCTAAATAGACAACACTGGGTTCCCTAGGTGCCTCAACCAATCCACCCATATGTATATTAAAGTTGCCACCTTAATGTTATCCAAGATTAATAACTCTCAAAACTTCCATATGTGAATCACGATCCAATCCCCGTCTATGAGCATGGCTAAGCAATAAATAAGCATAACTTATATTCTCGGGGTGATCAAAAGGTATTAGGTTCCTACCTCAAGTACTACAACCAAACCACATGTTCCCAATCCTACTCATGCAAATATTTGAGGGCGGAACTAATGCATAGTAAAAACTAGGTATTGAAGAGTATGATCAATTACAAACTCTAGAGATTTGTAGTAACAAGCTTCACACTCCGGGTAATCTAGCATAGACAAACACTAGCATACATAAGCAATCACTCAAACGAAACAACGAGAAAACAGAGAAAAGATCCAAATCAAACATGAAACAAGCAAACGGCTTAAACTAACAAAGAGTAAAACCTAACAGCATTATTATCATCTGGATTAGATCTTAATAGAAGATACATGTGACTAGCTACGATTTGCGAAAAGAAACAACTCAAACGGAGAAACAAAACTGAAAATACGAACAAAACAAGATCGTTTACTAATCTGAACTAAACTCAAATTTTATAGTAGAAAAAATCATGTTCAAGTTGGTTAACTAGAAAGAACAGACCAATACGAAGATTTAGGCGCTGCTTTCATCTAATTTGGACAAACGAGTAAAAAGTTACGCTAGTTTTAAGATTAGGAGCTAAATCATGAGAAAAATGTTCACGGATAGGTCCCTGGCCGGAAATAAACTAAAAAGAAAAGTCTATTGCGAGAACATTCGCTAACAGAACTAAACTAACGAAAACTGTCCGATAAAACGAACAAACAAACGAACGTTCATTAAATAACTAAAATAAAAACAAAAACTGATCTATCCTAATAAACCGAGAAAACTTAACAAAACCGGGACGGTTCGGCGGGTATACCAGTTTGCCAAATAAGCCGGCGGCTCGGCGGATCGGATCGGATCGATGGCGGCGGCGGCTCCGGCGAGGCGGCGAGGCTCCGGCGACGGCGGCTTGGCGGCGACGAGGCTGCAGCGAGGCGGGGCATCGGGGGCGGCGACTCGCAGCAGTGGCGGCGACGGGGCTAGCGGCAAGCGGCACGGCAGGCGGCGGCGCGAGTGGCGGCGGCGGCTGCGGCTGTAGTGGAGGCGGGCGGCGGCGGTGTTTGACGAGGAGAGGAGGGGTGGGGGCGCCGCCTTATAAAGGGAGGGGCCGGGCTACTCCGACTTGGAGGAGAGGTCAGGCGGCCTGAACCCGGGCTCCGGCGAGTCCGTTTCCCGCACAGGGGAGAAAGGCGACGGTGCGATGGGCCGGCTCGGCTGCGGCCCAGTCCGCCCGTAAGACTTTTTTAAAAAAATAATTTTGCCACAAAGGAAAAATCCTAAATAAATATAATAAAAATTCTAAAAATTCCAAAAACAATT
Source organism: Triticum dicoccoides (assembly GCF_002162155.2). Classification (NCBI taxonomy): domain Eukaryota; kingdom Viridiplantae; phylum Streptophyta; class Magnoliopsida; order Poales; family Poaceae; genus Triticum; species Triticum dicoccoides. Next base: position 52,829,693 of record NC_041393.1, on the reverse strand, counting down.
TTCTCCATCCAAATCTATTATTTAGGACTAGATAAACATTTTTTCTGGACTAATTTGCAATTTTCAAAAATGCAATTTTTTTCCGAATTCAAATAAAATAGCAATTAAAATAATAATTTGAATTTTTTTAGTTCTTTCTACAATATTTCCCTGAGGTCGAAGATGTCATATTATCTTCTCTCATTATTTTTGTTATTGGAAATAATTGGAGAGAAAAAAATCAAATTGATCCTCTCTTCAAATTTGAAATATATTCAAATATGAATTTTGTGAAACCTCCAACTCTCTCCTTGGGTCCTTGAGTTGTTTAAGATTTCTAGGATCACAACAAAATTGCAAAAATAAATATGATATGCATATGATGATCTATGTATAACATCCAAATTGAAAATTGGGATGTTACAAACCTACCCCCCTTAAGAAGAATCTCGCCCTCGAGATTCAGGTTGGTCAGCAAAAAGGTTTCGGTGGTCTTTGCGGAGATCTTCTTCTCGCTCCCAGGTGGCTTCCTACTCGGTATGGTGGCTCCACTGAACTTTGCAAAACTTGATAACCTTGCTGCGAGTAACTCGACTGGAAAACTCAAGAATCTTGACTGGCTTCTCTCATAGGTGAGATCACTATCCAACTCAATTGCTTCCAGTGGCACAGTATCTCTCAAAGGAATATCGGCCATCTCTGTGTGGCACTTCTTCAACTGGGAAACGTGAAACCCATCATGAACTCCTGACAATCCTTCTGGCAATTCCAACTTGTACGCAACTTCTCCCATGCGTTCCAAAACTCTGTATGGTCCCACAAAACATGGTGCTAGCTTTCCCTTGACTCCAAAATGCTTAACTCCTCGAAGTGGGGACACACGAAGATATGCTCGGTCCCCGACTTTGTAAACTATATCCTTGCATTTAGTATCTGCATAACTCTTCTGCCTGGACTGGGCTACCTTGAGTCCATCACGAATCAACTTAACCTTCTCTTCAAAGTCTTTGATTAAGTTTGGCCCGAACAACTATCGATCTCCAACTTCAACCCACGATAACGGGGTCCTGCACCTCCTTCCGTACAAGGCTTCGAAAGGGGACATCTTCAAACTGGCTTGATAACTGTTGTTATAAGAGAACTCTGCATAGGGAAAGTTGTCGTCCCAACTAGATCCACAATCTAGCGCACAACCTCTCAACATGTCTTCCAGAATCTGACTGACTCTCTCAGTCTGTCCATCTGTCTGTGGACGAAAGGCTGTACTGAACTCTAGCCTGGTACCCAAAGTTTCATGCAACTGGTTCCAAAACTTTGAAGTAAAATGTGTTCCTCTATCTGATACAATGGTCCTCAGAACTCCATGCAGTCATACGATACTGGTCATGTATATCTTTACCAACTTAGCACTCGTATAAGTTGTCTTCACGGGACGAAATGGGCTACTTTAAATTATTCATCCGCAACAAAAATGGCGCTCCCACCTCCCACCCCGGCGCTGATCTCACCACCGGTGATCTTCCTCCCTCTCCACTGATCTCTTGATCTTTTCTGATCATCTTCTTCGGCGTCTTCTCTGGATCAAGGCAATACCCATCTTCTATGGGTACTTCTGGTGGATCTACCCTTGGCTTGGATTTCTCCAAGGGTAGGGTTTTTTCGGATGAGGTTTTGAGATCTACTGGCCGCACAATTCATCCGATGGGAAGAGGGAGGGCTTTCATCCCGATCGTGTCCTTCAGTCAGCATGCTTTCCGCTTATTTGAGGATTCGGTGGTGGCGGTGCTGGAAGCTGCGCTTGGTGGATCAGCAATTGATCTTCGGGTTAGTCATGTCAAGGACAAAGTTTTTTCTTTCCAAGTCTCATGCAAGCAAGTTGGCTTTATTATTATGGATCTTCGCTCTTTTTCTTGTGATCTGTTCAAGTGTTATTTTCACCTTTGGGGTAATGGAGGACCAAGTTGGGTCAGAGAACTCAAGATCTGGCGTAAGGAATGTGATGCTGAATGGATTTTGATTAGCCCTGCCAAGCGTAGGTCTTCGCTTGGTTTATTAGCTATGCATAAGCCCCCGGTTAAATGTTCTTTAAAATCTAGATTTTCTGCAAGTAAGAAGCTTACTTTTGCCACTTTTGAAAAGTATTCTGCTTGCAAGGGTTATAGATATCCAGCTTCTCAGACTTGCATTGATACTATAGTTGACGGGGGGTGCGATCTTTCTGCCCATGAGCGTGTTTTCATTCGACAATCACCTGCTCCCGGCTTGCATTGGACGGTGGCAAGGCCACCCATCGTGTTTGGTTCTGTTAACATGTCGCCGGAGTTGCTCCGGCGGGCCGTTGCGCCTCCGACCGGTCCGGTTTCGGTGGATCCGCAAACCGTGATTTCTGGTAATCTCTCGGCGCAATTTGAGGAAGCGAGAACTGCTTTGATTCAAACTGGAGGTTTCGCCATGGGCCCATCTCAGCTGGTTAACCCACCGTGTGTGGACTCGGTGGCCCAGGATTGTCATGCCACGGGTGGACATGTCTCTGTTCCATCTTCTTCTGGGCCTCCTGATAATGGGCTAGATTCATCTTTGCACCTTATCGTGACGGATGTTTCTCTGGAAATCCCATCTACACAAGAGGCAGCTCGGCAGTTTGAAGCTATGGTCGATGACATGGTGGACCAGGTTCTAACTTGTTCTGTTTGCGGTCAGAAGGGCCACTTGGCAGCCACTTGTGGAATGCGAGCGGTCTGCTTGGCTTGCTCCAGGGAGGGTCACTCTAGGCATGCGTGTAATGATTTTGCTCGCTCTCATGGATTGGTTTGGAGGCATAGCTCTCTGCAGCAAAACACGAGTATTTTGGAAACATCAACTGATCAGGGAAAGGGCGCCGGAGTTATTGGGATATCTAGCCCTGTCACATCTCCACCGCCCTCTTTGCTCCAATCTCCTCCTCTCCCTTCCAAAGAAACCCTCTGCTCATCGCCGCAGCAGCCGTCCATGGCGAACTTCGAGCTTGACCCGCATCGCCTTGTTCCTCCGGGGCATCATATCATCGATGGTGGAGATCGATGTCTTCCACGCACCTTCTTCACGCCTGTGGCTCGCCCAACTCGCTGCCATGAGGATTACATGGTTGCAGAAGTTATGCCTGCTCCGGAAGGGCCTCTCGGGCCTGTCAGAGAGGAAGTTGTCCAATTTCTTCAGAACAGAGGTACTCTTGTCCGCTCTGCTCAGCCGTGGTTTCATGGGGTTGGCTTGTTTCAAGTTAGGGATCCGTCTGTCAGATACACTTTGATCCAGCATCCGCCCTTTGCTTTGGGTAATGATCGGTTTGTTAGATTCATGAAGCATGATGAGGGGGAAAACTTCAAAGGGAATCATGGTTTTTGTAAGGGCTGGCTCATGTTTGTTGGGATTCCACTTGACTATCGCACAACAGAGTTTATTTCACAAGATGTTGGTACTTTTGGCAAATTTCACTCTTGGGATAGTGAAGATCCGTACTTAGTCAGTACTATGGTTGAAGCTAGCTTCCCTGATACACCGCTAGTTCCAAGAGATGTTGTTTTTGGGGACTATGCTGAATGGGGAGGTGCTCAAGTTTCCTGGACCGTTGCATGTTATGCTTGGGGCAGACTTTGCTGATCAGATGCCCAATGATGAGGATCCGATGCCTTTGGATGGTAATCCTCACCCATTGCCTGGACATTTAGTTCTGGATAACTTACAGTTTGTTCTCCCTCCATACCCAATGCTGGGATGGAATGACGCACCTCTAGCACCACCCCCTCCTCCTGATAATCCAGTGGATGCTGGCTAGGGAAATGCTCACTGGGGAGATAATGAGGAGGACATTAACCAGCCCCCGCAGCTGGCCGAGCCAGAACAGGATCAAGTATCCATTGTCATTGACCAGCCTAACAGTTCTGAGTCTGTCGAACAGTTTCTCCAGATTGATGAGATGCAGCATCCCCCCCTGATTGATCAGTTTCTTCAAGTTAATGATCAACCTGCAGTTGTTGTGGATAATCTGTTGGCCATTGTGCCCTTTCAGCCACCAGTCATTCAGCACAATCAGATCTTCATTGGGATGGCTAGGATTGTGGCTGGCCCCCCCTTCCACCTGAAATGTTTGGAAGCGTTCTTTTGAGAATCTGATGTTTGATTTTGCAGTAAAGAAGGTGCCCAGATCCATCTTTTTCAAGCCCATGGGGACAGTCACTTATTCCAAGCGCAAGTGGTCAATTGCTTTTGATGATGTTCAGAAGATGTCCATGCTGGTGCCAAGATTGACCTGTTCTCTACCTTGCAGTGTTTCTTCAGTCACTAAGCGCCCAGTTGCTCGATCCTTGTTTGGAGTTTTGCAGGTTGATACGTCAACTGGGTCAAGTGAGGGACTTTCTGCTAATGATGTGTCTGAAGAGCCGATGCTTGATGTTGTGATAGCTTCTGATGCGGTTTCTGGGGATGCGGACCACAGTGAAATGAATTATGTTCCTTCGAAGATGGTTTTTGCTTCAGAGTCCAAGAAAATCAAGCGTGGTAGACGCAAGTTATCTACACAATTGGTGGACACCTCGGTGAGAAGATGCACGCGAAGCGCAGCAAAGCTGGACGGTTTCAAACCTGTCATCTTCGAGCAACTCTCCCTGTAGCCTGCTAAAAGACGGCCTAAGTCCAAGCCCATTGAAGAGAAGGCCCGGCCCAAGCCGGTGAATGCTGTTGGTCTGGACAAGATGGATGATGGGGGCAATGAAAAGTCTGAAGCTGTCCCTCCACAGACGCCCCTCCTGGTGCTGTAGGCTATTGGTGCTGAGCTAGAAATTGACTCCAAGCTGCTGTCTCGGGAGAAGCTTATGGCCAATCCTATGGATGACTCCTCTTCCACCGGTGATTAAATGTTAAAAACTTATGTTGTACCTAGGTGTCGCGAGCCTGTTAAATTTGCTGTCGTTTATGTTCTTGCTGAACTTTTGCTCTATGGTCGAGACTTGGAGTTTTTGGTTTGTTATGGCATGGGATGTGTGGCACTAGGTGTCATACTCATTTTGATACATTTCTATATATTATTCTATGAATCGATTGTCAATGCGTAGCTGGAAGGTTTTGTGTTGGAATGTTCATGGATTGAATTCTGAAGCAAGGCAGCGTGTGGTTAGGCAGAAAATAACTGAAAGTCAATGTGCAGTTGTATGTTTGCAGGAAACTAAGCTCTATGATTGCTCTCGTAATTTAATTAAGAGCATTTGTCTTGTGGGTTTTGATCAGTTCATTGAATCTCCTTCAAGGGGAGCTTCTGGTGGTATTTTAACTGTGTGGCGTTCAGATGTTTTCTTAGATACCTTATTTGAAGTTAAATCATATGGGATGGTGTTGATTTCAAATCTGTGCAATGGTGATCAATGGTACCTGGTCAATGTTTATGGTCCCTGCCAGGGTATCTTAAGGGATGAATTTGTTAATTGGCTTTACAATCTTAATGTGGAGCCTGAACAGAATTGGATGTTGTTGGGAGATTTTAACTTCATAAGATCCTTGGATAATAGAAACCTTCCTGGTGGTGATGTCAATGACATCTTCATCTTTATTGAGGTCATAGTACATTTGGGTCTGCTTGAATTGCCTATCAAGGGAAGAAGATTCACATGGTCTAATATGCAGGATGCCCCTCTTATTGAGCAGTTAGATTGGTTCTTTACCTCTGCCAGCTAGATTTGTCAGTACCCAAATACTCAAGTTACACCTTTGGCCAAGACTGCATCAGACCATGTTCCACGTGTGGTTTCTATATGTACTAACATCCCAAAAGCTCACATTTTCAGATTTGAAATTTTTTGGGTTCATCAACCTGGTTTTATGGAGTGTGTTCAGAAGGTTTGGCAACAACATTCTCATAAAACTCACATAACTGCAATTATAATGGACAAACTTAAGTCTTTGAGGTATGCCCTTAAGAAGTGGCAGAAGGGTTTGTCACATATTAAATTGCTGATTGAGAAGTGTAACTGGGTGATCCTTTGGCTTGATGACTTGGAAGACTCCATGACTTTATTCCTTTCTGAATCCAATTTCAGAAAACTGGTTAAGTTGCATCATGAACATCTTCTCCACATGCAGTTCCTATACTGGAAGAAGAGATGCACGATTTGGTATATCAAAGTGGGAGAGGAAAACTCAAAATTCTTCCAAGCCATGGCAACTGAAAGATACAGGAAAAATTCAATTGCCACCCTGCAGTTGTCTGATGGAACAGTTTCTTCAGACCATGACAGAATTGCAAAGGAATTTCTGGATATGTTTAAGGGCAGAATGGGAACTGTGAAGCCAATTTCTCTGGGTAATGATATCCTATCTATTATCCCTAGGGTACAGGGGCTGGAAGTGCTCACAAGGCCTTTTGAGGTGAAAGAAATTGAGCAGGTTGTGAAGGATTTGCCAATTGACAAGGCTCCTGGACCTGATGGATTCAATGGCCTTTTTATGAAGAAATGTTGGTCCATCATCTCAAGTGATTTCATTACACTGGTGAATGAGTTTCATGCTGGAAGAGCACAGTTGGAAAATCCCAGTGAGGCTTTCATAACTTTGGTCCCTAAGAAGTTGTCACCAGAAACTGCTGGAGATTTTAGGCCAATTTCTTTGACTAGTGTGGGACTGAAATTCCTAACTAAGCTGGCTGCTAACAGATTCCAAGATGAAATCACCAAGTGTGTGCATAAGAATCAATATGGCTTTATCAAGTCTAGAACCATTCAGGATTGTATTGCCTGGACCTTTGAGTATATCCATCAATGCAACCAGTCAAAAAAGCCAATCATGTTACTCAAGCTTGATTTTGAAAAGGCTTTTGATTCCATTCAACATGAGGCCATTATAAAAATCTTGGTGGCAAAGGGTTTTGATAATAAATGGATCTCCTGGATACAACAGTTATTATCATATGCAACCTCCTCAATTCTGCTCAATGGGGTACCAGGAAATCACTTCAAGTGCAAGTGTGGGGTAAAGCAAGGTGATCCCATTTCACCTTTGTTATTTGTGATTGCTGCTGATCTGCTACAGTCTATGATTAATGATTCCCTAAGTAAAGGCCTTCTTTCTCTACCACTGGTAACTCATGACCCTGACTACCTAGTGGTATAGTATGCAGATGACACTTTGTTGTTTGTTTCTGCTGACTCAGCTCAGTTGGAGGTGTTGAAGTCTGTTCTGCATTCTTTCTCCCTGGCAACTGGTTTGCAGATCAACTACCATAAATCTTCAATGTACCCAATCAATGTGGAAGCCACTGCTGCCACTGTTTTTGCTGCTTAGCTTGGGTGTCAGCTTGGGGTTTTACCCTTTACATATTTGGGATTGCCTGTGGGCACAACTAGGCCCAAAATTGTAGATCTCCTACCTCTAGTTGACTGCATGGAAAGGAGATTGACTGCTAGTTCCTGGTTCCTACCCCAAGGTAGCAGATTGCAGTTGGTAAACTCTGTTATCTCTTCATTGCCAATTTTTTTCCTTTGTAGTTTATCTATACCACAAGGGATTTTAAAGCAACTGGAAAGAATACAGAGACAATGTCTGTGGAGAAAATATGGTCAGGAGAAGGGGCATTCTTTGGCTGCTTGGCCTTTGGTATGCAGGCCCAAACTTAAAGGTGGTCTTGGCATACTTAACCTGGGTTTACAAAATGAAGCTTTGTTAATGAAATTTCTAAACAAGTTCTATAACAAAGATGATGTTCCTTGGGTTCATTTGATCTGGGATTCTTATTATTATCAAAGAATTCCTCATGACACTGCTTTATGTGGCTCCTTTTGGTGGAGGGACATATGCAAATTAATGGACAAATTCAGGGCTGTTACTTCAGTCAGAGTTGGAAGGGGAGATTCTTTGCTTTTCTGGTCTAATTCTTGGGAGATTGATAATTTATGCATCCCACTACAGGACAGATTCCCTAGACTGTTTTCTTTCTGCTTACAAAAGAATTCCTCTGTTTGTGAAGTGTTGCAGATTGGTGAGTTGCAAAGTTTGTTTTCTTTGCCCTTATCTGAGTTGGCCTTCAGAGAGTTCAATCAACTGTCTAAAGTTTTGGCTGGGTTCTCTCTGGATGTGGCTACTTATGATTCCTGGAATTGGAGACATGGGAAAAAGGTTGGGTTTTCAGCGAAGAAATATTATGACTTTGTTCACCAGCTAATGACTGCCAACCCTATTCTTAGCTAGATATGGAGGTCTTGTTGTACAATGTCAATTAAAATGTTTGCCTGGCTTGTCATTATGGATAGAGTTAACACCAAGGATATGATTCAGCGCAGGAAATGGAAGATTAATGATGGGCCTGAATGTGTTCTTTGTCCCACTGGTGCACTGGAAGACAGGAATCATTTATTCTTTCAGTGCAACTTTAGTATGAGAGTGTGGAACTACCTTCAAATTACCTGGTTGGATAGTCAGGATATGGTTCAGATTGCACATCATGCTAGGAAGGATTTCAACAAACCTTTCTTTTCTGAGGTGGTATTCCTAACTTGGTGGAATATTTGGAAAGTCAGAAATGACAAAGCCTTTAGGCATATCATACCCTCTTTCACGCAGTGGAGGAATGAATTTATCCATGACATATCTCTCTTGGCTCACAGAATCAAGTCCAGACACAGAGAGGCTTTGATCAAATGGATAGATTTCCTACCTCCTTGAGAGTTTATGCATATGTTTTTCTTTCTTTCTTCTAGTTAGCCTTTTGTTTCTTCCTTTGCTTAGACTAGCTTGTACAGTTTTCTTCTTTTCTTTTAGTTCCTTCCTTGGCGCGGGGCGGAGAGGGGGTCGCTGGGGCGATGTGGGTGGCGCGGTGCGGCGGCGGCACGGGGGCGGGGGGCGGCGACGAGGGTGGCGCGGGGCGGCGGCGGCTCAGGCTCGAGGAGGATAAAGGGGACAAAGAGAGAGTGGTTGGGCGCGGGCGTGTTTGATTTTTAGTTAGGGCACGGTTCTTTGCCGTCTGCTAGCAGACGTCAAAGAGCCTACCTAACGGACGTCAGTTTAAGCACTTTCTTTGCCGTATGCTAGATGACGGCAAAGAAAGTGGCCATTAGGTGGTTCTCACTAGTGGGCCACCCTGCCTCTTTGTCGTCTGCTAGCTGACGGCAAATCTTCGATGTTGTCCGCTAGCACACGGCAAAGATATGCACTACAAAAAAAATACACTTCCGTGATGATACGTGTTTTGTCATAGTAGCTCGCGTTTTTTGTCATGCATGTACATCCATGATGATTTTATGACAGAATCAAGATAGTCATACATGTGCTGTCGTAGAAGTGTTCCATGACATTACCAAAATTATCATCACGGAAATGTCCACTTCCATGACGATAAATCGCGCTTCACAGAAGTGCTTTCGTCAAGGGTGACCAACACATGGCATCCACCGTAACGGAACGCCATTAAGCTATCGGGTCGGGTTTTGTATCCAATAACCCGTTAACAGCCCCAGCCAATGGGTATTTTCCACGTGTAAAATCATCATTGGCTGGAGGAAACACGTGTCGGCTCATCGATGGGACAGATGTCATCCACTCATTGGACAAAAGGCGCCTATGATACGTCGACACATGGCACGGCCCAACAAAGGACCATTCTTGTGAAAAGGCCAGCCCGTTTGACTTGGTCAAAAGGTGGCGGGCCGGCCCATAAAAAGCCTGTTAACCGCATGTTCGCATATAGCCCATTTACAGCCCGCTAACCCAAGGCCCATTACGCCCTATACGAATTAGGCCCATTAGCGTCATCTGGGCCATCCAATATGATTCCAGCCCGTTTTCACTTCTGGCCCATGTATGGCCCATGACATCTTTCGGCCCATATGAGGCCCTTTGTAACTCTTGGCCCATTAACGGCCCGTCGTGAAACTAGCCCGTAATGAACAGTGTATCACTTTACACCCATTAACGGCCCCTGCTGAAACAGGCCCGTAATGATTAGTGTACCACTTTATACCCATTAACGGCCCGTTATTCCGTTGGTCCGTTTCCAGCCCATGTTATCTTTCGGCCTTCTCAGAGCCCATTTATTCTTGGGCTCATTTCCAGCATTCATTTACTTACGGCCCGTTACTGTCATTTTTTGCTTGTGGGACAAATTCAGCCTGTGGTTACAGTCGGCCTGTTTGTGGTCCGTTAATACGTTGGGCCGTTTTCATAGCGTCATCAAATACGGCCTATTAACAATGGCCCGTTATGGTCGGCCCATGAACGGACGATTCCAACTCTAGCCCGTTTACGGCCATAAGGCATTCTGTTTGGCCCATGTTTGGCCAATCGATCATACGGCCCGTATAAGGCCCATTGATGATACGGCCCGTAGAAGGCCCATTGTTTCTATGGCCCGTAGAAGGCCCACTGTTTCTACGGCCCGTAGGAGGCCCAGTGTCACTACAGTAAATATTAGCCATGGTTATTGTGGCCTTGTTTTAAAAAATAGGTTATTGCAGCCACTAGCAAACCGCGGAAAAAGAACTCCAATGACTACAAGCAAACAAATAAACAAGACAACAAGGAAATAAATAAGCAAGCAACTAACGCTAGGCTATCACGGCTATTACACATATTACATCCACTGGGCATCAAAGTTTGCCACCAGTGCAAATATAGGGAACAAAGCAGCATATCATATACACTGGTTGTCGAACTTGGCGACCAGCGCAAATAAAGGTCGCAGCAAAACAAATCCAGAATTGAAACCACTTCAGAACATCTCAAGAAACAATATCCTGGGTACCCATAATGTTGGCAAGATGCTTAGCAAGCTTATTAACTTTCTCTTGTTTGGCACTTAAATCCTCCAGCGCTTGCTGTTGCACCAGGAAATATGCATCTGAATTCTGCAGGGACTTCCGCAGTCCTTCAGCTTCCTGCCGCAGCACATCTGATCGATGTCTTTCAACTTGAAGTTGAGAGTCAAGAAGACAAACTGATTCAGGCAGTGTGTTCGAAGAGCTTGTGCTAGCATTAGTGGCCAGTAACTCGAACACTACATCAAGACAGGACTTTTCGGTTCTCTCACTATCGTCGAGATAGTTTTTATTAGCTTTCTTGGAGACCAACAGGGATGTCTCACTATCTTGAACCTTATCTGTATTACTTCCTTTACCATTGCATAATGCGGTACTGTTCTCCAATATTTTGTCTGCATTCTAAAAGAGAAACAAGCAGACACGTCAAGGTTTACCATGTTGTATATGAAACTCATTTTGGTAAATGAGTTCAGTAGTAAAGTGGACAGGATAACAGCATGAAACAAACATATATCTATGTACCATGGTCACTTTATGGTCTATATCATTCTAGTTTTTATTGCCAAATCAAGATAGAGACACAGTTCAAATAATATTTGTTCAAGACAAAGCAGAATAGACAGAATATAAGTGTGGGAAACTATAGAGCAATAATAACACTTTTAATGTGCATGACATGAGAACATAACTGTTTATTCAATTGAAACTGAAATCAACATAGAGCAGGTTACAACAGCAAACCAGTTAAAGAAACAGGTTTGAAACATACATGTTGCGCCATTGGAGTTTCAATTCCATCCTTCAAATTTGAAAATAGTTGGTATGAGTAAATGCAGTAATGCAAGAGCAAAGGAGTATGAACCATAGCTACAAAACCTGACCTAAGAACAAATCTTCTTCTCCTTTAAGTGTTGAGTTGGGATTCGGAGTGGTGGTCCTCGTGCTTTGGGCACTGCAGTTCCCTTACTAATTGCTCGTGTTTGGGCGCTCTATGGTGGAGACGGTGTTGTGTCAACTGGAAATGGGTTACTATCTGCCGGGGTTGGGGTTAGAAGGGGTGTAGCTGGTTCTCTGTCCAACTAGGTAGGGGTACAATCTGCGAGAGTCTGGGATATGTGTGGTGGATCTGGTCCTTGGGCAAGTACAATTGTGGTTCTATCTGCATCAACTTTTAGCACTATCTTTTCTGAAGACCGTGCTGTTACTCCCTTAGATACTGCCATCACCCTCTCCAATTCAAATGGCTGATAAACAAGAAAAGTAATTGAAAGTATAGACATTGTATGATAGACAGGTGCAATAGATAGTGGGGAATAAAAGAGGGCATGAAATAACTCATATTTATGTTGTCTAACCAAACAGGATAGCATGACACAATTTCACATATATGACGGCTAACTAACCAGGATAGCATGACACAATTTCACATTATGATGGCTAACTAAAAAAGATGGAAAGACATAGTTCAAAATATGATGACTATGTAAACAGGATGACATGATATAACTATATAATGTGTTTATTAAATAGGTTGGCATGCCATAATTCACATACATTCACGGATAGAATGCCATAATTCAAAATATGATGACTGTAAACACTAAACAGGATGAGATGATATAACTATATGATGTCTTTATTAAATGGGTTGCCATGCCATAATTTAGATAGATGATGTGTATGTACTATGTAAACATGATGGCATGATATAATTCAAATATATGATTTATATAGTAAGCAAGTAAGCAGATGGCAATCCATATATGATGTAAAAACTAAGCAATGCAAGACAACATGCATGACATGGGTAATATAACCCTGCCAAGTTTTAGCATAGACCTCTGGGGGGAAATAGGACTGGTCATCAGTCTCTGAATCCTCCTCTGAGGAGCTCTCTGTAACCAGCAAGATGTCTGCTTCAGCAGGTAGCATTGTTTGCTCTGAATACCTTGTTTTCACTCCCGATTTCTCCATCACCAATTCAAATGGCTGATGCACAGGAAGAGCAGTTGAATATACAAACATTGTCTACAAAAGCAATGAGAAATACAAAAAAAGGACGGCATGATATAATTCACATATATGACACTTGCGTAAACAACATGGCATTGCATAATTCACATACATAATGCCTTGCAACAAGATAACATTGCATAATTCACATATATAATGTCTTGCAACAAGATGGAATTGCATAATTCACATATATGGTAATTAGACACTAAACAGGTGGCATTCACACAAAACATGTCTAAACTAAGCAAATGACATAGCAATGCAAGATACCATACGCACGATATGAGAAACATAACCCTGCCAAGTTAGAGCATGCACCTCGGGGGGGGGGGGGATATGACTGGTCATCTGTCTCTGAATCCTCCTCTGAGGAGCTATCCGTAACTAGCAAGACATTCGCTTCGTCAGATAACATTGTCTGCTCTGAAGACCTTGTTTCCACTCTAGATTTTTCCATGACCTTGCCGAATGGCTGATGCACAGGAAGAGTAATTGAATGTACTAGAATTGTTGATAAATTTAACACGTAATAAAAAAAATGATGGCATGATATAATTCACATATAAGATGACTGGCTAACCAGGGTGGCATTGCAAAATTCACATATAAGATTACTGGCTAACCAGGGTGGCATTGCAAAATTCACATATATGATGCCTGGCTAAACAAGATGGCATTGCATGATTCACATATACGATAAAGAAACTAAACAGATGGCATTGACACAAAGCATGTCTAAACTAAGCAGATGACATCTTTAATGTATACAGTAAGCAATGCAAGGCACCATACGCATGATATTACCAACATCAGCATGCCAAGTTAGAGCAAAGACCTCATGGGGTAAATAGGAGTGGTCTTCTCCTTCTGAATCCACCTCAGAACAGTTATCTTCCTCTTGATTACGATCCGAAATGGGTAGAGGGGGGGTTGCCTTTGTGCCCACCATGGAACGACGTCTACATGCAATTTTATTGCCACGCAAGGCTCATCTCTTTTGCTCTACATGATCAGTTCCATTGTGTACAATAACTGGCATGCATAGGAATAAAACATAGTGAGATTATGTAAGGAGTGCATGCACAAATCTAGAGTGATGGTATCAAACTGTGGATAGACCCAAAACCAATAATAGCAGGCAAATAATGGCTTCAGCTAAAAAATACAAATAGTGGCTTCTTTACTGTTTGTTGCCCACCCAACATGAAACTCATAGTAGACACCGGAGATTAACCAGATAGTAGATAGATACTATTGATTGCGGCCCCGATATGTACCCCACAACCATTTAAAAACTCAACTTTGACCATTAGTTTGGAGCTGACTCAGAGTCTAATCGGTGAATGGGACGATCAAGTAGCATGTAATACTAAGTGATGCATAATGTAAGCAGACACGAAAGAGTGCGACCTCTCTTGCGGACCCGTGAAGTCCTCGAGGTCATCTGCTCGGTTGATGATGGTAATGCAGTTTTCATGGCTGCCGGCGGCGGGGAAGAAGATCTGAGGTGGCGAAAGATAGTCTGGAGGCCGGATCCCTGCTGTGCTGGACCCTTCTGTCGTTGGAGCAGCTGGGATGGGGTGGACGACAGTGCAGCAGGAGCGGGACAAACCACGCAAGGTTTTCTTTGACAACTATCTGTAAGAGAAGTAATTCAGTAAAGGCTCATTTGAATTGGAGGATTCCAACAATGTGGGGATAGGAAATAGACAGGAATAGGATAGGAATGCACGTGCAAAACAGAGAATTTAAAAACACAGGATTTCTGCCAATCTGGGTGTTTGATTCACAACAATTGGAAGATCACAGGATGCAAAGAAGCATGGGAAGATTAAGTCAAACCACTAGAAAATGTACGGTTATAATGCTATTATGCTACTATCTCTTAGTCTTGTGCTTCATGAATAGGAATTTGAAAAGGAGGACAAGTGAAAATTAAAATTCCTACGTTTTTTCTTTCAAGGAGACACTAAAGGAACAAATCCTACAGTTTTCCTTTGCTCCATTCCTTTGAACCAAATTCATGAATAGTAGTACCATAGGAAACTTCCCAATTCCTATGTTTTTCATTCACTTTTCCTTTCAAGCACAGGCGATTCTAGTAGGCAGGCTTGAGCAAGGAAAAGCCTACACTAAAAAATTGTTTTTGTGCTACTTCTATTACTTTGGACCCAGGCCACTGCCCTACTAGCTCAACTCCCAGGGCCATCGACAAATGCATAGCTCAAACGCGCAGAGATAAACAATGATGGCGTTCAAGAGAGTCCATCACGGATAGCTAAGTTGCCTGGTACCTCACTGCTTGTCATATAGTAGGATAAAATAATCGTATTTCCCGTTACTACGAGTGCTCAGTGGACAATATATAAAACATGTAGAGTAAAAAAGAGGTGCAACAAGTGCACAACCTCTTTGGCGAAGCCATGTCGATCTCAGCGTGATTGGGTTGGCCGGTGAGGATGCTCCGGCTGACTTGGCTGTCGGAGGAGGGGAAGAAGATCTTAGGCGTCTGGAGATAGAGCCTGAGGTACTGCTCCGCTGTGATGGAGGGTTTCATCGTTGGAGCAGCTCCGGTGAGTTGTACGACGCCGAGGCTGAAGCAGGACAAGAGAGACAACATTAACCTGAGTGGAATTCTAATAGCATCTCCAATACATGACGTAAAATACATAACCACAAAGTGCTAGATGTAAAATACATCAACCGCTCATCTCTGAACTTAACTGTCGAAACTGAACTTAACTGTCGAAACTGAATTTTGCTATCGAAACTGAATTTTGCAGTCGAAACTGAACGCACTAGCAAGGTGAGGCTACACGTCGGTCGACTGACTTTTTCATCTCTTGTCAGTCGATTTTGCAGCCGTTCGATACGAAATCAAGGGCCTGCGGTTCATCTTCAACCTCCAACCCCCTGAGCCGCCAGCCACCACCGGCCAAACAGCAGCCCCCCGCCGCCCACGGCCGGCGGTGCGCTGCCCCGCCCGCCCCAAAAACACTCCCCACCGCCGGTCCGCCGCCGCCCC
>NC_041393.1:52797640-52813301 GCF_002162155.2 Triticum dicoccoides | reverse complement strand
TGACCCAAAAGTCGATTCAGTCGACTAAAGTGTAGCTAAATCGGAGCAGCATCACAATCAAGAGCAAGAGCGAGAGCAGCAGCGCGAGCAAGAGCAATAGAAATAGCAAGAGCAGACCAGGCAGGGGACCGAGAGCAAGAGCGGAGCAGTAGCGTGAGCGAGAGCTAAAGCAGCAGCAGCTCCTACTGATGTGGACGTCGCCGCCGAGGGAGCGACATCGTGGAGGAAGTGGCCGGCGACGCCGCCATGGATGGAGCCGCGCCGTGTCAGCTCGGGACCGAGCACCGGCAGCACCGTGAGATCGAATCAAGAAGAAAATGCGACGATTAGTGTACAACCTCTTTGGTGGCGCCGATTAGGCCGCAGCTTCATCCGAGGAAACGGCGATGATGGTGGTCTTTCGATGGTGTAGGTGAGTTCGGCGGAGTGGGAATGGAGGTGGCGTGAAAGACGAGGGGAACATCGGGACAGCTCCTTGGAGGTCGAGGACGGGGTGGCTAAACCGGCGGGACGATGAGATCGACGACGGATCCTCATCCGATACGGTGGATGAGGGACATCGAGGTGTTGGTGTGGACGACGTCATCGGGGAAGAGGCTCCGGCTGCGTGGCGGACGGAGCAGGGTGTGGGGCTTCGTCGCGGGTTTTCGCGGCCTCGGTGTACGAATGGGTGGGTGGATGGGATGGCAGTCGGGAACTATGGCTTAGCGACGCGCTTGTCCGAAATGTAGGGTAAGTTATGAAAGTACCCCTACCGATTTGAGGCGGTTCTTTTGGTTCAGGGCTACCATGGGCATTTCGTGTGTCGGGATTTCACAGGAGGTGGGAGTTTTCGCACGCGTTGTAATTTCGGAATAGCAACGTGCGGGTTGAGATGGAGGGAGTTGTCGGAGCACGACGAGACAAAGATATATCTTAAATATTTCGGGCTAACAAGCCGCGGGTTGAAATTTCCGGACAAGCCTAACATGTACTATACCAAATCAATGCCCACTACAAATGTCATTCAAAACTTTGAATTCATGTTATGTTCAATTAAAATATTTCGCTACGTGTATAATGCATGCAACTTACTACTCAAATGAACGTTTTAGTGCATTCCAAATGTATATACTACCGCTTCAATATGAACTAAATTTGAATTCGTTTCTCTATTTGAATAAGATCTACAGTAATGATTATTGTGAAGTCAAAGCATTTGAATTCGTTTCTCTATTTTAATAAGATCTACAATCATCATTATTGTCAAGTTAAACCATCGTTTGTGTATTATCTTCACAGCACACCACATGATTAGTCTCGAGTTACATATGAACTATGTGTACTATATGAACTCGAATTCAATTTTTTTGAATCCACTTTATATTGATTTCAAATCACATTACATTTCTAGCTCTAGCTAGATCTTCATAATCTAAACCATGTCTCAGATGTATAGTGTGTTTATCACATTATGTATGGTGCCCTGCCCCCTACGCCTACAAGTATTTAGATGTGAGTTGCAAACACCACACATTACCACAAATTCAAATAAAATGTTAGAATGTTCGATATATAGTATTGTTTAGATTGTTCGATATTTAGTTGTAAGCTGCAAACGCCACACATTATCACAAATTCAAATAAAATGTGAGATTGTTTGATGTATAGTATGGTTTAGATTGTTCGACATTTAGCTGTGAGTTGCAAACGCCATGCATTATCACATTATGGTATAACATGTGCACAACACGTGTATCACCGCTATATTCATGCATGCATATGTTTAAAACACTATGATCTCCTATTCAAATATATGAATCCGCTTTCATATCAAATTATGATCTTTGTTAGTCTCTTACACCCACACAATCCTCTAACCTTTGTAGCTACCACTAACTTTCTCTCGTGCATGCACGCGCCCTCCTCGCCCTCCCCCTCCCTCGACATTCTATCCACCGGGCACATTCATTTTATTTTCTTTAGGTCGTTCTCCCAGAGTCTCCACAACTCCTTTATGACACACACCGATCGATAGACCTCTCCAGCGATGCCTGCCTACAACATACACACACACCTACAATCTCCTCCTTTATGTGTCCTTGCCTCGTGTCTCTCATACGGTCACACACACGTGTAAACTCTCGCCCCTCTTTTCATCGATCTCACAACCGCACACTCCTCCCCCTATCTAGCTAGTAGATGGGCCTCTCACACCACCTCCTAGCTCCATTCTCTCTGTCTATCCATCTCGCTGGGCCTTATTTGCCTCTAACAAATGGACGTACACCAACCGATCTCTCGCTATACATATAGCTAGCTAGGTCCTTACAACTCGTTTTTGCCCACGCGTCGATCCATCTACCTCATTAGTTATGTCTCTCCCTTACTCTGACAAACAACAATTGATCTACCGATCTAGTTAGGTTTGCTTACCAAACACATGGTTCCCGTTCATCATCCATGGATGCGTCCCGACAGATCTATCACACACAGGCACACACAGAAACACATCCCCACTCTTATTGATAACATTGCAGTTCCACCCTCGGTTTGTCTAGTAGTCCTCTCCCACCATCTTCGATAAGCAACTCCATCACCCATCCAACACTCTACCCCTCTCCCTCCCTCTCCCTCCCTCTCTCTCTCTCTCTCTCCTCTCTTTCTCTGTCCCATCATATTTCCCGTCCTTCAGTTATGTATGGATGTCGACTGATCTCCCTCAAGACATAGCTGGGTCTCTCCTTCTCAACACATATACGAGTCGTTCTACCTCTATAGTTAGGCCTCTGACTACCCCTCCCCCCACCCCCCTCCCCCCACCCCACACACACACCGATACATCGAGCGCTCTAGTCATGTCTCCCTGCCACACACAAACTTGACATGTGCTCTCTGACGTTCCGGTAGGTCAGTCGCCCTATATCTTTGACTTGCATACACACACAATTTCGATGGCTCTCTTCATCAATCTCACACCCACCCACTTGATCCTCTCTTCGACTCTATCGATATCTATGACCCCTCCCTCTCTTCTCGTGGATTGCCCGACTCTCTATATATGATATGGATAGGCCTCCATTTCACACACATTGCATGCAAAATTTTGTTTGAGATGTCATCGACACATATTCCCACAAATACATTCACGAAATCGACCCCCCCCCCCAAAAAAACAAAAAACACTCATGAACGCGGTTTGTATCTCTCACACACACCCACGTAGGTGGGGGACGTGCACGAAGAGAAGAGGTGCATGCACGGCGCACATACTCCCATCTCTTTCCCAACCACACCCACGCGGGTACACGGTGGAGCTCATTTCTGTACGAAAAAGGCAGCCCGCATGGTAATTTGGCACGTGTACTGGTTAACCACTTGGTGGAGGGAGGATCATCTACCATGGGTGAACAAACAAATTGCGACTTGACGCGTTATGTTAAAAAAAGAGGCAAACCATGTGGGGCCTACCTTAGAGGCAACGCTCTATGCACTCGAGTACTTTTGATGTGTCCCGTCAACTTGTAGAACGAGGAGAAGCTTGCTTAGTACGCCGTCTCCCCCACCCATGGGCACGATGGCTTGCAGGATGAGGTGAAGCTTGCTTAGTACTGTCCGCCTTACGCCCACTCCCTCGCCCATACGCGCGGTGGCTCGCAGGACGGGGAGAAAAATTTACTACTCCCTCCGGTTACTCCTCGTCCCTACTACCTTCGTTATAGAGATTATATCATATTGTTTGGAATATATATGTCCTTTAGTAGATTTCAATATGAACTACTAGTACATACTCCAAACACTGATGTATACAGACATATTTAAGAGTGTAGATTCACTCATTTTGCTCCATATGTAGCACTCTCCCTCGCCCCTCGACCCTCGCCCACGTGGTGGACGTGCAGCAATTCATTCGATCTCATATAGACAGAATGATATACACTGCACTACCATTATTGCTCGACTTCCCGAAGAGGCAAACAGCCAATCGCAAGGTTAATATTTTGGAGATGCCAAGCGCAAGGTTATAGGAGAACGAGTAGTAGGTGGCGCGTCATTTATAAATAAAGTTTTTTTTCTTCAGTGGCACGTATGCAATATGATAGGTTCATATGGAGAGAAAAGGAAACCGCTCCACTATATACATAGTCAGGACGGGCCAGCCTACACGGTTGCTTGCTGGGGTTGCTCTCTTCACACTCTCTCGCACCAAACGACTATGGCCACATCTCTAACATCCCGGCGGATCACGTCCGCCAGGGGAAGGGGTGGATGCTTAGTGTAGATGCGGTCGCTGTCGCCGACGGTGAAAACCCACTGTCGGCACGTCCCGATCAGGGGTCCCTGACGTTCTCTCTCACAAATCCGGTGAGGTTGCCTTCATCCCTTGCTCACTGCCGCGACGTGGGCAGTTGCCGCCTCCCTCCGCCCTCCTCAAGGTTGAGCTATGTCATTCAGGTACAACTCCCTTTACAGCCGGCTTGCACCACTGCTCCAGCTGCCCACATCACTCCATGTCGATACTTCTCTACTTCTTTGCCCCGCACATACCTCTACTTGCTTCTACGTACTGTATTTGTGATGAGTTTATGTCTCATCAACTAGTCCCAGTAATCTTATTCTAATCACGCTTCTTCAATTTCTTTGCCATAGGGATGCTCATCTCGATTTTGGTGAAACTGCACAAAATGATCTGATGGTCAAAAGGTTGCAAACTTCATTTCTTAGGAAGCTCGAACGTTGCCAGCAAATTGAAGCCTGGTTAGGGTTCATGGTTCAAGGGCTAGGGACTGCATGGATCATTTTTTTCTTTAGTTGCCTCTGTTTCAAAATAAGTGTCAACTTTAGTAGTAGTACAACTTTGTACTATTGCATAAAGTTGAGACACTTATTTTGGAACGGAGGGAGTACATATTTGCTATGGTCTGTCAATCATTGAGATGCAATAGCATGCATGTTAGTCTCCTTTGTATTTGATGAAATGTTGCAACGGACAACCTTGGACGCAACATACATGTAACAGAAGCTGGAAGCTTCATAGCATTGTAGAAATTTGTCTCGCTGATAAATTATAGTACGTACTATACTAGTACTTCCCCCGTTCCTAAATATAAGTCTTTGTACAGATTTCAACATGAACCACATGTGGATGTATATAGATGCATTTTAAGTGTAGATTCATTCATTTTGTTCCGTATGTAGTTCACCTAGTGGAATCTCTACAAAGACTTATCTACTAGTAATAGCTAGCCCCCACTACTAGGAATTCACTATCCTCTCCTTGAGCCACATCGGCAAAATTAATGTAGCCGTTAGATGAACTAAATCAGTCCATAATAGCCGTCTGATCTAGACGTTGAGAGGCTCCGCACTAAGCCACATGCAAGCATGCAGAAATACCGTGGCATGCATGTGAGTGGGTTTTAAATCACATCAACATGTATGCACGCAAGCATGCACCGGTAGCATGCACGTAAGTGAGCTTTTAAGTCCCATTAACATGTCAAAATGAAAAATATAATCCCATTATGCAGTAGGAGTTGGCTGATATTTTTTCCTTACATAGGATGATCTCATGATGATGGGAGTTTTTTTAGTTTGGCTACCACATTTGTCATGCGGTTATAGAGTTTTTTTTAGTTCTATGAAATCGATAATTTTACGCAGAGAGATATATGGCTGTTCCGCGGCAATGCGCGGGGACTCATCTAGTAGTATTTAGGAATGGAGGGAGTGCTATGTAAAGAGTTAGGTGTCGCACGGTGTCTAGAAAATATGGTGATAGTGTGTGGTGGGCCATGTAATCACTGAGCCTGCGTGTTTTCACTTCTCTTGCACTCCTCCGCTGTAAGAATGGAGAAAATTGTAATCTAGTAGTACCTCCTTTCGCCGAAAGCGTGGGACATCCAGCAGTCCTACCACCTCAGTAATAAAGACCAATGAGCCGTCAAATCACATAGACCCAGCAGTAAGTTGGACAGACGAAGCAACCATCACTCTTGCGCCAGTGAGAGGTCGCGTCCGCTCTGCCCGGAGCATCGATTCTTTGGAGCGGTGCTGACCGTTTCGGGCGGGAAGCGCGCGCGGGCGATGGAGGGGCTTTGGGTGGGCCAGGCTGGTCAGGAGCGGGCGTGGCAGTTGTCCGCCTGTCCCTACCGGACACGCCCGGAAACGAGAGGATGCACCGACTCTCGCAGCTAAAATCGTACACTACACACCATCTCTCTGTAGGAGTAGGTCAATCCGTCTCTCTCTCTAACACACACATGTTGTTAAACACACACACACACACGCGCGCGAGCGCGCACACGCATGCACCTTGGTCCCGCTGCACCTTCTAACGTGACTTATTACACCTAGACGGAGGGAGTAGTAAGTACGAGATACGGTGGCACACTGACTTAGGTCAAATACAAGTGCCCAAAATTGTGTGCATGTTATAATAAGGATTCACTTAAAATAGTACGTGAGCAAACAGAGGGATCAATTGGACAGTGTTCCCGAACAGTAGCGAGATGTGTGAGGTAAGATACACCGCTGGCGCTTTTATTTTTTCTTATTAATTTGTTTGTTTCACCCTCTAACTGGTGGGACCCAATGTACTACGTGGAGAGAGGTAAGGTGACTAAGGCTGCATTATTTCTGCACCACTGTGGATAGTCTTACCACCAAAGCCACATGACACGATTATGATTTAAATCCCAATGACTCCCACACACACACAAAAAAACACGGCATGCTTGTCGCACGAATGCAGGAATGTATAAAAGGTCATTTTCCTCTCGTTGAACATAACGGAAGGGTTGTGTAGCTGGTTAGCCTGTTCGCTCATCAAACTTGAGGTCTCGGGTTCCACTCAAAAAAAACTTGAGGTCTCGGGTTCGATAACTACACTTGAGCATAATTTGTGCCAGGAGGATTCTTTAACTGGTCAAAATGGATGGATACGGAGCTATACGATCTCGTAGTGACCGTATAATCACCTCATCACATACTCTATAAGCTGCAACCTTGACGCTTGTTTTCTAGGGTTTGCAGGCTTCACACTCTCTCTCCAGTATATATATACATGCTGGAGCCTCGGCGCTTGTAGTTGCTCTCTTCACACTCTCACACCATCTCCATATCTAAACAAGACTTCGTTGGCCTCTCTCTCCCCTCACTGCTGCTCAAAGAGCCGGCAGGATCCGTCCGCCGAGAAGGGAAGGAGGCTTAACGCTGTCGCCGACGGCGAGGGAGGGAATCCACTACCGGCGCAGCTGTTCACTTTCACACAGCGGCGGCGCGGGATGGCCTCCGACCCCTTCTTCTTCGCCGTCGTCCCGTCGCCCACCGAACCACGCCCCAAGAACCTTAAGGTATAATTTACTTATCCCACATGCATTGCTCTAGTTTCATGTATACCATGAATCTAGGACGTGGTTCAAAGAGGAAAGGAGTGTGGGAAAGTAGTGGGGAAAGTTGTATCGCATAAATCTAGGACGTGGTTCAAAGAGGAAAGGAAGGGGCGAAAGTACTAGTACAGACTGGCTATCCAGCACCTACGTTGGTCGAAAAGGGAAAACAACGACAAACGCATTACGCACATCTGTAATGAACTGATCTTTTGTTTTGGGGGACAAGGCTGTAGAGTTTGAGCAGGACTAGATTTGCTGCTCTCACATAGGGAAAGGTGTCTAAAGATAACAAAACTGGGACCAACACAAATATGCTCCTTGGTTGTTTGTTCTTTGTTGCAACAGACTATGCATGCACATGGTGCTGGTACATCCACTGTCCCATGCAACTCTTTAGCTGTTGTTAGTCTAAGGCCCCGTTTGGTTAAAAACTCCCTAGTCCCTACCTGCTTGGTTCCAGGGACTAAACATGGACTAGAGGTTATTAAATGACATGCTAAAAGACCATGTTACCCCTAGTAATGAACTAATAGAGACAAGGTGCGATGCCTGGAAGGGGCAATTGTTGGAAAAGTCCCAAAAAGACTCCCTCGGGGTCTTCTTTCTTTGTTCCCAAAAATGCCCACTTTTAGTCCCTAAAAGTCCCTCCTGTTTGGTTTACATGGGACTGACACGCGGAGTTTTTTTAGTCCCTACACCAAAATGTCCCTGTAAACAAACACCCTCTAATAATGCAGCTCATCTAGTAAGTGTGCAGCAGCCAGCAAGCAAGTGCCGAGCAGCCAATGCATCGGAGGAGCACGACAGGCAGGAGGCAACATCACAGGAGGACTGAAGCTGGCGCAGCCACGTCGTCCACTTGGTCGTAGCTGTCACTCAGCTATCGCTGGGGGCTGGGGATTAGGCCCAGATAGCGGGGTTACATGCGTCGCTGGGCGTGCCATAGGCCCAATTAGCATCGCTGCGTGGCCCTTTTCTCTTTTCAACGACATTTTCCATCTAACAAGAGTCAGAAGTTACTAAAAAAACGAGAGTCAGCGAGCTAGCAAATGATGGTATGCATACGGGTATAAAAGATTACCTACAAAATCAAGGTAGGGCAGACACCCAACCTCACCCAAAGAAAATTACATGTTTAACGAATTTTATTGTTAATATAATCTCTATGTTAATATTAATCAATGCCATCGTTTGAGAAATGCTACTGTCTTTCTTTCTTTCCCATCTATAAGGTAGATGCTTCTTTTTGTTGGCTTCTGTGTCATCCACCGTTATTGACCACTAGTTGTTTCCTTTGCACCTCTGTGTAAACAGGGTTATCTACTTGACCTCGTTACCATTGTGACCTTTTGTTGCACTGCACAAAAGACTTTTGTTTTAAGAGTGTTTTGTGCAGTTCAACCAAAATGTCACACCGACAATATTGCTTGATTGCTTGATCTTAGTGGAATTGCACAAGAGGAGATCTTACTTCCTATCCGTGTTGGCAAATTTGGTTCAGATCTTCTTCTTGTGAGTTGTTTGAATTCCACATCATGAGAGGTCAGTACTAGCCTTCTTTCACATGATTCTGTAGTGTGCTTTCATATGTTGTGCTACTTGTATGGTAATGTTGCTTCACAAATGGAGACAAGACTTCCAATCTGTATGTGCATCGTAATATCCCATTGAGGTAAGATAAGGATATTTCACAACTATTGGCCTGTATTTTGCCACTTTCATCAGCAAATTAATGTCATTGTTTAGTGCTATACTTGTGCTCCCTAATTGACATGCCA
This sequence comes from Triticum dicoccoides, assembly GCF_002162155.2. Taxonomy (NCBI): domain Eukaryota; kingdom Viridiplantae; phylum Streptophyta; class Magnoliopsida; order Poales; family Poaceae; genus Triticum; species Triticum dicoccoides. The sequence continues at coordinate 52,804,150 of NC_041393.1, read as the reverse complement.
AATCTTACATTGAAGGCGAAGCTTGTCTGTTATTGAACCAAGTGATGAAGGGGAAGAACAAGCGAAAAAACAAAAATCAACTCCCGGTGTTGTAATGAAGCACTGGAACTGTGATGACACAAGTAATGATATAGTTTTGCATCTTAATTTATTGCTATGGCTAGAACGAGCAATTTTTTTGCCACTGATTTGATGACACTCTTAATGTAATACATAATTATCTCTACTTGTGCAAATAGGGATCTTCTTTGAAGATACCATATATTTTAGTGGAACTGCACAAAAAGATGTTGGAAACATTAAACTAATCAAGGAGTATATAGTAAGCATGGACACCACAGTAGATAGCAACAGAAGGTTCCGGAGAAGTGCTTGATCTGTATGCTCTACACAATAAGCCTCCAAACAAAGGTTGGTACTCGCCCACTAATTCATCCATATGATTGAGCTTTGTCATCTCTATTGGTGTTGTGCTACTGTTTAGATACTGTCATGAAAAAGTGGTATTGTCCTTGAGAAGTGCTTCATCTGTGTTGTTTTAAATATTTCCTTTCCTTTTTTTTCGAGCAAATAGGGATGCTAGCATTTATTTTTCCTCTTGTCTTCGCACAACAGGATCATCTTCCTCTGAAGAAGAATATGGAGTACGTGAAGTGACTAGTTCCGATTATGTTAGGATGAAGAAGCCCTGTCTATCTTCTCATCAGAAGGAGCAGTTGAAGGATGGTTACATTACTCCCCACAAGACCAAACTAACTTCAGCTCAGAAGGACTGACAAATCTCCATTTTTTTGCTGTGATGCGCGAGTACAATGTTGTTCTAGGATTCTCATCAGAAGGAGCAGTTGAAGGATGGTTACATTACTCCCCACAAGACCAAACTAACTTCAACTCGGAAGGACTGACAAATCTCCATTTTTTGCTGTGATGCGCGAGTACAATGTTGTTCTAGGATTCTTTCTGGTGAGTTCCATTTTTCTAAAAGTGTGCTCTACATGGACCATGTAGGTGTGTGTTTAAACTGTCAATTCATAGTACAGTTTGCTTTATACTAATCACTTTTTTTGTATTTGTGCAAATAGGGGTGATCAGCTTGATTTCAATGGGAACTTCACAAAATGTTCATGAATATATCGAATCATTCATTTCCACCACAAGAAAGGAGGTGCCGATAAGTTCAAGGTGTTGCAACATATAAGGGCGAAATCATACAAGCTACGCGCGAATTTGGTTGATTTTGGTGAAACTGCACAAAAAGAACAGTTGGTTTATTTAGCACGAGGTGCCATGTCAATGTCCGAACTGATGGCAAACCCTGCCCATTCCACAATCGTAGGCATTTGATATTTTGGAATGGGACAACCTTCTCAAATTTTGCTCATTGATTTTAAGACATGTGTTTGATATTTTTCGAATGGGACGCCCTTACTGTCAGCAGCGTCGATCAATTTTTTTCTTTATTCTTTAGTTCTGAAGTAAATATTGCCTCTGACATGTGAGTCACTGAGATACATAATCATCGATTGTTTTGAATGTTCTCTATGAATTGCCAGCCCTATGTGTTTGATTGCAATGTACAGAAACGCTAAAAAGCTGCTCAAACTCTTTGTACTCCTTCTGTTCCTTTTTACTTTGCACATTGTGAAAGCGCATACTTTTTTGTATAAGATTGGTCAAAGTAGAGATACTTTGACTGCAGACAAAACTTGTATGCAGACTAGAAAGGACCGGAGGGAGTACATGTGAAACTGCTGCAAACGAGGTGATCACCCTGGGAATAATGCTAGTACGTATTGTTTTGCATGTTCATCCAATGCCAGTGATATAGGAATTCGAACTAATTGAAATAAATTCATTCATACACGGTCAGATTTCATATAAACATGCCGGATTTCATTACATTTCATACATTCTTCAACTAAAAAGGGGTGCGCTGGAGGTATAATTAATTAACCGAAGCTACCCACCCGTGTCTCGCTGAGCCGAACAGAAGCTTCAGTGACTTAACTGCAGGTGCAGTTGCGTAACTGACATGTGGCCTCTTGGGCCCACGTGTCAGTCAGCCAACTGCACCAGCAGTTAAGTAGAAGCAGCGTTCTTCTCCAGCACAGCTAACCGACCATCAATGGTCAACCCGCCTAGCTTGGCTTCAACCGGAGGGTAGCAGCGGTGGCCTTGCTTGGACCCGAGCGGCGGCGACATACCGGGTTCCACTCTTCCTCGTTTTCTGTGTGGCGCTGCCTCGTTGGTAGCGGGGCGGGGCCTCGGTGGAGCCGGCGATGTCATCTGTCTCATTGCCGGCGGGAGGCGCCTCGGTGGAGCGGTGGAAATCCTCCCCCTCGTTGCCAGCAGGGTGGGGCCTCGGCTGAGCCGGTGATGTCCTCTGCCTCGTTGTTGGCGGGGCGGGGCCTCGGCGGAGCCGGAGGTGTCCTCTGCCTCGTTGTTGGCACCACGGGGCCTCCGCGGAGCAGGGCCTCGTCGATGCTAGCGGAGCAGGCACTCGTCGAAGCTGGCATTGTCCTCTGCCTTGTCCTCGGTCTCGCCCGCTTTATCGCCCTCTTTGTAGGAGGTCGCAGCCTCCGCCACCCGCATGCGGTACCGCCAGCGCTCGAGGCGGCCCTCGCGGGCGGAGCGGTACGAGTCGAGCAGCGCCTCCTGCTCCGCCCGCTCCGCGATGATCTGCTCCTCCGCCTGCATGTGCTCCTGGAGGAAATGGTGGTTGTAGGCGGCGTCGGCCTGCGCCTTCCAGAACTGCTCCTCACGCATCTGCCTCACTGTGTCCATATATTGGGCACGGGCCTCGCCGATGGTCATGGTGCAATGCACCAGTGAGGATGGCGCGGAGGAGGGGGTTGGCACCGGATCGTCGACTCCCATGTTCTCCATTGGGACGTCGTCGTCCTCCGGCTGCCTGCCAGCCAGCCGGTCAGCAGCAATGGCTGCCATCTCCTTGTGGTCCGTCGTCCACCCGTCCCGAAGAGCGCTGGAGCGCGAGGAAGCCATGGTGGGCACTAGTGATGTGGACAGGAGAAACGGAACTGATGCGGATGACTGTCGCTATGGCCGGCGCAGCAGTTTATATAGCAATGGTGGGCGGCGGAGGGACAAACGTGTGGCGCCGGAGTAGCCGCCTTGGCAACCGCGTATCATTAATGTGGGCGGCAGATGGATGGACGGACGGCACTTGTGTCATTTGAAGGCGGAGCAATCGCCTGCACCAAGAAGTGGGGCGGGCGGCGCTTACTGTTTCGGGCGGAAAGCGCGCGCTGGCAAGGAGATAACTTTACTTGGAGAGGATGACAATGGGGACCCACCAGGTCCATAGCCTCATGTATGCAAGTGCCTCCTTATTAATTTTATATATATATATATATATATATATATAACTATAATTTATTTTGCTTCCTCCTGGTTTCCTGACATCACGGTCCCACACCATTGTCAACCTATGTACTCCCTCCTTTCCGGTTTATAGGGCTTATCTCAAAATTTTAGTTTTGCCATTTTATAAGGCTCAATTTGGTTGTTTTCCATCACATGTTCAGATTCCAAGGTGCATTAAATCATTGCAAGCAAGTATTAAGAGAAAATTGACCAATGCATGTACTTTATGCATGCATGCATTGCAATTAATGCATTGATAAACATATTTTTTTGAGGATAACAAGAGCATTAATTAGGTGCTTTTGCAAAACTACAAAAAGTATTCCACCACTCGCCATCTACCTTGATTGGTGAGATTTTTGAATTGAGCACTATAAACCGGAAAAGAGGCAGTAGTCAATAAACAAGAGAATTGCACAAGAAGCGGCCGACAGCTGGGACCAAGCAGCTCAAGCAGTATTTGTGTTTTTGAGGTGTGAGTACTGCAGAGTTTTTCGATGTTTACCCCAGATATTAATTTTTCTCCTCCGAACAACAACGAAAACATCGCTGCAGGTATTAACTGGGCGGGCTGTGGCCCGTCTAGCCCAGGCCAGATATCCAGCCTAGATATTATTTTTTTTCGAGCTGAAAATGGCTAGCCCAGCTATACTTTTTTTTGAGGAATACCCAGGCAAGGTCAAGTTGTTATTCTCCGCCCCGCTGGGCTGCAAATCTTTCCTAGGAGGGATGCATTAGGCTTAACAAGAAAATGGGCTTTAAGAAATAATAAATGGGATGTAATTATAAAAACTGGGTAGTAACTATAAAAAAATGCACCAAACAGTGATTACCTTATAAAATATTATTTTTGGAATATTGAAAATTTTGATTTCATTAATTGTTGCGAGCGCAATGTTTCGTTGGATTTTTACGTAATATAAATTTATATTGAAATTGTATTTAATCTGACTAGAAATTTCGGGATAAAAATATTCGGATCCCATCAAAATGTGGGAAATTTTATTGAGTTATGTTTTGAACGGTTGGTTGAAATGGGTTGTACTTTTAACAAACTGCAAATGGGTTGTAGTAAATTCCATTAGAATTCAAAAATGGGCTACACATTCTTACAAATCTCAAATGGGCTATAAGTTCTCTGCCACACAATTCTGGCCTTACTAAGTTGACGCGTCCCCTAAAAAACAGAGTTGACGTGTATGCAAGGCTTTGTCAACTTATAGTCAACACACGGTTCTAGCAGTAGTGGCCATTGGATGTCCATCCAACGGATGCCGTACTTCTTCTTCAATCTCGGATATTCTAGCTTCACCCGCCCAAAAAATGATTCCTCCCCCTGACATCTGGGCGCACCATTTCGGAAGCTGACCTGTGGGCCTATTAAGTTAACGTACCAAGGACTTTGTCAACTTAGTCAATATAAACGATTCTAGCTGCAGTGATGGTACGATGTCCATCCAACGGCCGTCGTGCTTCTTCAACCTCTGGTCTTCTTGTTCCAGCCGCCCAAAGCAGCGCCGGTCGTGCCGCCTGCTCCTGCCTCTCATGGCCGGCTGTGCTGCCGCAGAGGCCTCACCGCCCCCTACTACTCCCACCGCTGGCTAGACCATCCCTCCACTCACCCACACCCCCTGTTATTCTTCGGCGACGACAGCCTCACACCGCAGCCGAACCAGTGAACCCTCGTACTCCTCTCCGCATGTGCATCCATTGCCGTGTCTTCCTCGGCTCCGCGTCATCCCCTTCCTAGGCCTCGCCGTCGTCCACCGCCGTGGTGCTCTCGGCACGGCGTGGTCAACATGGTCAAGGAACGACTTCCATCGGACGTGGACTGTACGTGGAGAGGCTGACAGCTGGGTCCACAGCCGCAGCAAGATAGTGCCTCCTTATTACACGGAAAATAATGATACCTCCACTTGACAGCAGGGACCCACCGGACGGGCCATAGTATTTCACGAAAAAATCATTTCCCTCCTGACTGCTGGGACCCACCAGCTACATCTTCGCACGCAAGTGTGTCCGGGCAAAAAAAATGATTCGCCCCCCTGACTGCTGGGACCCACCAGCTTCATCTTTGCACGCAAGGAAGTGCCTGATAGTCGGGACCCACCTGGTCGAAGCGTACATAGCGTTTTCATTCTGGTCGCGAATGTGTATGTACATATATACTGGTCGATGTAGAGGCGCGCACGTAGCATGTACACATACGTACAGTGGCCAGTGTGCAAGAAAGAAAATACGGCCACATATGTGTACATACGGGCGGGGTCTCGAACGCCTACTCGCGCATACGTACGGCCAGGGCTCGTGTACATGGCTGGGTCGGAATGGAGAAACAGCATCGTCGTCGTGTTCATGGGGAGCCAATCGGCTGGGTCGGAACGGAATGCGTCGTCGTGTTCATCTGGAGGGCTTGGACGGAACAGCCGATGGAAGCGAGGCCCGGCGTACCGCAGAATGGAGGAAACGGCCTTGTGTTCGACCGGCCATGTTCGAAACGGGGTCCTGTTCATCGGGAGGGGTCTGGCGTACCGCAAAATGGAGGAAACGGACCTCCTACGGTCGAAACAGGGGTCCTGTTGATCGTGAGGGGTGTGGCGTACCGTAAAACGGACGAAACAGACTTGTGTTGGAGCGCTACGGTCGAAACGGGGTCCTGTTGATCGGGAGGGGTGTGGCGTACCGCAAAACGGACGAAACGGACTTGTGTTGGAGCGCTATGGTCGAAACGGGGGTCCTGTTCATCGGGAGGGGTGTGGCGTACCGCAAAACGGGACTCCACGAGATACTGTTCATCTCCACCGTCGACCTCCTCCATCCTCCACTGGCTATTGTTCATCCATCGTCGACCTCCTCCAGCCTCCACCTGCGACTGTTCATCCACGGGCTCTTGTTCATCCAGCCTCCACCACGCGCTACTCCACCGGCTACTGTTCAACCACCCCTCTCCACGGGCTCCTGTTCAACCACACCCCTCCACGGGCTACTGTTCATCCACCCCTCCATCGTCTACTGTTCATCCAGCCCTCCACGGGGTCCTGTTCATCCATCCCCAACCGGCTCAATCAATCGGGGTCCTGTTCATCCAGAGGCAACGCCACGAGTCCTGTTCATCCACTCCCACCA
>NC_041393.1:52736343-52797457 GCF_002162155.2 Triticum dicoccoides | reverse complement strand
AAGAGGCAGCATCGATCGGCTTCAGTTAGCAGCAGTAGCGAAGGAATCGCTCGATCGGGTTCAGTTAACAGCCATCGATCGATCGCTCGGGTTCAGTAACGCGTAGCCTGCAGAGCAATCGCTCGGGTTCAGTTAGAGCCCAACGCCTCGCTCGGGTTCAGTTAGAGCCAACGCCTCGCACACACGCGCGTACGTGTATGAGAGAAACGCACATCGCTCGAACCCCGACCACCCACCGTAACCGGGAACTCCCTGAAATTTTCCTCGCCCTCGCTTCTACCACGGTTTTTTCCGTCATCGACGGCCCAAAGAATGTCATGCAGCTGCGTCTCCGGCCCGCCCAGGACGAAAAGCCCATTTTCTGTCATGATTTTTTGTCATAGAAGTAGGAGCCCACCACATCTATGATGATACCGGGTTTTGTCACAATTTTTCGTCGTAGAAGTGTCATATGTATGACAGGAAAAAAATTCGTTCGGCCCAAAATGTCACGGATGTGTCTTTTTTTGTAGTGATGGCTGACGGCAAATGCGCTCTTTGCCGTCAGCTCTTTCTTTACCTTCAGCTTTCTGTATACTGATGGCAAAGACCTTCTTTGCCATCAGCTAGCTGACGGCAAAGACCTGGCTGACGGCAAAGATCTTGATTCCAGTAGTGGATCTTGGGACCAAATCAAAGAGGAAAGTAAGCTCTTTCCATCCCTCCAATTAGTTTTTGTCAAGTCCTTTTATTTTTGATGCATTGTTTCTCACTAGGTGAACCCTACTTCATAAAATTGTTTGAAATTGTTTTATGTTTAGAATGGATATGAGGTAGAGGTAGTGATAGAGGTATGTGGATGATGTTGGATGTACATATGAATAGTTGTTATGGATACATTCGATTTGTAATTATTTTTGTATGGATGAAAAAATTGTATGGATATGTTGGATTTTTTAAAAAATTCAATGTGTATTGTAATTAGAGAAATGCATATGTATGGATATGTATCTATGAATGTGTATGGATAGATTCGTATATGCATTAGATGAATGCATATGTGGATATATGGAAATTAGATGAATTCATATGAATGGATGTATGTGTATTGATAATTGTAGTAGATATTTTATTTAATTTTGAGTAGATTATATGGTCAAGTTGGATTAGATTTTTTTTCTAATTTGTATGGATAATAAATTGCATGGATATGTTGGACTTTTTTGCCAATGTGTATGGATGATGTTGGATATACAATGTGTTTGCAATGTGTTGTGAATTGCTATATAGGTTGTAAATTTGTTCCCTATGTTTACAGTGTGTATGGATATAAGGATTTGCAATTCACATGTTGTCAAATAATTTATTTGAATTTTCAATTGTGTTAAGATGGCTGATGATGAGGATAACAAGCCTTGGTATAATATGCTTGACCCTGCCTTCGACAAGGGGCATCGCTCACATGCTATCGAGAATGGATGGACAATGAGCAATGCCATGATCATATTCATGCTATTTTTCATTTGAAATAGGAAGGTACTAATAAATTTGTGCAAATTTTGACAGGAGCCAGGAATAGTGTGAATGAGGGTCACACAAAGGCCCGCGAGATGGTCTAGAACATGCGGTTCGAGCCGTTCTTTGAGAAAGCTAGGCTCCTACCATCCATTCTCTAGTTCAAGCGTGTATTGTCGGTGGTCAACCACGCAACTCTCACAGCCCTGCTGGACCGTTGGTGGCCAGAGACACATAGTTTCCACTGCCCTTGTGGCGAGATGACCATCACCCTGGAGGACTTCGGCATGATCACTGGCCTTCTGCTCCAACGAAAACTTTTGACTGGACGAGTGGAGTTTATGTGGTGTCAGAGGGTTATCAATCTCATTGGTGGTTGCCTCGCCTCTATCTATGAGGGTGCCGATCCCAAGATGGACAACGAGACATCCGGTGTCCCTTTCAATTGGCTCATTGATAACATGTCAGGACGCCTGCAAGATGCCAACACGGTGATTGTGGAGCATTATGCGAGGGAGTACTTGTGGTATCTCCTATCGTAGGTCACTTTTCCAGATTGCTCGAGCAACATTGCCCTGTGAATGTATCTTGACTTCCTTGCTGACTGGGAAGTTAAGTACAGCTGGGGTTTGTTGGCCTTGCATATTTATATCATCATGTTAGTTGTTAATGCAATAATCATATATGGATGTATCTATGCTTTCATAAATTGTGCCATCTAATCATGAATTGCGTTTTGTAGCTAGATGACACATGTAGGGCCAGCATGAGACCCGCTATGTGCGAATGTACCTGGGCCCTCTGTGCGTGGATTTGAGAGCATCACCAAAAAATCTTGGTCTAGAATTTTTAGTGGTTTTTTGTGATGGAAGTAATCGTTAAAGAGTAGTACATGGCCGTTTTCCATGTTACGATTCAACCTAGGCACATCGCCTGGCATCTTTCCCCTAAACAATGATTGCTGCCTCAAAATGGGCTCATTGACGGCAAGTGTAGCTGATGGCTCTAGAATTTGTGCCTTTTATAAGGAGTTTTGACTTGGTTTCATCGGGTTTCTATCATTTCTCAGTTATTTATGAAAGTGCGTTATATTGACTAAAGGGGGGTGAATAGGCGATTTTTACAAATTCGTCACTGAGGAATTACTACTTGAGGAATTTGCTAAGTGACGAGATACAAGCAGCGGAAAAAGTATTCAGGTGCAAGCATAACATGGCAGTAACGCAGTCACCATGATGAGATGAAAAAAGTACAGAGCACAAGTAGCATGTAAATAGGATAAGCAGGCAGAAGACAAGGTGACTGAAGAATTTGGGTTGAGGAAACTGAGAAAGTCTTCAGTCGAAGTATTCAAACAGTAACAATCTAGTTCAACAACAAATAAGCGAGGAATTGGAAGAGTTGAGGAAATAGAACCAGTATCTCGGTGAAGACAGTGATTTGGTAGACCAGTTCCAACTGCTGTGACGGTTGTATGTATGGTTGGAGCGGCTTGGTATTTAAGCCAAAGGACACACAGTCCTTACTGTATTCTTCTTGAGCTAAGGTCACACAGACCTTGCCCAATCACTCATGATAAGTCTTCAAGGTGACTTCCAAACCTTCACACAGACTTGGTCACTCGGCGATCCACAATTCCCCTTGGATGCTCTAGACCTTGATGCCTAACCATCTGGAAGATGTACAGTCTTCAAAGGTAACAAGTATGGCTTATCATGGTGGGGGCGAGTAGAACGTCGCCGGTGCCAGGAAGCGGGATGAGGCGAAGACATGCACGCCGGTGGAACTTACCCAGCTTCAGGGCTCTCCTAGGAGATAACACCCCTACTGCTGCTCTGCGGGGTCTCCGCATGATCACTAGGGCAAAGTGGCTACAATGGGGCTCCTGGAGCTGTTTCTGGAGGCAGGAGAGGGCAAGGCTAGCTCTCTCCTCCCTGTGCTATCTGGTCTATCTCTATCTGGGTCTCAACCCTTTGCATGGGTGCCCCGGGGGGTTTATATAGGCCTACCCCCCGGGGGTACAATAGTATTCGGCTGGGCGCGGGTCCCAGCCATCTGTCTCTCAGGCCACCGTCTTCCTCGCCGGCTTCTGGGGCCGGCCGACTAGCGGGTCCCGCGGACAGGCTTGATACTGTAGCGGCACTCTTGATGACGCAGGCTTGGTCATTGGGTCGTGGCAACAGTGCCGCCGTCTATCGGGCGATCACTGTCGTCATTCCCCGTCCTATCTGGTTAATGGCTCGTGGGGCCCTGGGGGGGGAGTCGGCCGACTCCAGGGAGGCCGACTCCCACAGGGCTGTCTTCGGGGCGCTCGGGCCGCCTTTGGCTCACCCATTGACAGGCGGCCCCGCCGCCTTCGGGTCATACAGGCTGGCGTCGTGGGCACAGTGTGCCGTGCACTATGGCTGAGGTCAGGGCAGGCATGGCAACAGTGTCGCGCCTCGTCGGAGATCTTCCAGCGATATGGTTCACGGTAGCCATGCCGGCCCCTCGTAAGCAGGAGGGAACGGCCATGCCGTGACCATACCCCGCATCGTACTTCAAGATGAGGGAGGAGTCATGGGCCGACTCTCCATTGTCGGCCTCCCTGGAGGTCGCCAGCTTGGAGTCGGCTTATGTCGGAGTCGCCGTCTAGGACTCGGCTTGTCTTGGAGTCGGTGTTTGAGACTCGGCATATTTCAGGGTCGCTTCTGGGACTCGTCCTGAGGGGCGCGGCCGGCCCCGATGTCTTGAAAGGTCCTGGGACCCGGGTTAGCCTACCCGTGGCCCATAACTCCGACAGTAGTCCCCGAAGCTGGTGAAGCCCTGCGGACGTTGCATTGTGGGGCTTCAACAGTTTCAACCTCCCCGGAGCGGACTCTGAAACTCGGCCGCCGTCTTCTCTTGGGCCGACTGTCGAGAGTCGGATGCTTTAGCGGAGAGCCGCAGCGCGAAAGTCGCGGCGGGGAACCAGGCGGCGTGCCTGATACGCTTCCCCACAGTCATCAGGCGGTCCTATCGCGTGGCGCCACGTGGAGAGGACAGTCTGCCTCCCCACGCGCGCGACGGGGCGGGCCGTCAGGCGGGGCCCGCCACTACCGTGCCTCGGCACACGAACGGATCCGTTGCGGCCGAGGACAGTTGGTTTTCCCACGTCGTTACTGCGCGCAGTAACTTCGTGGGGTAAATCGTGGGGCGGCGTGGGGCATCGCGCGCAGTTAATCCCACGCCCGCCCCCTCGGCTTCTCAGCCCGCAGGGCTATAAGTAGACACGGGGAGCGGAGCGGCACAGCACGCGCGCCATTCTTCCTCGCTCCCCCGCCTCGTCTTGCATCCTCTTCCTCCTGCCTCCGCCGTTGAGCAAGAACACTCCGCACCACGGCGATGAGCTCTTCCTCCGCCGCGGCCCCCGCCATGCGCTCTGGCTTCTGGGATGGCTCGGAGGTAGAAGATGACTACATCGAGTTCCTCCGCCGAACACGCTGTCTCCCCAGCACGGACCTCGTGCACGCCCGCGCCGCGCCGAAGGGGGAGATCCGGACGGCGCCGGAGGAGGGCGAGCGGGTTATCTTCCGCTCGCACCTCATGTGCGGCCTGGGGCTGCTGGCGAGCGGCTTCTTCCGCTCGTTCTTGGAGTTCCACAGCCTTCAGCTGCACCAGCTCACTCCGAATACGGTGGTGTTGCTCTCCGCCTTCGCCACTCTGTGCGAAGGTTTCCTTGGCGTTCTCCCCACAATCGAGCTGTGGGGAGAATTCTTCTCCTCTAAGCTCGGCACACCCGTCGTCGGCGTGCCGGCTCAGTGCGGCGCCTGCATCGCGGTGCGGCGCTCGACGGCCGACAACCCTTTTCCTCCCATCACACTGATCAAGTCGGTGAAGATGTGGCAGCGCTCCTACTTCTACGTGAAGAACCTCTCCTCCGACGGCGACTGGGTCAACCTGCCGCCTTACAACGCTGCCCCCCTAACTGGGAGGCTCCCCAGCTGGTCTCACCGAGTCAAGACGCTGACTCCGGCCGGAGCCGCCACTGTGGCGCGACTCCGAGTCTTGACGCAGTCGGAGGGTCTCGTCGGGGCCGACTTGCTGGCCGCCTTCGTGGCACGCCGAGTTCTCCCGCTCCAAGGCCGGCCTCACCTGATCTGCCAGATGAGCGGCCTCCGAGACCCAAGTCGGATGAGCACCAGGGAGATGCCCCGCAAGGAGGTGGCGAACTTGGTGAATCATATCGTGCACTGCGAGTTCGACGAGGACTGGCAGTTCGGCAAGGAGCCGTACTCGCGCGACAACCCTCCGCCAGTGGTAAGTCGCGTCCCCCTATTATTTCGTCTTTCTTGCGGCTGACTCCGGCATCTGACTCTTGTCGGATTTTTCTGAGCTAGAATCCCCTTATGCAGCCTGCAGCCGGTGCCACGCGACAGCCCCGCGAGTATGTTCCTGATCGCGCGGAGAGCGACGTCGACGACCCCGACTTGGGGGCGGCGGTGATGGAAGCTGACGCCGAAGGCGGGGGGGAAGGGGCAGAAGGCGACTATAGGCCCTCGACCACCTTCGCCGACTGGCCTATTGACGACGCCGAAGGGGAGGTCGCCCCGCGCCATCAGCCGAAGGTCGGCTCCTCCGCCGGCCAAGGCGGTTTGAAGAGGCGTCACGCCGAGCCGAGTGTGCTCGGCGGCAAACTGAAGAAGATAAAGGGGGCAGCCGCCGCGACCAGACGGGAGGAGGCGGTTGCGAAGGCCAACCGCTTCCGAAGGGAAGTGAGAAGGCCGCCGCTAGTCTCTGCGTAAGTCTTTACGCTTTTTTATTTTCCTTAGTTGAATCTTGTCCGAGTCTTCTTTTATACTTCCTCCATTCTTCTTCAGGGCCCCTCTTTCCCTCGAGCGAGTTGCCGTCCCCTCCGTCATGGGGTCGGCAGAGGCGTCTGCCAATACCCGGCGTCCTGACCCCGCCGCCGACCTCCGGGAAGCGACGGAGCAGAACGCGCGGGAGAAGCGTGAGGAGGAGGAGGTCGAGCGTCTGGAGAAGGCGGAGGCCGACAGGGCGGCCGCCTCCGCCTACAAGAAGCTGGAGGAGGCCGAAGCCGCCCATGCGGCGAGGCGGCACGCCGAGGAGGCCGCGCGTCGTCGATCGGCGATGCTCATCCCCCCACTGTCGTCTACACCGCCGCCTCCGGAGTTCACGGGGCAGACCGGCGAGGCCGGCATCGAGAACCCCGACATGGAGAAGGAGAGCGGCGAGACCTCCATGTCGTACACTCATGCGCCGCCGCCGCCGCCTCCGCCGCCGTTTGGGAGACCGCACGGCAAACAGCCGGTGGGTCCGTCGGAGCCGCCGACCGCAATTGCGGACGAGGCCGAGGCGCGGCTGCTTCTTCAGGTCGTCTCACCGGTGCGCCGCCGACTTGAGAGGGCGACCTCGGCGCCGCGACCTCGGGAGGCCGGCACTGCCAGCTCGGCAACCCTAGACGCCGAGGCCACAAGCGCCGCGCCCACTGGGTGGGTGCACGGAGGCGGCACCGGGCCGTTAAATCAACTGCTCCTGGATATTCAGGCGAAGCTGCGCGCTGAAGGCGACGCCCTTCAATCCTGCACCAGGGCGCATCTGGCCGCGCGAACGTCTGTTCGGGTAAGTTTCTTTCTCTTTTTGATTCTTGTTTTCCTCTGTGGGGGGCGCCAGCGCACCCACTGGGTGTAGTCCCCGAGTTCCGGGCCGGCTGCTGAGCAGGCGGTTCGGAACTCCCTCTGGCGAGTTCCAAATACTAACTTTGTCTTCAATGACTTGTTGCAGGAGTATCACAACCTCCGCATCACTGCCTTCAACCGCAACATTGAGGAGTTGAACAAGCGGACTGCCGACTTATCGGAAAGCCGGAGTAAGTTTTTTCCCTCTCTTCCTCGCGGGGGCGCGCTGGCGCACCCGCGGACTGTAGTCCCCGAGATTCGGGCCGACTGCTGAGCAGTCGGGCCGGATCTTCCTGGCGATCTTCTTCTTCTTGTTGTTCTTCTTTCTTCGCGGGGGCGCGCTGACGCGCCCACGGGCTGTAGTCCCCGAGATTCGGGCCGACTACCGAGCAGTCGGGCCGGATCTTCCTGGTGATCTTCTTGCTGACGACTTATTTGTGTCTTTCTTTCATTCTTCAGGGGCCAACACCGCTCTTCAGGAGTAGCTGGGCGAGGCCAATACCGCCCGTCGTGCCAAGGAGGAGGAGTGTGGCAGGCTTGCCGCGGAGCGCGACCTGCTGGTGGCGCAGCTGGCCGAGCAGAAGGAGCTGCTCAAGAAGGCGCAGGACGAGGCCGAGAAGAGGGAGACCGCTCTCTTGGCCGAGTTCGAGAGCGAGCGCTCCTCCTGGACTGACAGGGAGGCGATGTTGACCTCCGGCTTCCATGAGATCGAGGACATCGTCGATGGTAAGTTTCTTTTGTTTCTTCGGGCTTCCGACTATGTGTCAGGCCGACCTCTGATTTTTCGACTTGCTTCTTTTTCGTCTTGGCAGACTTCTTCCCTGGTCACTCGCAGGCGGTCCCTCTGGCCATCGAGGCTGATCGTGAGGCGCGGAGGGCAAACGGTGAGGAGATCGCCGCCAAAGCCCCCCGAACCGTCGATGAGCAGCTTCTGAGCATTGAAGCCCGTCTTCGTCCGGCTCACCGTCTGATGCGCCGGCTTCAGCGCGCCGGCGCCCAAGCGGTTGCCGCCCTTTGGATAGGCACGCCGGCTCTGCGCACCGCCGGCCGTACTGCCGACTGGCTGGAGGTCGCTGCCGGCCGTCTTGAGGCCTGGAAGGGCTCCTCGGCCCGGGCCGGAGCGCGCCGGGCCTTGGAGTTTGTCAAAGCGTGGTATCCAGGGCTGGACCTGGACCGTCTGGCCGCGTTCCGGTCAGAGGCCTAGGCTGAGCTGGAGGCCATGGAGGGCGCCCTCATCGAGCGTGTGGCGGCCATCGCCGAGTATACGGACGCCAGCGTCTTCGTCCCCGAGCGGGCTGAAGGCGGCGAGGAAGTGCCGCCAGAGTGGTTCGGGATGAACCCAGATTATGGCGAGGACTCGGCGGAGGTGATCGACTCCAGCGCTGAGGAGGAGGATGAGGCGGAGGACGAAGGCGAGGCGGAGGTACCAGAAGACGGAGCAGGCGGCCAGCCTCAGCTCGACCGCGCCTCTAGCAACGAGCTGCGTCAAAAGAAGGCGGCTGCCGCCGGAGGCGATCGAGCCGAGACCGCCCAACCGACTGCCCCGGCGCCTGACACCGCCGTCTCCTCCGACCCTCCGATCCTAGATGCCATCTCCTAGGCTGTCTTTTTCGCCTCTCCTTGTCTATCTTAGTAATCTTTTGAAAACGTTGTTAGATTCGAACAATTCCACCCGTGGGGTGTATCTTTAACTTCTATTCGAAGATTCGGCCAAGGGCCTATGTAAATATTTATCCGATTTCCGTCTTTCCTTGCTTACCGCTCTTTAGGATTTTCCCTTTGCCGCCTTCCTTTAGTCGCTGCCTTGTTAGTCGGACAGCCGCTCTGCGGACTGTCGCTGAGTCAAGTGCTTGGCTACTTCGGGAAGGCAAGTACTTGGCCGTTTAGAGTTTCTTTAGCAAGTCGGATGGAAAGCGACAGGCCGACTACCCAAGAGTCGGCCGTCCTTGATAGAGGTTTAATAAAGACGGCGATCCGGCTACTCATGAGTCGGCTTTCTGCTTCAGAAATGCCGGAGGCCGTCTTACGCTATGTTCGCGCTTTAGGTCCTTAGCCATTTTTCGTGTGGGCACCCGCTCTTCCTCACTCCTTCCCGCCTTACAGTCGCTCTGCGAGCTGCGGCTTTGCCAGGAGGCGGATTGGGCACCACGCACTACTTGTCTGACTGTGGGAAGCTTCTCATAGCGCAAGGCGGCGAGTCCCCGGGCCGACTAGTCTGGCCCGGTGCCAAGCGGCTTGTAATAAAAGTAATGTACTCGAAGGCATAATTCTTATCATACAGATAATCAAAAGGGCAGTCCCCGAGCTCATCTCGGGGGGCCCAAAGTCTTAGTACTTTAATACAAAGAGGTAGTGTGATACATACTGCATCAACTGTAAAATCTTCGAAGAAGATTTGCATTCCACGGGCGCTCTGTCTCTCTGCCGGAGTCGTCCCTCTTGCGTGCTCGGGGCTTTTGAGCGTCGATCAGATAGTAGGCGTCATTCCCTAGCACCTTGCTGATGATAAAGGGGCCTTCCCAAGGTGCCGACAGCTTGTGCTGGCCGACTGTTCGCTGGATCAGCCAGAGCACAAGGTCGCCTTCTTGGAAAGATCTTGGCCTGACCTTCCTGTTGTAGTATCGACGCAGACTCTGCTGGTAGATGCTGGACCGGCTGAGTGCCAACAGTCGGCCCTCTTCTAGCAGATCGACGCCGTCTTGACGTGCTTCTTCTGCTTCTTCCTCGGTGTACATGGTGACTCGCGGGGAGTCGAACTCTATGTCCGTTGGGATGACGGCTTCGGCACCATAGACGAGGAAGAAGGGTGTGAAGCCGGTTGACTTGTTTGGAGTCATGCGCAGACTCCAGAGGACGGCTGGCAGCTCCTCAAGCCAACAGCCGGCAGATCGCTCCAGCGGTACGATGAGTCGAGGCTTGATGCCAGATAAGATGAAGCCGTTCGCTCGCTCCACCTGGCCGTTTGACTGCGGATGGGCAACGGACGCTAAGTCCAGTCGGATGCCCTGTGTCGTGCAGAAACGGGCCAAGGCGCCTTTGGCAAAATTTGTGCCATTGTCGGTGATGATGCTGTGTGGGATGCCGTACCGAGTTGTAATGTCAGCGATGAAGGTCACTGTAGTCGGACCATTCAACTTCTTGATGGGTTTCACCTCCACCCACTTGGTGAACTTGTCCACTGCGACAAGTAGGTGAGTCAAACCACCTCGTGTCGTCTTGAATGGTCCCACCATGTCCAGGCCCCAGACTGCAAAAGGCCAGGCGATGAGGATAGTCTTGAGTGCAGAATCTGGCTGAAGTGGCTTGGAACGGAAAATCTGGCACCCCTTGCACTTTTGGACTAACTCTTTGGCCTCTTCCAAGGCGGTTGGCCAGAAGAAACTGTGCCGGAAGGCTTTGGCGACGAGTGCCCTTGAGGCCGCGTGGTGACCGCACTCGCCTTCATGGATGTCTCTAAGGATTGCTTGGCCTTGTTCTGCCTCGACACAGCGTTGGAAGACGCCTGTAACGCTATGCCTGACCAGTTCTCTGTTGACTATGGTGTAGGCTGCTGCTCGGCGTTGCACTTGCCGAGCCAAGATTTCATCAGTTGGCAGCTCTCTGTTTACAAGGAACCTAAGGATGGGCTGGGCCCATGAAGGTGCTGCTATTTCTTCAACTACCACTGATGCGACTTGGATAAGGGCGGCCGGGCTGGGAGGCAGCGGGTTGGAGTCCGCAGCCGCTTGCTGACAAAGTCCCGGGGCCGACTGGAGCTGTCCCCGGGCCGAGCTCTGGAGTCTTCGATCTTGCCACCGCAGTCCCCGGGCCGGGTTCCGAAGTCCCCGGGCCGGCTTCGACTGTGTGTTTCTTGGAGTCGGATCCGTCTTCCTCGGGCGGAGCCGGCACAAAGATTGAATCTGATTCTGGTGACGGCTTGATAGAAGGCTTGAGGAGGCGCCGGAGGGCGACACCAGATGGTATTGCCTGGCGGGTGGAGCCGATTCATGCGAAGGCGTCTGCTTGGTCACTGTCGTTCCTTGGCACGTGGAGGAACTCGCACCCCTCGAAGTATCCGCTGAGTTGCTGGACGAGGAAACGATAGCTTGCCATATTTGCGTCCTTGGCGTCCCAATCGCCAGATGATTGCTGAACCACCAAGTCAGAGTCGCCATAACACAGGATCCGGCGGATGCCGAGTTCTTTGGCAAGCCGGAGCCCGTGGATGAGCGCCTTGTACTCGGCCACGTTGTTGGAGGCGGCGAAGTGGATCTGCAGCGCATATCTGAGCTTGTCGCCCTTGGGGGAAGTGAGGACGATGTCGGCTCCCAAGCCGGTGCACATTTTGGAGCCGTCAAAGTGCATCCGCCAATGGGTGGAGTCGGGTGCTGGCGGCAGATACTGGGTCTCGGCCCAGTCGACGAAGAAGTCGGCCAGTGCTTGCGACTTGATGGCGATGCGGGGCTCGTAGTAGATGGTGTAGGGGGCCAGATCGATGGCCCATTTGGCCACCCGGCCAGAGGCATCTCGGCTTCCGATGATCTCGGCCAGCGGAGCTGTGCAGACCACAGTGATTGGATGCTCTTGGAAATAAGGCTTCAATTTCTTGGCGGCAAAATGCACGCCGTAGCACATCTTCTGGTAATGGGGGTAGTTCTGCTTGGAGGCCGACAGTACTTCGCTCAAGTAATATACTGGTCTCTGGACAGGTAGTGCCTTGCCTTACTCCTTGCGCTCGACTACAATGACTGTGCTGACTACTCGGCTGGTGGCGGCGATGTATAGGAGCATGGGCTCTTTGGGAGTCGGAGCCGCCAGCACAGGGGGAGTAGTCAGCATCTTCTTCAGTTGGAGAAAAGCCTCGTCCACCTTGGGAGTCCATTCAAAGAAGGTCGTCTTCTTCATGAGCTGATACAAGGGGAGAGCCTTCTCGCCCAGCCGACTGATAAATCGGCTGATGGATGCCAAACAGCCGGTGAACTTCTGCACATCTAATAGTCGTCTGGGTGCCTCCATCCTCTCGATGGCCTTGATCTTCACAGCTTGCACTCTATGCCGCGTTCGGAGACCAGGAAGCCGAGGAGCTGGCCAGATGGTACTCCGAAAACACACTTCTCTAGGTTGAGCTTGATCTGGAATCGGCGCAGGTTC
This sequence comes from Triticum dicoccoides, assembly GCF_002162155.2. NCBI lineage: Eukaryota > Viridiplantae > Streptophyta > Magnoliopsida > Poales > Poaceae > Triticum > Triticum dicoccoides. The sequence goes on along the minus strand of NC_041393.1, from coordinate 52,785,176 downwards.
TCAAAAGTTTCCTTGAGGTCCTCCAGCAGGGTTCCGCGCTTCTCCGTCTTCACCACTACATCATCCACATAGACGTGGACATTTCTGCCGAGTTGCTTCAGGAGGCACTTCTGCATGCAACGCTGAAAGGTAGCGCCGACGTTTCTCAAGCCGAACGTCATGGTCAGGTAGCAGAAGGCTCCAAACGGCGTGATGAAGGCGGTCTTCAGTCTGTCGGCCGGGTTCAGCTTGATCTGGTGATATCCTGAATATGTGTCTAGGAAACTCAACAGCTCGCATCCGGCTGTGGAGTCTATCACCTGATCAATTCTGGGCAGAGCAAATGGGTCCTTGGGGCAAGCTTTGTTGAGGCTTGTGTAATCGATACACATTCGCCATTGCTTGTTCTTCTTCAGCACCAGCACTGGGTTCGCTAGCCACTCTGGAAAAAACACTTCCATGATGAAGCCGGCTGCCAGGAGCCGGGCTATTTCTTCTCCAACAACTCTTCTTTTTTCTTCTGACAGGCGGCGCAAGGGCTGCCTGACGGGCTTCATATCAGATCGGACGTGTAATTTATGCTCGGCGAATTCCGTCGGGACACTAGGCATGTCCTTGGGGGACCATGCGAAGATGTCGCGATTCTCACGGAGGAAATCGACGAGCTCGCCTTCCTATTTGCTGTCAAGGCCCGTGCCCATGACAGTGTACCTCTCCGGGTGCTCCGGGTCTAACGGTATCTTCTTTGTTTCTTTGGCCGGCTTGAATGATCCTTTTGCTTCCGACTCCTTGGGGTCGGGCGATAACTCGGGCTGCTTGCCGGCCATCGCCACAACCCGATCAAGAAGCCGTTTCTCAGCCGCGATCACCAAGGACTCGGCCAGCCGACTGCTTTCAGCCGCGCAGGCGGACGACTTCCTGTAGTCGCCGGATACGGTTAGGATTCCCTTGGAACTCGGCATCTTCATCTTGAGGTAGGCGTAGTGGGGGACCGCCATGAACTTGGCCAAGGCGGGTCGGCCAAGCAGTGCATGATATGGGCTTTCAAGGTCCACCACCTCAAACCAGATTGGCTCTCGGCGAAAGTGATCTTTGTCTCCGAAGAGGACGTCTATCAGAATCTTGCCGATCGGTGAGCAGGAAAGGCCAGGGACGATTCCGTGGAACACAGTCCGGCTGCTCTGAAGCTGTCTTCGCTTGATTCCTAATTTCTCCATTGTATCCTTGTACAGGATGTTGATACTGCTACCTTCGTCTATCAGTACTCGCGAGAAGCGAGTGGCCCGCCTATCTGTGGCGAGTGTGGCGCCTAAGACCAAGGCGTAGGAGCCTGGACTCGGCATCACCTCTGGGTGATCAGCTCGGTTCCAGCTGATAGGCCTTTCGGACCAATGCATGAACTCTGGAGTACTGGATGCGACTGCATTTACTTCTTGCTGCTGTTGACGCCTGCTGCGTCGGTCATCTGCTACACTGGTGAACACCACATAGGCTCCGTGCTCGTCTGGGAACTCGTCTTGTATCGCGCCGACTGGCCTGACAGCCGGCTGCTGGGGCGGCTGTGGAGGAGGTGGCCCAGCGGGAGGGGGAGGGAGCAGGCCGTCCCCCTTGGCGATTCTGGTCAGCCAGTGGCATTTCCTGGTGGTGTGGTTGGACGGCTTCGCGCCGCTATGGAACTTGCAGGGACCATCCAGAGTCTGCTCGTAGGAGAAAGCCGGCAGCCAGTTGGACTTGCCGCCCTTCTGTCGCTTCGCCGGAGGCGGCCCCTCCAACTGCTGGTCTTCTGCTGTTGCCACTTGCCGACTGCTGGAAGTCGGCTGCGAGGCTTTGCGCTTCTGGTCATTCTGCTGTTGCCGCCAACTGGTGTCTCCAGCCGGAGTTCTTGGAGTCTGAGGGGCGACTTTGCCTGTTGTGCTGACCCGAATCTCCGCCTTCATGGAGGAGTCGACCGTGGCGTACTTGTCCGCTGTGATCAGCAGCTCATCGAGGGTCTCCGGCTCGTCGCGGAGGATCTTGTGCTTGAGGAGGGTGCCTTCTCTCCACCCGACAGTAAAGTACTCGTTGGCTTGTACCTCGTGCACGCCCTTGCAGGAGTTCCGGAGTTTGCCCCAGCGCGTGAGGTAGTCGCGAGTAGACTCGTCAGGGCCTTGTACGCACAAGGAGAGTTGGCGCGGCTTGGGAGGTCGCTTGTACATGCTCGTGAAGTTGCGGACGAAAGCCTCGGTGAAGTCGACCCAGCTGTTGATGCTGCGAGGCTTCAGACTGTTTAACCACGTCCGGGCCGAGCCCTGGAGCATGAGCGGGACGTATCTTACGGCAACACGCTTGTTGCCGTTCGCTATGTTGACGGCTGTGGAGTAGTTGATCAGCCAATCTTCCGGCTTCATGGTGCCGGTATATTTGGGCGTGTCTCGGGGGAGCATGAACCCTTTGGGGAAGGGCTCATCTCGGATGCGGAGTCCAAAGCAGGGGGGACCCAACTCGTCTTCTTCTTCCAGCGCTAGGGATCGGTGGAGTCGGTCGATCCGGTGGCGGGCGTCGTTCTCTCCGACTCCCTCTCGGCGACCAAGGTGGTCGCCGAGAGTCGGATGTTCCACGGGTGGCGGGGAGACTCGCCTTTCTCTGCGAGGAGGGGGAGGCAGGTAGTCGTCCCGCTGTTCCACCGCTTTGGGGCGGCCGTCTTGGTCGCGCTCGATGGTGATGTGAGTCCGATTGTGGCTGACAGCCGGCTCCTTCTCCTTCTTCCCACGGGCCCCGCCAGTCGTCGTCCGAGACGTCGCACCTTGGTCTCGGTGAGGCGGTGGGTCGTTGTTTTGGCGCTGCGGCGCCTCAGTGCAGCAGCCGGCATCATTCTGCACAGCAGCCGCGTCGAGGAGCTGCTGGACTCGCTCCATCATTATGCGGCGCTCTTCGCCGTCGAAGTTATCGAGTTCGTCTGCCGCCGCCTGGGCGGCACGGATATTCTCTGCGGGCGTGGCGTACACAAGGCGATCAGCCCCGAAGAGGTTGGCGATTGCCACGCCGCGCTGTCGGACCGCGCCTAGGCGGCTAGGCCCGGTCGGAGCCGGCGAGCTGCCTACGGCGTGATCCATCTCGCGTTGGTAGGCTTCTGACAAGCGCCTCATGCTTGCCAGCTTCTTCGCACCCTCGACGAGCTGAAGGCGGAGCGCCTCCAGCGTCTCGGTGTCGGCGTCTTCCGGGATCGGTGCTGCGAGGTCTCGCAGGGCCGCGTCAAGCGGGTCGTGCGCTCCTTCGCCGGAGCGCTCGCCGTGATCGAGGACGAGGACCTCAGTGATGACGCTTCCGCCGCTCCCCTCGTGAGAGAGCGGCTCGTCGTAGACCACCACGTTGGTGGGGAACGCATCGAGCGACGCGGTGTCGGAGTCGACCAGCATCGGGTCGGTAGATCCTATGGACTCCAGGTCCGCGGCAGGCTCGCCGGCGACGTGGAGTTGGTCGAGGAGGCCCGCGAGGAGGCTCTCGGGGCCACTTGTGCCTGCGTCGGACGCAGGCTCATCGGAGAGGCAGACCTCGCCGATAAGATCGGCGAGGCAACTGGCCGCACAGGCGATCTCAGCGCCGTGCAGCGCGTCGGCACAGACGCCATCCGGCGTACCGGGCTGGCTGTGCTCACGGGGAAGGAACAGGGTTCCCGTCCAGAGCAGGTCTCCGGACGACGGTGCACCAGGCCCCACGGTGGGCGCCAAATGTCGGGGGTTGGATACGACATATGCCAAAGGATGGCTTATCATGGTGGGGGCGAGTAGAACGTCGCCGGTGCCAGGAAGCCGGATGAGGTGAAGACATGCACGCCGGCGGAACTTACCCAGCTTCAGGGCTCTCCTAGGAGATAACACCCCTACTGCTGCTCTGCGGGGTCTCCGCATGATCACTAGGGCAAAGTGGCTATAATGGGGCTCCTGGAGCTGTTTCTGGAGGCAGGAGAGGGCAAGGCTAGCTCTCTCCTCCCTGTGCTATCTGGTCTATCTCTATCTGGGTCTCAACCCTTTGCATGGGTGCCCCGGGGGGTTTATATAGGCCTACCCCCCGGGGGTACAATAGTAATCCGGCTGGGCGCGGGTCCCAGCCGTCTGTCTCTCAGGCCGCCGTCTTCCTCGCCGGCTTCTGGGGCCCGCCGACTAGCGGGTCCCGCGGACAGGCTCGATATTGTAGCGGCACTCTTGATGACGCAGGCTTGGTCATTGGGTCGTGGCAATAGTGCCGCCGTCTATCGGGCGATCACTGTCGTCATTCCCTGTCCTATCTGGTTAATGGCTCGTGGGGCCCTGGGGGGGGAGTCGGCCGACTCCAGGGAGGCCGACTCCCACAGGGTCGTCTTCGGGGCGCTCGGGCCGCCTTTGGCTCACCCACTGACAGGCGGCCTCGCCGCCTTCGGGTCGTACATGCCGGCGTCGTGGGCACAGTGTGCCGCGCACTGTGGCTGAGGTCAAGGCAGGCATGGCGACAGTGCCGCGCCTCGCCGGAGATCTTCCAGCGATACGGTTCACTGTAGCCATGCCGGCCCCTCGTAAGCAGGGGGAACGGCCATGCCGTGACCGTACCCCGCATCGTACTTCGAGATGAGGGAGGAGTCATGGGCCGACTCTCCATAGTCGGCCTCCCTGGAGGTCGCCAGCTTGGAGTCGGCTTATGTCGGAGTCGCCGTCTGGGACTCGGCTTGTCTTGGAGTCGGTGTTTGAGACTCGGCATATTTCAGGGTCGCTTCTGGGACTCGGCCTGAGGGGCGCGGCCGGCCCCGATGTCTTGAAAGGTCCTGGGACCCGGGTTAGCCTACCCGTGGCCCATAACTCCGACAGGTGATCTGCCTACAGAACAAGAAAATCAAATACTAAACTCATGATACAAGGTTACTGGGATTACCATTGGACTGACACACTTGAGGTATACCATGATCCGAAGTTTCTCCACACCTAATCTCTCTACTGAAGGAAAACACTTTTATTTCAATCTTTACTTTATGCTCTTTACTTCCAAGTCATTATTATTCTAGCTGCAACCCTCTCATCTTACTATTCTGATTTATTTGACTCTTGAAACACTAACATCGACTGCAGAATCACAAGAGTTGTGATAACTTTGTGTGTGTGGCAGAGATGTTGCTCATAAATACTCTTCTCAACGCTTCGTTGAGCCAACAACTATTTGGGATACATACACGAAGTGCTACACCACCATGTGTGGCTTGCATGTCATTACTAGCAACCACATCATCACTCTCATCGTCGGACGTTGATGAACATATTATGTCATTGAAAAAAAAACTCACCCGAGCTATCTGCCATGGTCCTTCGGAGTGATGAATCCATACCTCATAAGACATTGGCGGGCGTGGACGAGTTTTGGCCGGACAATCTGCCGAACACCTTGTGGGCGACCATGACTGCGAGCATGGATGAGTTTCGGTCAGCGAATGACCCTTACCTTGGCTCATTCAAGCAACACGGTTTGTCGAACCCTGCGTTCTACGGTTACCATGGAGGTGACGGTGGTGTGCCGAGGGTGCCAGCGACCTCGGGTAGGGGTGAGGGCCACGAGCTACGCCACCGAAAGGGGCCAGGAGAGGATGCCGCGGGCGCCCATGGCGTGTCTAAGCGGACACAAACTGGGCCCTTGGGCCTGCATTTTGGTCCGCGCGGACGCGAGCGGACGAAATGCGTCGGCCCGTTGCCCTTGATCCAAGAATTGGATCCTATGAAAAAAAAAAGAGGTTGAAGCCCAATCAACGTCACTTGTGACGCTCGTGCACCACGTGCCTCTCTTCCTCCTCCCCCACACTCTCCCCCCGCCGCTCTGTTCTCCACTCCCTCCCTCTCTCTGCCCCCATAAAAAAATCGAGCTCCAGCAAACAACCACCACCTCAAGCTTCTTCCCCACCTTTCCCTTCCTGCCCCGACCCCGAGCCATTTCTTTCGCCACAGATATTCCCAAAGCATCTCCTTTCTTTACCTGTTGCTCTCCTCCTCGGATTCCTCTTCCCCTGCCCCCCTCCTACTCTGCTCCTACCCGCCCGTATTATTCTTCCCTTCTCTCTCTCTGCTTTTCCCTCGTGCCCGATCTTCCCACCAGCACTCCAGCAGAGCGCCAGTTCTGCCAAGAAAACGCCGGAGGCAGGCCGGCATGTGCGTGGACGACGCCGACAGGCCCGATTCTGCAGACGCCGGAGCGCAGAAGCCCGCCGAGCTCACCTCGCCTCATGTGGGTACCGCCCTCTGTCTCTCTGAATCTCTCTCTGCAGTGTAAGATTCGATTTCGGGAGGGCGCTTCTTTGCTAGCCTAGATAGATGAATCTCGTCTCTTGTTCGGGGAATTTGATGGTTTCTATCCTGAGCTGTGTCCCATCATGGCGCCAAGGGGACGGATTGAGCTGGAAGCAGCCGGAACCAGGCCGCGTGTTGGCTTTGCACGCACGCGTTTGGTGCTTCCGTTTCTTAAAATCTGGAAGAAAGTCGCTTTGAATCGTTCAACAGGACAGAGTGTCAAGCTCCCCGCGTTCGGTAGGAGATTTCTGGTGACAAGTGACAGGTTGTTGTTTGACCGTCCATCGCATTTCTCCGTCGGTAGTACTAGTGCTACTACTACTCTGTAAGACTGTAGCTGTACTGGGTGTACACGCTGTGCCCAATCATTTGCTAGATAATCGTGATGATGAGATTTAAGACTAGCCATAGTGGGAGTAACTTCAGCAGTAACTTCAAGTCCAACTCAGCAAATTTGTCTATGTGGCAATGAGTTAATGAAGAGAGAGGTGGTTCTAGTAACTGGAACATCACACATATCAAGGTAAGATGAGTCTATAGCATAATAAATGAAGTATTGCAAATGTTACCACATATATGTTACTTCCCACTATAGAGGTAGTAACATAGAGTAGTAACATGCCCATGTTACTACTCTATGTTACTACCCATTATGGCTAGTCTAATGCCACAGGGTGTCAGGGAGGGAGGTACCAATTTCAGACCATTGTACTAGTGGAATACCTAGCAAACAGGAATAATTACTACTCCATGTGCATTGGAGCACTTGGTACCTGCAAAGATTTTTTTTTTCCTCTCTGAGGCTGAAGTGAAACAAACATGGCCCTAATGCTGTGTTAAGTGAAGGGCATGTTGTTCTTGCAATGATCCATGTTGATTTGCTTACTTTGAAGTGCCTGCATTATGTCAGTGATCGACCTGGCTGTATCGTGAGTGTTGCTTACTGCTGCCATGGGTTGCCGTCATTGGTTTGTGTAATGCTAGTGCTGAACCATCTGATTTCAGGTTATTTATCTATGTATATATGGCTTTGCTTATTTAATCAGCAGATAGTTATATGGATTTTACATTGCTGCATCACACTTTCTTGAGTAGTCAAGTCTGATGGTCTCGTGTTAACAATTTATGGGTCGCTAATGATTAGTAGAAATAATCAGTTCATTGAAGGTAACATTGTTGATGTTACTAAGTTGAACATTTGTGTATGAACTAGATGCTTTACTAATCAATGCAGCTTATTCATATTTCCCAGTTACTATTCAAATTTCAGAGAATAATGGTACTAAACTAGACATGGTAGGGGCAACACAATATAACAATTACAAGTTACAACCAATGCTAGTAACAATAGGACTGTCTCCCCAAATTGGCTAATGGCAGTTATGGTCAAAATACCTGATAATCACATGTAGTAATTTGTTACATGTTATTTTTCATAAAATTCTTAGTTAAGGCTGAAGTGAACCAAACATGGCCCTAATGCTGTGCTAAGTGAAGGACATGTTGTTCTTGCAATGATCCATGTTGATTGCATACTATGGAGTGCCTGCACTATATCAGTGTTGCTAACTACTGTCATGGGTTGCCATCATTATGCAAAGTGGTGCTTCATCTTTTTCATCAGAATTATTTCCTATTGTTTCTGCTCTCAGTTATAGAGTGCACCTACTTTACTTACATTCTTAGTTATACTAATGCGTTTTTGAACATACAGATGGAGAGTGTTTGTGAGAACACCACAACTGCTGATTTCAAGCAGAGTAACTTTGGAAATTTCCTTCCAAATGTTAGATCAGGCGGTTGGTCAGATATTGGAAGTCGCCAGTACATGGAAGATACCCATGTGTGTATTGCCGATCTAGCTAAAAACTTTGGTTATCCAACGGTGGATAAAGAAGTTGTTTCCTTTTATGGGGTATGTACATGCTTTCTCTTTTTCACTTTTTGCTCATTTTGACACAGAAATCAAGTCTATTCAAATTTACAACTAGCTAGACCGCAATTAGCTAGACCGCAATTTCCCACATGAAAAGGATAAAATTATTGCAGATTTGATCCATGTAGCCAATAATAGAAAATCTCGAGTTGTATTTGTGTACCAGGAAACTTGTATAAAGTATGTACAGACAGATCCTCTATCTTCAAGAACTATCCACAGTCAATCCTATGCTCGATCCTTGAACCTTGATCTACATTTCTGTCATGCCATCATCCAATAAAGTTCTCTTCATTGTTTTTGTACAGAATGCAGTACACACTGTGGTTCTCTGAGTGTAATTGTTGTGCTGTAGTACTTGAAAGTACAGTTTTTATTTAACAGTATAGAAGTGTAATGACATGTGGTGATCATTTTAATTGTTCTCTGTTTATATGAATCACGAGACATTGTGTTCCTGTAAGTAAGTTTTTGCACTTCTCATTTTCTAGGTCTTTGATGGGCATGGTGGAAAAGATGCTGCCCATTTCGTTCGCGATAATCTGCCAAGGGTCATTGTGGAAGATGCTGATTTTCCTCTGGAGCTTGAGAAAGTAGTGAGCAGATCCTTTGTGCAGATTGATAGTCAGTTTGCAGATAAATGCTCTCACCAGAGAACTCTGTCGTCTGGCACAACGGCACTTACGGCAATGATTTTTGGAAGGTACTTCTCTGGCACATATAACTGTCTCCTTTCTATATAACATCTTTGATTGAGCCGGTCATTTAAACCATACAATACACTTCCTTTGTTTAGGAGGTCCCATTGTTCAGCATCTATGATATGGGATGGAACACAAGGGATATCTATATATGAACAAACAATGAAAATGCATCGTAAAATGGCATCATGATACTGTTGAAGTTTAAACTCTATACTGTTTTTGAGCTGCATGGTTTACCTTGAGTGTTCTGTAAACTGCAACTATGATAAACTAGAGAGATTCTGCATACTTTGAATGTTCATCCCAAGCATATGATTTATATATATGCATCTTTAGTTATCCCTGGAGATAGTTCTAAAGGCATAATATTGCAAACATTTGTCCAACATTAAGATCTTCCTTTTTTTTATGTTATATGAGCTTTTGCTGGGTTTCCATATCTTTAAATTTCACTGCACTGGTTGACTTTCCTAATAATAACCAATGCTGATCATTATTATGTCTGCTGCAGGTCCCTTCTGGTCGCGAACGCTGGTGACTGCAGAGCTGTACTTTCCCGGTGTGGCATCGCAATGGAGATGTCGATGGACCACAGGCCCTGCAGCCTCAGCGAAAAGCTGCGGGTCGAGTCGCTCGGCGGCTACGTGGACGACGGCTACCTGAACGGTCTGCTAGGAGTCACCAGAGCCCTCGGCGACTGGCACCTCGAGGGAATGAAAGAGGCCAGCAGGCCCGGGGGAGGCCCCCTGAGCGCCGAGCCGGAGATCAAGCTGACCACGCTGACCAAGGACGACGAGTTCCTGGTGATCGGCAGCGACGGGCTCTGGGACGTCTTCTCGAACCAGAACGCCGTGGACTTCGCCCGGCGGCGCCTCCAGGAGCACAACGACGTGAAGCTCTGCTGCAGGGAGATTGTTGAGGAGGCGATACGGCGGGGCGCCACCGACAACCTGACGGCGGTGCTGGTGTCCTTCCACCTTGTGGCACCTCCTCAGATCAGGGCAAGCCAGCCTCGCAGGGTGGCGCGGAGCATTTCGGCCGATGGGCTCAACAGCCTCAGGATACTCCTGGGGAGCCAATGACGGCATTCTTCCCGCGCCGTGGTCGGCTGCTGTGCTGGTACTTTCTGAGCTCTAATTGTATGTAGTTGTGTTGGTGCTTCACTGTTGTTGCTAGCTGTTGTTATGTTACCCCATTGTTGTTGAGGCAGTGGCTGTTATTCTTGTTGGTAATTAAGCCAACGAACATGTGAGCTCACGCTTGTGAGCATTTCTTAGCTGCTGGAAACTAGGCATGTCCTGGAGAAGAAGAGGTTGTGTGCCCTGTTGTATCATACATTTCCCTGTTTTCATCTGTAAATAAGATTGTCGGGGCAACTGAAATTCGATCATGTAACTCCATCGCCGTGAATGTGTCGTCGAATCGATGGTCTTTTCTGTGTCCCTTGTCTCATGAATTGTCAATTACCAGGTGTCAAAGCACACAAAAAAGTGTACAGAGCTGAACACAAAGGAGCAAAATATTGCCTGATAAGTGATAAGGGCTTGGAGAACAGAGCAACAACGCCAAACTGCACGTACATAAAACTAGTCCAACTTCTCTGCATGCAATTAAACAACCCCAATTCAAATGGTTTCCGGACACTTCTCTGCATGCAATTAAACGACCCCAATTCAAATGGTTTCCGGACAATTTTCTGGAGGGACGAGCGAGCAAATATATTACGCGTTTCCTGGGAGACATGCAGGCAACTTTCCAGGGGCAGATGTCCATTATTACTTGCTTGAGAACCACTTGACAGAGTTCTTAATCCCGTCCTCCCCGTGGCATTACGCGCCTAATCCAGGGGTCCGGCGTCCTAATAAACACGGCTCCATGGTTGGGGCAGACATACTTGTTCAAAGTGTAGCAGAGGACTGCATAAACAATGGCTACATTCCTGCATTGGTACTTCAGGTTAGACCCTTGGCCGCAGACATGAGTACACCAATCACTGGGCGGGCCCGGGCTGGTGCCCTTAGCCAAAGCTCCGTGTCTGTGTAAGTGTGTGGTATATATGGTCTTCTCAGGGTCAAATGGTTCTTCAGACAACAGAGTACACATCTCCTCGCTAAGACTGAGCCACTGTTGTTCCACTCCACCTGAGCTGAGTTTGAAGACCCGAGGCAACAACGCTGTCTCCCAGCTCAACCCTCTCAACCCTTTCAAGATCCTTCAAAGCATAGACGTACAAGATGGCCAAGACCTGCTTGCGAATGGCTGCGGCTGCCGTGATTCTGCTCCTGATGGTGGCGACGGCCCAGGGCATCAGGCTGGACACAGAGAGCTGAAAGACAATAAGCGTTCCTACTCCCACGAGGGGAGCCGCAGTTCTGTTTATATTGATTGATGCGGCCGAAGCCAAGCTTGGAGTACAAGGAATATTACAAGGAGTTTGAGTAGGAGAAGGAAAGGAGTTTGAGATGCTACGGAAACATATTCTCTAACACCCTCCCTTAATCTTAACTACCCTAGATTAAGATTACTCTTGAACTCCTCAAATGGTCTCGATGACAATGCCTTTGTAAAACCGTCTGCTACTTGATCCTTGGAGGGAATAAACCGTATCTCAAGTTTCTTGGCTGCAACCCTTTCTCGCACAAAGTGAAAATCAATTTCGATGTGCTTTGTCCTTGCATGAAACACAGGATTTGCGGACAAATATGTTGCTCCCAAGTTATCACACCATAAACATGAGATACGATTCTTCTTGATTCCCAATTCCTCAAGAAGTGATTCAACCCAAATGATTTCTGCAGTTGCATTTGCCAAGGACTTATATTCAGCTTCTGTGCTTGACCGTGACACGGTGGCTTGCTTTCTGGCACTTCAAGAAATAAGGTTAGACCCAAAAAATACTGCAAAGCCTCCAGTTGATCTTCTGTCATCACTGCATTCTGCCCAGTCAGCATCAGAGAATGCACTCACAAGAGAGGAATTAGACCGTTTGAAATGAAGTCCTATTTTCATAGTATGCTTTACATATCTTACAATTCTCTTGACAGCTGACCAATGTGCAGAAGTAGGTGCATGCAGATATTGACAAACCTTGTTGACAACAAATGAGATATCTGGACGTGTGAGAGTTAAATATTGTAATGCTCCCACAGTACTCCTATACCTTGTACTTACCTCCTCCTGAAGTGGCACACCTTCATATGCTGAAAGTTTTTCTGAGGAAGACAAAGGTGTAGGAACTGGCTTGCAATTCTTCATCCCCATATGCGAGACAGAAGCTCAGTGATATATTTCTCCTGATTTAACACAATTCCATCTTGAGTTTTCTTGACCTCAATACCTAGGAAGAAATGCAAATCACCTAGGTCTTTCAAGGCAAACTCTGAGCTCAAATCATGCAGAAGTGCATTAGTAGCATTTTGTGAAGAACTTGCAACTATGATATCATCAACATATATAAGCACAAAAATGACTACTCCAGCCTTGTTATAAATAAACAAAGATGTATCAGCTTTGGAGGCAATGAAACCAAGATATTTCAACTGTAAGCTCAATCTGGAGTACCATGCTCTGGGTGCTTGTTTTAAACCATAGAGTGCCTTGTCAAGCTTGCAAACATAATGTGGTGACTTCTTGTCCTCATAACCAGGTGGTTGTCTTATAAACACTTCCTCTTCTAGAATGCCATGCAAAAACGCATTCTGTACATCTAGCTGTCGTAGACTCCAACCCTTGGATACAGCAATGGCTAGCACAAGTCTGATAGTTGCAACTTTAACAACAGGACTGAAAGTGTCCTCATAATCAATACCATAACGTTGTTTAAAACCCTTCGCAACGAGACGTGCTTTGTACCTGTCAATGGAGCCATCTGCCTTCTTTTTAATTCTGTAAACCCATTTGCAATCGATGATATTTTTACCTTTCTGATTTGGTACAAGATGCCATGTCTTGTTCCTCATAAGTGCAGAATATTCCTCATCCATTGCCTTCTTCCACTTAGGATCATCAAGTGCACTATTCAATGTTGTTGGTTCTCCTGAAATACACAATATTCCATATGGTATAGTCCCATCTTTTCTTATTTTAGGATTCCGTATACCTTTCTGTAATCGAGTCATAACTCGTGAAGAAACTGCTGGCTGGACCACAGGAGCACTCGCCGCAGAAGATCCCGAGGAAGCTGCATGTGATGACACAGGCGAATCTGGCGCCACCTGCGCAGAGGATCCTGTAGCCGTTGGTGTGGCCGCTTGTGTGTCCACCACACGGGTGCCAGCCGCCCGAGCCGGCACAGCGGATCGACCGCCCGACCGCGGTTGCAGGCGCGTGCTGGGCGAGGGAGATTTGGCCCCACGGCTGGTCCCGCCTGCTGCTGAGGTGGCGGCGTGGGAGTGGCGCGCGCTGGGCGAGGCGGATTCGGCCCCGCAGCCGACCCCGCAGCTGGTCCCGCCTGCTGCTGAATCAGCGCTGCGGGTGGTGGGAGCGCGATCCGAGGCTGATTTGGCCGCGGGATTCGAGGTCTGCGTACGAACAGGAGTTGCGGCGCCGCCGGATCAGCTTCGTCATCTGTGCCAGGTTCGTCTCCTTCCTCAGCATGAAATATAAGATGATCTTGAGCTTGATTTTCGAAATTTTGATCATTTTGAGCGTCGTTTTCACCAGGGACCTGTACAGGCAACAGAGAAGAACCAATACCAGCAGGAATATCATCACTTTGGTTAGTACAACTGTCGCCCCCATGATCAAAAGACCGAAGATGTGGAGGAAGAAGAAGGATTTCCTTGCGGAGAAGTGCACCAGCATTGGGATGAAGGGAAGCAAAAGGGAACACTGACTCATCAAAAACTACATCTCTGGATATGTAGACCCTACCAGTAGGAACATCTAGACATTTAACTCCTTTGTGTATGGGACTATAGCCTAAGAAGACACACTTTTTGGAGCGAAAAGCGAGTTTGCGTGTGTTATAGGGTCTGAGGTTGGGCCAACATGCACAACCGAAAACACGAAGAGATGTGTAGTTGGGTGTGACACCAAGGAGTTGAAGGAAATATGCCCTAGAGGCAATAATAAAGTTATTATTTATTTCCTCATAATCATGATAAATGTTTATTATTCATGCTAGAATTGTATTAACCGGAAACATAATACATGTGTGAATACATAGACAAACAAAGTGTCACTAGTATGCCTCTACTTGACTAGCTCGTTAATCAAAGATGGTTATGTTTCCTAACCATGAACAATGAGTTGTTATTTGATTAACGAGGTCACATCATTAGTCGAATGATCTGATTAACATGACCCATTCCATTAGCTTAGCACACGATCGTTTAGTATGTTGTTATTGCTTTCTTCATGACTTATACATGTTCCTATGACTATGAGATTATGCAACTCCCGTTTGCCGGAGGAACACTTTGGGTGCTACCAAACGTCACAACGTAACTGGGTGATTATAAAGGAGCATTACAGGTGTCTCCAAAGGTAGATGTTGGGTTGGCGTATTTCGAGATTAGGATTTGTCACTCCGATTGTCGGAGAGGTATCTCTGGGCCCTCTCGGTAATACACATCACATAAGCCTTGCAAGCATTACAACTAATATGTTAGTTGTGAGATGATGTATTACGGAACGAGTAAAGAGACTTGCCGGTAACGAGATTGAACTAGGTATTGGATACCGACGATCGAATCTCGGGCAAGTAACATACCGATGACAAAGGGAACAACGTATGTTGTTATGTGGTCTGACCGATAAAGATCTTCGTAGAATATGTAGGAGCCAATATGGGCATCCAGGTCCCGCTATTGGTTATTGACCAGAGACGTGTCTCGGTCATGTCTACATTGTTCTCGAACCCGTAGGGTCCGCACGCTTAAGGTTACGATGACAGTTATATTATGAGTTTATGCATTTTGATGTACCGAAGGTTGTTCGGAGTCCCGGATGTGATCACGGACATGACGAGGAGTCTCGAAATGGTCGAGACGTAAAGATTGATATATTGGAAGCCTATATTTGGATATCGGAAGTGTTCCGGGTGAAATCGGGATTTTACCGGAATACCGGGAGGGTTACCGGAACCCCCCGGGAGCTATTTGGGCCATAGTGGGCCTTAGTGGAAAAGAGAAGGGGCTGCCCTAGATGGGCTGCGCGCCCCCCCTTCCCCTAGTCCTATTAGGACTAGGAGAGGTGGCCGGTGAAGGAAATATGCCCTAGAGACAATAATAAAGTTATTATTTATTTCCTTATTTCATGATAAATGTTTATTATTCATGCTAGAATTGTATTAACCGGAAACATAATACATGTGTGAATACATAGACAAACAAAGTGTCACTAGTATGCCTCTACTTGACTAGCTCGTTAATCAAAGATGGTTATGTTTCCTAACCATGAACAATGAGTTGTTATTTGATTAACGAGGTCACATCATTAGTAGAATGATCTGATTGACATGACCCATTCCATTAGCTTAGCACCCGATCGTTTAGTATGTTGCTATTGCTTTCTTCATGACTTATACATGTTCCTATGACTATGAGATTATGCAACTCCCGTTTACCGGAGGAACACTTTGGGTACTACCAAACGTCACAACGTAACTGGGTGATTATAAAGGAGTACTACAGGTGTCTCCAATGGTCGATGTTGGGTTGGCGTATTTCGAGATTAGGATTTGTCACTCCGATTGTCGGAGAGATATCTCTGGGCCCTCTCGGTAATACACATCACATAAGCCTTGCAAGCATTACAACTAATATGTTAGTTGTGAGATGATGTATTACGGAACGAGTAAAGAGACTTGCCGGTAACGAGATTGAACTAGGTATTGGATACCGACGATCGAATCTCGGGCAAGTAACATACCGATGACAAAGGGAACAACGTATGTTGTTATGCGGTCTGACCGATAAAGATCTTCGTAGAATATGTAGGAGCCAATATGGGCATCCAGGTCCCGCTATTGGTTATTGACCGGAGACGTGTCTCGGTCATGTCTACATTGTTCTCGAACCCGTAGGGTCCGCACGCTTAAGGTTTCGATGACAGTTATATTATGAGTTTATGAGTTTTGATGTACCGAAGGAGTTCAGAGTCCCGGATGAGATCGGGGACATGACGAGGAGTCTCGAAATGGTCGAGACGTAAAGATCGATATATTGGACGACTATATTCGGACATCGGAAAGGTTCCGAATGATTCGGGTATTTTTCGGAGTACCAGGTAGTTACGGGAGAAGTAATGGGCCTTGATGGGCTTTAGTGGGAAGAGGAAAAAGGCTGCTGCGCCCCCCCTCCCCTTTGGTCCGAATTGGACTAGGGAAAAGGGGGCCGGCCACCTCTCCTTCTCCTCCTATTCCTTCTCCCTTCCTCCCCTCTTGGTGGACTCCTACTAGGACTTGGAGTCCTAGTAGGACTCCCTATCCTGGCCGCACCTTTGCCTTGGCCGGCCTCCTCCTCCTCCATCCTTTATATACAGGGGCAGGGGGCACCCTCTAGACACAAGTTGATCCACGTGATCTATTCCTTAGCCGTGTGCGGTGCCCCCTGCCACCATATACCTCGATAATATTGTAGCGGAGTTTAGGCGAAGCCCTGCTGCTGTAGTACATCAAGATCGTCACCACGCCGTCGTGCTGATGGAACTCTTCCCCGACACTTTGCTGGATCGGAGTCCGGGGATCGTCATCGAGCTGAACGTGTGCTCGAACTCGGAGGTGCCGTAGTTTCGGTGCTTGATCGGTTGGATCGTGAAGACGTACGACTACTTCCTCTACATCGTGTCATCGCTTCCGCAGTCGGTCTGCGTTGGGTACATAGACAATACTCTCCCCTCGTTGCTATGCATCACATGATCTTGCGTGCGCGTAGGAAATTTTTTGAAATTACTACGTTCCCCAACAGTGGCATCCGAGCCTAGGTTATTTATGTTGATGTTATATGCACGAGTAGAACACAAGTGAGTTGTGGACGATACAAGTCATACTGCCTACCAGCATGTCATACTTTGGTTCGGCGGTATTGTTGGACGAGACGACCCGGACCAACCTTACGCGTACGCTTACGCGAGACCGGTTCCCTCGACGTGCTTTGCACATAGATGGCTTGCGGGCGACTGTCTCTCCAACTTTAGTTGAACCAAGTGTGGCTACGCCCGGTCCTTGCGAAGGTTAAAACGGAGTCTATTTGACAAACTATCGTTGTGGTTTTATGCGTAGGTGAGATTGGTTCTTACTTAAGACCGTAGCAGCCACGTAAAACATGCAACAACAAAGTAGAGGACGTCTAACTTGTTTTTGCAGGGCATGTTGTGATGTGATATGGTCAAGGCATGATGCTGAATTTTATTGTATGAGATGATCATGTTTTGTAACCAAGTTATCGGCAACTGGCAGGAGCCATATGGTTGTCGCTTTATTATATGCAATGCAATCGTGATGTAATGCTTTACTTTATTACTAAACGGTAGTGATAGTCGTAGAAGCATAAGATTGGCGAGACGACAACGATACTACGATGGAGATCAAGGTGTCGCGCCGGTGACGATGGTGATCATGACGTGCTTCGGAGATGGAGATCACAAGCACAAGATGATGATGGCCATATCATATCACTTATATTGATTGCATGTGATGTTTATCTTTTTATGCATCTTATCTTGCTTTGATTGACGGTAGCATTATAAGATGATCTCTCACTAAATTATCAAGAAGTGTTCTCCCTGAGTATGCACCGTTGCGAAAGTTCTTCGTGCTGAGACACCACGTGATGATCGGGTGTGATAGGCTCTACGTTCAAATACAACGGGTGCAAAACAGTTGCGCATGCGGAATACTCAGGTTATACTTGACGAGCCAAGCATATACAGATATGGCCTCGGAACACGGAGACCGAAAGGTCGAGCGTGAATCATATAGTAGATATGATCAACATAATGATGTTCACCGATGAAACTACTCCATCTCACGTGATGATCGGACATGGTTTAGTTGATTTGGATCACGTGATCACTTAGAGGATTAGAGGGATGTCTATCTAAGTGGGAGTTCTTAAGTAATATGATTAATTGAACTAAATTTATCATGAACTTAGTACCTGATAGTATCTTGCTTATTTATGTTGATTGTAGATAGATGGCTCGTGCTGTTGTTCCGTTGAATTTTAATGCGTTCCTTGAGAAAGCAAAGTTGAAAGATGATGGTAGCAATTAGACGGACTGGGTCCGTAACTTGAGGATTATCCTCATTGCTGCACAGAAGAATTACGTCCTGGAAGCACCGCTGGGTGCCAGGCCTGCTGCTGGAGCAACACCAGATGTTATGAACGTCTGGCAGAGCAAAGCTGATGACTACTCGATAGTTCAGTGTGCCATGCTTTACGGCTTAGAATCGGGACTTCAACGACGTTTTGAACGTCATGGAGCATATGAGATGTTCCAGGAGTTGAAGTTAATATTTCAAGCAAATGCCCGAATTGAGAGATATGAAGTCTCCAATAAGTTCTATAGCTGCAAGATGGAAGAGAACAGTTCTGTTAGTGAGCATATACTCAAAATGTCTGGGTATAATAATCACTTGATTCAATTGGGAGTTAATCTTCCAGATGATTGCGTCATTGACAGAATTCTCCAATCACTGCCACCAAGCTACAAGAGCTTCGTGATGAACTATAATATGCAAGGGATGAACAAGACTATTCCCGAGCTCTTCGCAATGCTGAAAGCTGCGGAGGTAGAAATCAAAAAGGAGCATCAAGTGTTGATGGTAAACAAAACCACTAGTTTCAAAAAAAAGGGCAAAGGGAAGAAGAAGGAGAACTTCAAGAAGAACGGCAAACAAGTTGCTGCTCAAGAGAAGAAACCCAAGTCTGGACCTAAGCCTGAAACTGAGTGCTTCTACTGTAAGCAGACTGGTCACTGGAAGCGGAACTGCCCAAAGTATTTGGCGGATAAGAAGGATGGCAAAGTAAACAAAGGTATATGTGATATACATGTTATTGATGTGTACCTTACTAATGCTCGCAGTAGCACCTGGGTATTTGATACTGGTTCTGTTGCTAATATTTGCAACTCGAAACAGGGGCTACGGATTAAGCGAAGATTGGCTAAGGACGAGGTGACGATGCGCGTGGGAGACGGTTCCAAAGTCGATGTGATCGCGGTCGGCACGCTACCTCTACATCTACCTTCGGGATTAATATTAGACCTAAATAATTGTTATTTGGTGCCAGCGTTGAGCATGAACATTATATCTGGATCTTGTTTAATGCGAGACGGTTATTCATTTAAATCAGAGAATAATTGTTGTTCTATTTATATGAGTAATATCTTTTATGGTCATGCACCCTTGAAGAGTGGTCTATTTTTATTGAATCTCGATAGTAGTAATACACATATTCATAATGTTGAAGCCAAAAGATGCAGAGTTGATAATGAAAGTGCAACTTATTTGTGGCACTATCGTTTAGGTCATATCGGTGTAAAGCGCATGAAGAAACTCCATACTGATGGACTTTTGGAACCACTTGATTATGAATCACTTGGTACTTGCGAACCGTGCCTCATGGGCAAGATGACTAAAACACCGTTCTCCGGTACTATGGAGAGAGCAACAGAGTTGTTGGAAATCATACATACCGATGTATGTGGTCCGATGAATATTGAGGCTCGTGGCGGATATCGTTATTTTCTCACCTTCACAGATGATTTGAGAAGATATGGATATATCTACTTAATGAAACATAAGTCTGAAACATTTGAAAAGTTCAAAGAATTTCAGAGTGAAGTTGAAAATCATCGTAACAAGAAAATAAAGTTTCTATGATCTGATCGTGGAGGAGAATATTTGAGTTACGAGTTTGGTGTACATTTGAAAAACTGTGGAATAGTTTCGCAACTCACGCCACCCGGAACACCACAGCGTAATGGTGTGTCTGAACGTTGTAATCGTACTTTACTAGATATGGTGCGATCTATGATGTCTCTTACTGATTTACCGCTATCATTTTGGGGATACGCTCTAGAGACGGCCGCATTCACGTTAAATAGGGCACCATCAAAATCCGTTGAGACGACGCCTTATGAACCGTGGTTTGGCAAGAAACCAAAGTTGTCGTTTCTTAAAGTTTGGGGCTGTGATGCTTATGTGAAAAAGCTTCAACCTGATAAGCTCGAACCCAAATCGGAGAAATGTGTCTTCATAGGATATCCAAAGGAAACTATTGGATACACCTTCTATCACAGATCCGAAGGCAAGACTTTTGTTGCTAAATTCGGAAACTTTCTTGAGAAGGAGTTTCTCTCGAAAGAAGTGAGTGGGAGGAAAGTAGAACTTGACGAGGTAACTGTACCTACTCCCTTATTGGAAAGTAGTACATCACAGAAAACTGTTTCTGCGACACTTACACCAATAAGTGAGGAAGTTAATGATAATGATCATGAAACTTCAGAACAAGATACTACTGAACCTCGTAGATCAACCAGAGTAAGATCCGCACCAGAGTGGTACGGTAATCCTGTTCTGGAAGTCATGCTACTAGATCATGATGAACCTACGAACTATGAAGAAGCGATGGTGAGCCCAGATTCCGCAAAGTGGCTTGAAGCCATGAAATCTGAGATGGGATCCATGTATGAGAACAAAGTATGGACTTTGGTTGACTTGCCCGATGATCGGCGAGCAATTGAGAATAAATGGATCTTTAAGAAGAAGACTGACGCTGATGGTAATGTTACTGTCTATAAAGCTCGACTTGTCGCAAAAGGTTTCGGCAAGTTCAAGGGATTGACTACGATGAGACCTTCTCACCCGTAGCGATGCTTAAGTCCGTCCGAATCATGTTAGCAATTGCCGCATTCTATGATTATGAAATATGGCAGATGGATGTCAAAACTACATTCCTGAATGGATTTCTGGAAGAAGAGTTGTATATGATGCAACCGGAAGGTTTTGTCGATCCAAAGGGAGCTAACAAAGTGTGCAAGCTCTAGCGATCCATTTATGGACTGGTGCAAGCCTCTTGGAGTTGGAATAAACGTTTTGATAGTGTGATCAAAGCATTTGGTTTTATACAGACTTTCGGAGAAGCCTGTATTTACAAGAAAGTGAGTGGGAGCTCTGTAGCATTTCTGATATTATATGTGGATGACATATTGCTGATTGGAAATGATATAGAATTTCTGGATAGCATAAAGGGATACTTGAATAAAAGTTTTTCAATGAAAGACCTCGGTGAAGCTGCTTACATATTAGGCATTAAGATCTATAGAGATAGATCAAGACGCTTAATTGGACTTTCACAAAGCACATACCTTGACAAAATTTTGAAGAAGTTCAAAATGGATCAAGCAAAGAAAGGATTCTTGCCTGTGTTACAAGGTGTGAAGTTGAGTAAGACTCAATGCCCGACCACTGCAGAAGATAGAGAGAATATGAAAGATGTTCCCTATGCATCAGCCATAGGCTCTATCATGTATGCAATGCTGTGTACCAGACCTGATGTGTGCCTTGCTATAAGTTTAGCAGGGAGGTACCAAAGTAATCCAGGAGTGGATCACTGGACAGCGGTCAAGAACATCCTGAAATACCTGAAAAGGACTAAGGATATGTTTCTCGTATATGAAGGTGACAAAGAGCTCACCGTAAAAGGTTACGTTGATGCAAGCTTTGACACTGATCCGGACGATTCTAAATCGCAAACCGGATACGTGTTTACATTAAACGATGGAGCTGTCAGTTGGTGCAGTTCTAAACAAAGCGTCGTAGCGGGATCTACATGTGAAGCGGAGTACATAGCTGCTTCGGAAGCAGCAAATGAAGGAGTCTGGATGAAGGAGTTCATATCCGATCTAGGTGTCATACCTAGTGCATCGGGTCCAATGAAAATCTTTTGTGACAACACTGGTGCAATTGCCTTGGCAAAGGAATCCAGATTTCACAAAAGGACCAAACACATCAAGAGACGCTTCAACTCCATCCGGGATCTAGTCCAGGTGGGAGACATAGAGATTTGCAAGATACATACGGATCTGAATGTTGCAGACCCGTTGACTAAGCCTCTTCCACGAGCAAAACATGATCAGCACCAAAGCTCCATGGGTGTTAGAATCATTACAATGTAATCTAGATTATTGACTCTAGTGCAAGTGGGAGACTGAAGGAAATATGCCCTAGAGGCAATAATAAAGTTATTATTTATTTCCTCATAATCATGATAAATGTTTATTATTCATGCTAGAATTGTATTAACCAGAAACATAATACATGTGTGAATACATAGACAAACAAAGTGTCACTAGTATGCCTCTACTTGACTAGCTCGTTAATCAAAGATGGTTATGTTTCCTAACCATGAACAATGAGTTGTTATTTGATTAACGAGGTCACATCATTAGTCGAATGATCTGATTGACATGACCCATTCCATTAGCTTAGCACACGATCGTTTAGTATGTTGCTATTGCTTTCTTCATGACTTATACATGTTCCTATGACTATGAGATTATGCAACTCCCGTTTGCCGGAGGAACACTTTGGGTGCTACCAAACGTCACAACGTAACTGGGTGATTATAAAGGAGCATTACAGGTGTCTCCAAAGGTAGATGTTGGTTTGGCGTATTTCAAGATTAGGATTTGTCACTCCGATTGTCGGAGAGGTATCTCTGGGCCCTCTCGGTAATACACATCACATAAGCCTTGCAAGCATTACAACTAATATGTTAGTTGTGAGATGATGTATTACGGAACGAGTAAAGAGACTTGCCGGTAACGAGATTGAACTAGGTATTGGATACCGACGATCGAATCTCGGGCAAGTAACATACCGATGACAAAGGGAACAACGTATGTTGTTATGCGGTCTGACCGATAAAGATCTTCGTAGAATATGTAGGAGCCAATATGGGCATCCAGGTCCCGCTATTGGTTATTGACCGGAGACGTGTCTCGGTCATGTCTACATTATTCTCGAACCCGTAGGGTCCGCACGCTTAAGGTTTCGATGACAGTTATATTATGAGTTTATGAGTTTTGATGTACCGAAGGAGTTCGGAGTCCCGGATGAGATCGGGACATGACGAGGAGTCTCGAAATGGTCGAGACGTAAAGATCGATATATTGGACGACTATATTCGGACATCGGAAAGGTTCCGAATGATTCGGGTATTTTTCGGAGTACCAGGTAGTTACGGGAGAAGTAATGGGCCTTGATGGGCTTTAGTGGGAAGAGGAAAAAGGCTGCTGCGCCCCCCTCCCCTTTGGTCCGAATTGGACTAGGGAAAAGGGGGGCGGCCACCTCTCCTTCTCCTCCTATTCCTTCTCCCTTCCTCCCCTCTTGGTGGACTCCTACTAGGACTTGGAGTCCTAGTAGGACTCCCTATCCTGGCCGCACCTTTGCCTTGGCCGGCCTCCTCCTCCTCCATCCTTTATATACAGGGGCAGGGGGCACCCTTTAGACACAAGTTGATCCACGTGATCTATTCCTTAGCCGTGTGCGGTGCCCCCTGCCACCATATACCTCGATAATACTGTAGCGGAGTTTAGGCGAAGCCCTGCTGCTGTAGTACATCAAGATCGTCACCACGCCGTTGTGCTGACGGAACTCTTCCCCGACACTTTGCTGGATCGGAGTCCGGGGATCGTCATCGAGCTGAACGTGTGCTCGAACTCGGAGGTGTCGTAGTTTCGGTGCTTGATCGCTTGGATCGTGAAGACGTACGACTACTTCCTCTACGTCGTGTCATCGCTTCCGCAGTCGGTCTGCGTTGGGTACGTAGACAATACTCTCCCCCTCGTTGCTATGCATCACATGATCTTGCGTGTGCGTAGGAAATTTTTTGAAATTACTACGTTCCCCAACAGGAGTCGTGTAATGGGTGTTTCAAATTTGATGACTTTACTAGGAAGCAAATTGATAAGATATGTAGCGGTTAAGAATGCTTCATCCCAGAATTTGAGTGGCATGGATGCATTTGCTAGCAATGCTAGCCCCATATCAACTATGTGACGGTGCTTTCTTTCAGCAGATCCGTTTTGTTGGTGAGCATGAGGGCAAGAAACATGATGTGAAATACCAAGTTTTTGGAAGACAGAGTTCAATTTTTCATACTCACCACCCCAGTCACTTTGCATAGCAATGATCTTGGAGTTCAGTTTGCGTTCAACAAGGTTTTGAAAATTGATGAAGACTTGGAATACATCAGACCGTTTCTTTAACAAGTAAATCCAAGTAAATTTACTATAGTCATCAATGAAGCTTACATAGTAAGAAAATCTCCCAACTGAAGTAGGGGCTGGCCCCCATACATCTGAAAATATAAGTTGTAGAGGAGCAGTAGACACACTAGTAGAGATGGGATAGGGTAATTGATGACTTTTTGCTTGTTGACACGGATCACAAACTGACTCAACACTATTCTCATAAGAGAGTTTATTTTTGCTAAGAACATATTTAACTATGACTGAAGATGGATGACCTAATCGACTATGCCACCTTGATATTGATGGCTTGGTGACAATATTTGCTTGTTTATTGGACCATGAAGATGATGATGATGATATGAGTGGATAGAGGCCTCCCACGCACCGTCCTCTAAGAATGATTCTCCTTGTGCTCAAATCCTTAACCAAGAAAAAATGAGGATAGAATTCTATAAGAACATTATTATCAAGGGTGAATCGATGAACAGAAACAAGATTTTTGGAAGTTTGAGGAACATGCAAGACATCTTTAAGGTGCAAATTTTTCATGGGGTTTTGAACAATTGAACTACCAATGTGGGTGATATTCATACCAGAACCGCTTGCCGTGCGAATTTGGTCGCCTCCGTTGTACTTCTCCCGTACTGTCAGCTTGTCAAGTTCACCTGTGATGTGATTTGTTGCTGCACTGTCTGCGTACCAATTAGTGTCCACGCCATAGGAGACAGCATGCACCTCCTTCTCTTCTTGATCATTCTCTTCATAGCGCCACCAGCAGACACGTGCACCTCCTGGATGATGTCTATAGCATATCTGGCACTCAGGATAGTCATGCTGCTGCTCGCGTACCTGCTGTTGCTGTTGTTGTCGAGGGCGTCCTCTAAATCCGCCGCCTCTATTTGCAGGAGAAGGCTGGCGGTCACCGCGGTCACCGCGGTCACCGCGGCCGCGCCCTCTTCCTCCTCGCCCACGGGATCTACCACGGGACTAGCCGCGGCCTCTGTAGACGGCGTTGGCAGATGAATGAAACCCGCCTGAAGACGACTCTCCCAGCATCTCCATCCTCTGATCAAAGGCGGAGATCTGAGCGAAGAGGTCATCGGCGGTGATTGTGTTCTTGACAGCGCCGATCGCCGCCACCACGGAGTCGTAGTCGCGGTCGAGTCCTGCGAGTATGTAGTCCACCATCTCCGGATCAGAGACGGGACGACCAGCGACAGCTAGTTCATCCCCAAGGCTTTTCATCTTCGCCATATACGCCGAGCTCGACATTGTGCCCTTCTTGGTATTGGTGATCGCGATCCTTAGATTGGTGATCCGGGACTGTGATTGTGAGGCGAAGAGATTGTTTACCGTCGTCCAGAGCTCATAGGTGGAGTCCTTCCCTACGACTTGCGCAAGGATTTCTGGAGACATGGAGTTGAGAAGATATGACAGGACCTGCTGGTCTTTGGCGATCCAGGGCCCGTACAGAGGGTTCGGCTTGAGGGTCGTCGTCTTGTCCGCCTTCGTGATCTCCACAGTCTTGGGTGGAGCGGCGTCAGAGTTGTCCAGGAGCCCAGTTACCTGCGCACCTCGCAGGGCTGGGAGCACCTGGGTCTTCCAGAGGATGAAGTTTCCTCTTGCTAGCTTCTCAGATGGCGGCGATCCGAGGTTGAGGCCGACGCCGGACGAAGAAGCCATGGAGACGATGATATGTGGTTCTAGGGTTTTGATTTGTGGCTAGATGTAGGAGAAGAGGTGGCTCTGATTACCATGAAAGACAATAAGCGTTCCTACTCCCACGAGGGGAGCCGCGGTTCTGTTTATATTGATTGACGCGGCCGAAGCCAAGCTTGGAGTACAAGGAATATTACAAGGAGTTTGAGTAGGAGAAGGAAAGGAGTTTGAGATGTTACGGAAACATATTCTCTAACAAGAGCAAGGCGGCGCTCGGCAACCCGGTGCTCAAGGTAAGTGATTGCGGCTGTTGTTTCCGGTGTTTCTATGTGTCGTTGCGCGATGATCCGTGCTTCTGCTTATTTGGAATGGTTCTCTAACTTGTGTAAATTTCTTACATCGGTTACAGAAATCTGTGGAGAAAGGGGTGGTGATCAAGGCTGATGATGCTGAGCAATCATCAGGTGATGAAGTGGAGGAGGCCATCTCTGAAGAGAAAGAGAGGGCAGGCCACAGGATGCCTGAGATCCATGTGGACTACTATGGCCCCAGAGGTCATAACGCCAGGCACCACTGAGCAGATTTGTCCCTGGATTCTCCTCTTTTTTTTCACATTCTTCTTTAGATGATCATGATGAGGCAGGATGCTGCTGTTTGGCAAGACCAAGACCTAGGATGTGATTCGTTTATTTTTATTTCTCATTTTTGCCCTGATGAAGAGAGGGGAAAACATAGCTGATGTACTACTAACTTGTTGACAACATATGATGAAAAAACTAGTGGAGTATAAATGACTGACTAGTGGAGCATGGCCGGAAATGCTGCAGTTTTTCTCGCCAAAGTACTCTGCTTTGTGCCTGGGCTACAACATTATTAAACTACTACACCAAGATGGCCCCCTTTTTTCTTTTCTTTTTGCAGGGACATCGAAATGGCACCATGAGTAGTAGCATGGTAGTATAACCGCAACTGCATTTTTACTTCAAGGGTTGAAAACCGTGGATGTAAAATAGCTTAGTTGCAGCAAAATTGAACTTAGCGTAAGCACACACAAGCCTGGATCCAAATTAGGTATTTCATATACAAAATCAGGAAGCATTTTGCCTGGGAAAGGAAGTTGCAGGGAGCAGACTGACAAGCCAACAAAATGACAGAAGGAACGAGAGCTTGACAATTTTGTGACCATATCTTCCACCGGTTACTACTTACTACTGAAAGTATAACATGATAAGCCACGCAAAGAAGAGCAAGCATGCATGTTGGGTAACCAACTTAAAATTGACGCTTAACAATATACCATAGCTAAGACTCCCATATCAAACATAAAGGATAAGACTTAGGATGAAAACCAACACCTACAGATTAAACTGAACTTCCATGCTTCAACGGCTTGCTCGAGATTTAAACTGCCGCCATCAATACGTCCTGCTTTACTTGGCCTTGGGTTGTCCTCGTCCACAACACCAGCCACCGCTAAATGGAGCAAAGAGAACGGGTCAGTACTCAGTAGGACGAGAATTTCTTGGTGCAATGTATGGGAATTTCTTACGGAAAAATTAACATATGTTGGTGAATCAATCATCGCATCATAGAAACCATACATAAAGGGTTAAGTTAGACATACCTGATGGATTGTTGAAGCTCATGTAGAAAAAGATGTTCTCCAACAATCACCATTTGTAATTGCGTGTGTACTTCTTAGTCGACAACTCCTTCAACCTCAGGGACTTGAGATCAAGTGTGAACACACGAAGATCAGTGACCACAATGATGATATTGGTGCCCTCCACAAATCCAACCAACTTTGGTGACTTTGATTTCCAGCTGGGATTGCGAACAGGAGAAAGAAGCATCTTGAGGTCCGTTTCTCTGAGTTGGATCCATGACACTGCTCCATCAAGACTCACCTCCATCGATCACACGAGGCATAGCCTATGCGAGTCTAGATGGATGGCCCCCAGCCCACCGTCGGCTGGCGAAATGAGGAGACGGTTGGAGTCACACGACACCGGCAGATCCATAACTGATAGACAATGCCTACCCAAGTCGGCAAGTCGTACTTGAAAACACTATAATTAGTATTAGTATGACGTACTAGTTCATGGTGATCAAAGAGGACGTAAAGTGCTTGTCCGACGAGGACGCTAGAGCGTTTGTCCGACGAGGACGCTAGGCCTTCCCACGATGCAGGTTCCAAATATTCCAACCTGGATGTGAACCGGCGAGCTCCACTCGCAGGTCTCCGACGAGTATACGGACGCCCACACATACCTTTCATCTTCATGCTCATACTTGTCTTCATCTTCAAAGCAGATAAAAGCTCGCGGTGTCCCCGGTGTTCGTTTTGACGATGTTAGACGTCTTACTTGTTCGGTACGCCTCTCCTGTTCGGGGCTTTGTGAGTCTAGCTGTGTGGTTTCCTCTGATCGGGATGAGCATCTCTTGTCCCTCCGCTCCGGGCATTATGTTCACGTCTCCTTGCATTCGTGTCATGTGTTGTATCCTTGTCTATACTCATTTTGATTCCTTCTATCAATAAAAAGATACAGAATCTTTGCGCGAAAAAAGTTAAACAGCCCAAATTCAAATGGTTTCTCCCACAGTTTTCTGAAGGGACGCGCGAGCAAATATACGCGCCCCGGTGCATCTCCAGGACATGCAGGCAACTTTGAGGAGCAGATGTGTCCATTATTACGTACTTGCTTGAGGTGCACTTGACAGAATTCTTAATTCCATCCTTCCCATGGCGTTACACGCCTAATCCAGGGGTCCAGCGTCCTAATAAACATGGCTCCATGGTTGAGGGCAGACAGACTCTTCCAAAGCATAGCAGGGAGTGCATAAACAATGGCCACATTCCTGCATTGGTACTTCAGGTTAGACCCTTGGCTGCAGACATGAGTACACCAATCACCGGGTGGGCCCGGGCCGGTGCCCTTGACCAAAGTTGTGTGTCTGCTGTGTAAGTGTCTAGTATATATGGTCTTCTCAGGGTCAAATGGTTCTTCAGACAACAGAGTCCACAGCTCTTCACTGAGACTGACCCACTGTTGTTCCATTCCACCTGAGCTGAGTTTGAAGGCTTGAAACAGCGTTCGTCTCCCAGCTCAACTGTTTCAAGGTCCTTATAAAGATACTGGGCGCACAAGATGGCGAAGACATGCCTGCCGATGGCTGCGGCCGCTGTGCTTCTGCTCCTGATGGTGGCCATGGCCCAGGGCATCAGGCTGGATGCGGTGAGCAAGACGGCACTCAGCAACCCTGTGCTCAATGTAAGTGATTGCGGCTGTCGTCTCCGGTGATTCGATGTGTTGTTGCGCGATGATCGTTCTCTAACCTTGCGTGCTTTCTTCGATCGGTCACAGAAATCCATGGAGAAAGGGGTGGCGATCAAGGCTGATGGTGCTGAGCCATCATCAGGGGAAGAGGTGGAGGAGGCCGTCTCTGAAGAGAAAGAGAGGGCAGGTCATAGGATGCCTGAGGTCCATGTGGACTACTATGGCCCCAGGGGCCATAGCGCCAGGCACCACTGAGCAGATTTCTTCCTGGATTCTCCATTCTTTTTCTTCCACCTTCTTCCTTAGATGATCATGATGAGGAAGGATGGTGCTGCTGCTATGGCAAGACCACGACCCAAGATGTGATTCCTTTATTTTTATTTCTCATTTTTGCCCTGATGAAGAGAGGGGAGAAACATAGCTGATGTTAGTACTAACATGTTGACGACACTCTGGTCAAAGAACTATAAATTACATTGGATTGGTGCAGAGGCTCTTGTATGGCTGAGGAGCATGGCTGGAAATGCTGCAGTATTTCTGGCCAGATACTCTGCTTTGTGTTTGGCGACGATATTATTGAAACTACTACACCAAAACGATCTTATATTATAAGGACAGTTTTTCTCAGGACGGAAGGAGTACCTTTTTTCCTTTTCCTTTTGCAGGGACATCGAAATGGTGTGCTCCTGCATATTGCTTTTCTGGTTTTGAGTTGTATATAGTGGTATAACTGTAATTGCAGGCGCTCCTGCATATTTATTTCAAGAGTTGAAAACCAGGCACATATAATAGCTTATGTTACAGCAAAATTGAACCTAGCATAAAGCATAAGCACACACACGCCTGGCTCCCAGTAAGTATTTTATATCAAGAATCAGGAAGCATTTTGCCTGGGAAAGGGAGTTGAAGGGAACAGAATGACAGGCCAACAAAATGACTGAAGGAACAAGAGCTTGACAATTTTTGTGACCATATCTTCCACCAGTTACTGGAAGTACAGTGTGATAAGCCATGCAAAGAGGAGCAAGCATGCATGCATGCTGGGTAACCAACTTACAACTGACCCTTGACAAGATACCACAGCTAAGACTCCCATATCAAACATAGGATAAGACTCAGAATGAGAACCACCACAAAAAGATCAAACTCAACTTCCATGCTTCAACGGCTTGCCCGAGATTCAAACTGCTGAGGTGAATTTTTGAGTAACACATCAATGGGAGGTGAATTTCTTTGTTTAACTTGACGAATTTCTCAAGCGAAACGTAGCATATGTCTCAAAGAAACCATATATACATATACCTGGTGGATTGTTGAAGCTCGTGTAGAGAAAGAGGTTATTAAATGAATCTCGCTTGAATGTGAAATTATACGGCTTACTCGACAACTTCCTCAACCTCAAAGACTTGAGATCAACTGTGAACACACCAAGATCTGTGACTGCAATGATGATATCGGTGCCCTCCACCCAGCCAACCAACTTTAGTGAGTCTGAGCTCATGGGATTGCCAATGGGGACAAGTGTCTTGAGGTCCGTTTCTTTGAGTTGGATACACGACGCTACTCCATCAACACTCACCTCCACCGACCAAATGGAGCATAGCCCATCCTGGTCTAGGTGGACCAGCCCTAGCCCACCGTCATCCGCCGAGATGAGGAGGGGGGTCCAACTGCTAACACGCGGCTCTGGCAGATCAATGACTGATAGGCGATGCCTACGAAAGTCATACTTGAGAATAAAAATGTTGGCCACAGTTGGATCCCCGTGAAGGAGGAAGTGGAGCGCTTGTCCAACAAAGACACTGGGCCTTCCGATGATGGAGTCTTCAAATCTTCCAACGCCACCGATGTGAATACTGGCTGTTGAGGTCCATTCCCGGCTCTCTGATGAGTATACTGACGCCCACAGCCTCTTATCATCGTCATCATACGGCTGGTAGCTGTCAAGGCCGATTAAAGCCACGAAAAATGGCCCCAAGTTGCAGGAAGCATGGTTGCAGCCATCCGCCGCACATAGCACCGTGCCCCAATAGGTTGCGCCATTGACGTCAGGGTCGAAGATGTCGGGGCTGCGCAACTTGGTTCGGCCTCCCGACACGGGGTCCCAGACGACCATCTTCAAGACCCTGTCATCTTCCTCCCCCTCATCTTCATCTTCGTCGTCGTCCTCCTCCCCCTCCTCATCCGTATCATATTCTTCCTCCTCCTTGTCAGCTTCTTCCCCCTCACCGTCCTCCTCGATATCATCTTCTTCCTCTTCCAACTGCTCGTCAGCTTCCTCCTCCTCATCGTCCTCCTCCCCCTCATCGTACCACCTACACCCAAGAAGAATGCGGCCATGGCGGCAGTCGAGCACATAACTGTCTCGCCGCTCGGGATTGCGGGGGCGGAACTTTGTGGTGGGGACGAAGCGCTCCACGTTGTCCTCCCACCTTTGTAAGAAGCACAGGACTGGAGGTGTTTTGTGCAAGGTGTGGTAGCGGCTGTGGAAGGCGTGGCTGGAGAGAAGGCGGCACCACGCCTTGCAGACGAGGGAGGCGTGGATGAGGACCGCGGGCTCCTCAGGCGGGATGAGGAGCAGGATCTCCTCCACGAGCTCGTACATCTCCCCCAACTCCCGCACACGCGCCGGCGGCATCGCGGGCCGTGCTTGCAGGCAAAGATTTAAGATTGAGAGGCCAACGAGTCGGAATCAGAAAGATCTGGCGCCGCCGCGTGAGGTCGCAGCCTCCGCCCCTTCCCCGGCCCGCTGGACCAAGAGCCGCCGCCGCCGCCGGCCTCAAGCTCACGCTGCTCCGCTCAAGAACAAGACCCTTGCCTGCTATTCGTTGGATCCATCTTGGAATCAGCCAGCATTGGTTGATTTTGTGTTGGTGAGTGAGAGATTCTTGCCGAGTGGGGATTCAGTGAGGGGACGAGAGGAGAGAGCGAAGGGATTGAGATGGAGGGGAAGGGGACGAGGGAGAAGAGGTGCAGAGTGGGGAAAAAAATTATATGAGACCACGTCTCATATAAATCAGGTGAGACCCGCTCTGATGAATGACATGTTTTGTGATTTGTGAATGTCACGTGTCATCCATCAGAATGGGTCTCACCTGCTAATCCGTGAGACCTGGTCTTATAGTATTTTTTTCCGCAGAGTGGCAAGGACGAGGGCTATTTTTTCCTTTTTTAGGGTGGCAGGGACGAGGGCTTTTTTTTGGGAAACGTTTGGGGCCGGGGCACCGGCCGAACCACTCGGCCGGTCACGCGCGACCTGTGCCATCCCCTTCCATCGGCCCACAAATCGCTCGCCATTAACACCCCACGCGGCTACGCTGCTTTCTCTCTCTCTATTTCATCTCGTCGGTCTCTATCTCAGTTGGCCGGCGCCGTTCGCCGCCCCTGTCGGTCGTCCTCATCGCCGGTGGGCACCCGCGCCAGCAGTCCCCGTTGCCATTCGCCGTCCTCGCTCGCCGGCCCCGGTGGAAGCTGACGTGGCCTGCTGCAACCGGTGCCCAGGAGAGCTGCCATCATGGATGGCGAGCATGGTGACGGCGAGCTGCAAGGAGGGCGGCGCTCGCACTGCAGACATGGCGGAAGCATTGCAGAACCTGCTGCACGCCCTCATGCTACAACCGTTCAATAAAATGCTTCAAACCAAGATGAAAAAAGCTTCAACTAGATACATCAAAAGCTGCAAGCAGTCATTGCCATGGCGGAGTGCTACAACCGTCGACATAAAATGCTACAACCCTTGATGAAAAAGCTTCAACCCGAAACAATATAGAAAGCATTAACCAAGGCTGCCACAAAGAAAAAAGTTGCAACCGTTTGATAGAAAAGCTTCGACCGTAGATGAAAAAAGCTACAACCATTGAAAAAGAAAGCTACAACCATACACTGCATAACCAGAAAAGTTGCATCCGTTGTAGAGAAAGCTTCATTCGTATGTGCAAAATGCTTCAACCTGCGCGTGTCGCCACCGAGCCGCAATCACACAGTGGATGGCTAACGGCCATCGTCGACGCAATTTCGTGCAGCGATGAGCATCAACGACGAGGGTCGGCGGCGGAGCTACAACCGGGGAGAGCTACAAGCGTCGCCGCTGCAAGCTCAACCGCAGATGTCGTTGTTTCATGTGTCGCGGCGACGATGAGAACGGTCGGTGAGGGTTGGAAGCGGCGGCGGGGACGGGCGGCGAGGGTTGGAAGCGTCGACGGGGATGGGCGGCGAGGGATAGGAGGCGCGGCGCGGCGCAGCCCGAGCGAGGGGATTGAGCCGAGGAAGAAGAAGCTGGGGGCGAGTTTTTTTTTGCTCCAGATCCAACCGCGCGCGGCTCGCATCGAACGGCTAGGGCTGGATCGGCCGAAACGTTCGGCCGGTGCACCGGCTCCTAGCATCGCCCTTTTTTTTAGTGGTAGCAGGATATCGAGGGCCGGGAGGCAGAGAGCTGGCCAAACAGGCCCACAGCACGGCCCGGCCTGCCGTAAACGTGCCTGGCACGGCACATCAGGCCGTGTCGTGCCGGCCCACGTGCTGCAGGCAGCAGCCCAAGCACGGCACGGGAGTTAAGTGGGCCGACCCGTGGCATGCTTAGGCACGCGGGCCCATGTCGGTTTGATTATTTTTTCCTGCGAAATACCTTCAAATAACACGGGAAAAAGCTAAAAAATATAAAAAGTATGGTGAAGTATTATAAAAAGATAAAAAATACATATTAGAGCACTACAAATGTACGCGTACACTACAGAATTATTGAACATATTAGAGTACTAGGTATTTATATAGGACATATATATTTCAAAACATAATTAAGCTGGTCGTGTCGTGCCGGCCCGCGTGCCCAACCTTCAGGCCCAGGCATGGCCCATGGCGTGTCGCGTGCCATGCTTGGCCCGTTTATCCTGGGTCGTGCCGTGCCTGGGTTGTGCCGTTCCTGCGTGCTACCGGGCCGGCCCAGTTAGCACGGCCTGTTTGGCCAGCTACTAAACGACATTTCCAATTAGGCCCATTAGAGCATCTACAGCCGGACTTTGACAAATCCGCCCCCCCTATACATCCGTGGATGTGCCCGGGCACGCCCACGGACACTGACGGGGTATTCTCTACATACACGTCTCCACACCCGCTCGTATCTCATATTTGCTCCCCTATATTAATACTAAACCATGCAACGTTGATAAGAATTACGTAGATCATGGGCAGACATACAAATGCACAATCGATTCATCAAAAGATCACAGTCGGGACATCAAAAGATAGTCAAAGTTCACATAATACACATAATACGGCGGACAAGTTCAAACTACATCTAAAAACTTGAAATTAAGACGGATCTTCACCACTTCCTCGTAGGCCTTTTGCCCTTCCGGTGGCGGGCGCAGCTGTAGGAGTCTGCGGCAGGAGGTGGGTCCACATCGGAGCCTTCAGACCTGTGTCGGAGGAGGAATCGGAGATGACGATGTAGCCTTGCAAGCGCCGGATGGCGTGGTCTTGCTTGCGCTTGAGCTTGGCCACCCTCGCTGCCTCCTGCACTGCCTCCGCCGCGTCCCGCTCGGATTGCTCAATGTCGACTCGGAGCTGCTTGGCGTTGAGCCTCAAGAGCTGTCGAGCCTTCGTCTCCGCCTCAGTCACTAACGGGCGGCACGTCCACTCGAAGAGACGGTCCTCATCGTCGGGCACCCGGCTGCGACGGGCGGACTACACAGACCCGTCATACCCGCCCACCATCTCCCTTGACCTCTGCCTCTCGCGGCGGGCGGCACATGCCTCCAACTCCGGAGTCCGCATCCGCGGCGTCGACGGAGTGGGCACTAGAACTCAACGTTGCTCGCGCGGAGCAACGGCTGGAGGTAGAGGAGGCCATCGGGCGGAAGGAGCAGATCGGGCAGGCCTCGCAGATCCGCGCACGGGACAGGAAGGGTCGGCGCCGGCATCGGTGCTGCTGCGACGGACGACAGGTGGCGTCGCACCGGACCTGGAGCTGCCGCCCGTATCGACCCGTGACCGCTCAAGAGCGATACGGAGCGCCAGCTCCTCCTCGCCTCCGGAGCTACTATCGTAGTGACTACCGGTGCTGGACATGCTCGTCGGCGCTAGGGATTTTGCGGATTGTTAAAATGGGAGCGTCGGGGAGGGGAGGGGAGCGGAGTGACCTAGGGTTTCTGCCAGGCGGGGTTTTTGTGGGATCAGGGTGGGCCGGGTTGATGTGGCGGATGCGCCCGGGCATGCCCGGGCCACCTCATATCCACCCTACATTTGGGATGGATATGAGGGGTGCCGGTCAGTCCGGGTGTTTGAGTCCCGTTTGAGAGCTTCGGTTGGGTCGATTTTTTGTGACCGGTCAATGACCGGACGGCCTGCCCGGGTGTATGAGACGGATATAGGCGCCCGGCTGTAGATGCTCTTATTTCTTAGTACGCGAAGCATCTTCTTCTATGGTTTTTTTGACAATCATCTCCTGCTTTTTTTTGCGAGTATGACTTGTATTAATCAAGGATCCAGGGAATTACAATCCAGCCTACACAAGTCCACAACCTCAGGGACCAGAGCCCAACCAAACTACTCCCTCCGTCTAGGTGAGTAAGTCATCTTAGGTTGTGCACCGTGACCAAGGAGGATGGGAAAACGAGAGAAATTAATGTTTATTTGCTAATTAATAGTATTTCATGCAATAAACTAACCATTGCATGTCGTGTTTGATAGTCTCAAGTCATTAAAAGCATGCACACCCCTCATTTCTTATTTTTTTAGAGGAAAGGCATACGCCCGACTTTATAAATAAAGCCACCAGGCAGAGTCACACGTAAGTACCAAACGGCCATCCGAACACAGCAAGATAAATAGTGCAAATACATGGCAACCAGCTAGGAAAGGCACGCAGGACAGCAGAAATTCCCACATTAACCGAAACTAAGCCATCCTCCTAGAAAGCCGCAGCAGAGAAGACGCCGTAGATCTCATCATAGATAGCATGTCATCAAAGGCCTCTAGGTCCTCTTCCTTAGTCAATGATTTCCACTGCTGCAAAAGGATATTGGCTTTAAATAAGCAACTGACTAGGTTAGCGGGGAAAGTATATTCAATAGTGAACTTGTTTCTCGTAGTCCAGAGCGACCAACATATCGCCGCCCATCCCAATCAGAACACCCTTTTAGAACGCATTGCTAAGGTATTAACATAAAGCCTTAAGTCCTCAAAGGAGGAGGGATACCAATTAACATGAAGCCAGAGTCTGATGCAGCTCCAAAGGAATTTAGCCAAAGAGCAGTGAAAAAATATATGCTCGGTGTTTTCAATAGCTCCACAAAGAGCGCATTTGTCAGAACCCGGCCTGTTCCTCTTTTTGATTTGGTCAGCCGCAGGAAGTTTACGCCGGAGGGCTTGCCAGAGAAAATTTTTTATCTTAGGAGGAATACGAGCGAGCCAAATGTCCTTGAATTTAGCAGTACGGGCACCTGAGATAAGTTTGGAGTAAGCAGATTTCACTGAAAAGCGCCCAGAAGCAGAGTGAGGCCAGCTAACCGCATCCTCTTCCTCCGAGAGCAAGGGGAAGCAGGCAGTAAGACGTTGCCAGTCTTCCAACTCCATGGGAGAGAGAGAGCGACAGAAATCAAGAACCCAGCCCTGAGCCGAGAGCTCGAAGATAGAGATCTCAGGATCAGAGCAATAAGAAAACAGGGCAGGGTAAGCCACCGCTAGAGTGGAATCCCCTACCCACCAATCTAACCAAAAACGAGTATACTTACCATTCCGAACTAAAAATTTGACTAGGGAACGAAAAATAGGCCGAACTTTAACAAGCTGGCGCCAGAACTGAGAGCCGCCCGCAGAGGAGGCGAACATAGGACCCGAGGAGGGGAAATACTTAGCTTTGAGAAGAGAGAGCCAAAGGGGGC
The DNA here is from genome assembly GCF_002162155.2 of Triticum dicoccoides. NCBI lineage: Eukaryota > Viridiplantae > Streptophyta > Magnoliopsida > Poales > Poaceae > Triticum > Triticum dicoccoides. The sequence continues at coordinate 52,748,258 of NC_041393.1, read as the reverse complement.
GCTCCTCGAGGGACATAATCTTCCACCACCATTTAATCATGAGGCAATTGTTCATAACCATAGTGTTAATTATACCTAAACCCCCCATGCACTTAGGCCTGCAGATCAAATCGCACTTGATCATTCTGTATTTGCGCTTATTGTCAGAGGAATTCCAATAAAAGGCACCCCTATGCTTATCGAAACCAGCATGAATCCCTCGCGACAGGAGATAGAAGCCCATTAGAAACATTGGGAGGGAGGAGAGGCACGCATTAGTAAGGGCAACCTTGCCCGCCTAGGAATTATACCGGCCTCTCCACGGCATAACTCTATTACCAACCTTAGTCACTACCGGAGCGAAGTCTTTTGCCAAAAGTTTGAGAGGAGAAATTGGTAAGCCTAAATATTTGAGAGGGTAGGAACCTAGAGAGCAGTTCAGGAGGTGCGCCACTCTCTATGCTTCCACAGTATGAACCCCAGTTACAATCACTTCACTCTTATAGAAATTAATTTTAAGCCCCGAAAGCGCTTCGAAACATAAGAGGATAAACTTCAGGTTTGTGAGGCAGGTCTCATTCAATTCCACCATAATAATGGTATCGTCCGCATATTGAAGGTGAATGCAATTGGGGATAAGGTGGGAGCTAACAGGCGTAATGTGACCGGCATCAGCCGCCCGAGGAAGGATATGGGAGAGGGCATCCGCAATGAAGTTAAAAAGCAGAGGGGATGCTGGATCTCCTTGCCTTAGGCCCCTACCATTAGCAAAGAAGTTACTAGTCTGACCATTAACCACCACCGCCGTGTGCCCACCCGTAACTAGCTGCATAAAATGATGGACCACCGCACCCTTGAAACCCTTAGCAAGAAGAACCTGACGAAGGAAATTCCAGCTCACCGAATCGTAAGCCTTTTCAAAGTCAAGTTTAAGAACTACAGCCCGAGTGCCCTTGGCCTGCAAGTCATGAACAACCTCATGCAAGCAAAGAACCCCGTCCAGTATGAATCTCCCTTTTATAAAAGCGGATTGGGAAGGGCTAATGACACGATGAGCGATCGGAGAAACCCTAGTGGCCAAACCCTCACTACAAGAAATATGTCAACTTGTGACCACCACTATTGGTCACTGGAAGGTCACAAATTTCCATTTGCGACCCTTTTGTGACCAAAAACAGAAGGTCAAAAGCTGGCCGTCATAAACTGACTATAGCGACCTTTCTTCTGGAATGGTCGAAGACGTTTACGACCAAAATATTCCTACTGTGGTGTTTTGGTCACTAGCAACCTCCCCAGGCCACGTAGGCATCCAGTGTGGCAAGCTGATGTGGCACAAGATTTAGCCCGGTCCAATTCGGTTTTCTACATGGGCCTAGCCCAACAATTCAAGCTTTTTTCAAGTTAATTCTGTTGGAAATATGCCCTAGAGGCAATAATAAAAGCATTATTATTATATTTCCTTGTTCATGATAATTGTCTTTATTCATGCTATAATTGTGTTATCTGGAAATCGTAATACATGTGTGAATAACAGACATCAACATGTCCCTAGTGAGCCTCTAGTTGACTAGCTCGTTGATCAACAGATAGTCATGATTTCCTGACTATGGACACTAGATGTCATTGATAACGAGATCACATCATTAGGAGAATGATGTGATGGACAAGACCCAATCCTAAACATAGCACAAGATCGTATAGTTCGTTTGCTAGAGTTTTCTAATGTCAAGTATCTTTTCCTTAGACCATGAGATCGTGTAACTCCCGGATACTGTAGGAGTGCTTTGGGTATGCCAAACGTCACAACATAACTGGGTGACTATAAAGGTAGACTGCGGGTATCTTCGAAAGTGTCTGTTGGGTGACATGGATCAAGACTGGGATTTGTCACTCCGTATGACGGAGAGGTATCACTGGGCCCACTCGGTAATGCATCATCATAATGAGCTCAGAGTGACCAAGTGTCTGGTCACGGGATCATGCATTACGGTACGAGTAAAGTGACTTGCCGGTAACGAGATTGAACGAGGTATTGGGATACCGACGATCGAATCTCGGGCAAGTAACATATCGATAGACAAAGGGAATAGCATACGGGGTTGATTGAATCCTCGACATCGTGGTTCATCCGATGAGATCATCGTGGAGCATGTGGGAGACAACATGGGTATCCAGATCCCGCTGTTGGTTATTGACCGGAGAGCCGTCTCGGTCATGTCTGCTTGTCTCCCGAACCCGTAGGGTCTACACACTTAAGGTTCGGTTACGCTAGGGTTGTAGGGATATGTATATGCAGTAACCCGAATGTTGTTCGGAGTCCCGGATGAGATCCCGGATGTCACGAGGAGTTCCGGAATGGTCCGGAGGTAAAGATTTATATATGGGAAGTCCTGTTTCGGGCATCGGGACAAGTTTCGGGGTTATCGGTATTGTACCGGGACCACCGGAAGGGTCCCGGGGGTCCACCGGGTGGGTCCACCTGCCCCGGGGGGCCACATGGGCTGTAAGGGGGTGCGCCTTGGCCTAATGGGCCAAGGGCACCAGCCCCACATAGGCCCATGCGCCTATGGTTTAAGGGGACAAGAGTCCTAGGAGGGTAAGGCACCTCCTAGGTGCCTTGGGGGGGAGGGAAACCTCCCCTTGGCCGCCGGCCATAGGAGATTGGATCTCCTAGGCTGCGCACCACCCCCCCTTGGCACCCCTATATATAGTGGGGGAGAGGAGGGACTTCATACCTGAACGCCCTGGCCTTTGGTTGCCTCCTTCTCCCTCCCCAACACCTCCTCCACCTCCATAGTGCTTAGCGAAGCTCTGCCGGAGTACTGCAGCTCCATCAACACCACGCCGTCGTGCTGCTGCTGGTGCCATCTCCCTCAACCTCTCCTCCCTCCCTTTCTAGATCAAGAAGGAGGAGACGTGGCTGTTCCGTACGTGTGTTGAACGCGGAGGTGCCGTCCGTTCGGCGCTGGTCATCGGTGATTTGGATCACGTCGAGTACGACTACATCATCACCGTTCTTTTGAACGCTTCCGTGCGCGATCTACAAAGGTATGTAGATGCATCTGATCACTCGTTGCTAGATGAACTCCTAGATGATCTTGGTGAAACGAGTAGGAAAATTTTTGTTTTCTGCAACGTTCCCCAACAGTGGCATCATGAGCCAGGTTTATGCGTAGTTCTTCTTGTGCGAGTAGAACACAATTTGTTGTGGGCGTAGATTTGTCAACTTTCTTGCCGTTACTAGTCCTTTCTTGCTTCAGCGGTATTGTGGGATGAAGCGGCCCGGACCAACCTTACACGTACGCTTACGTGAGACCGGTTCCACCAACTAACATGCACTAGTTGCATAAGGTGGCTGGCGGGTGTCTGTCTCTCCCACTTTAGTTGGAGCGGAATCGATGAACAGGGTCCTTATGAAGGGTAAATAGAAGTTGACAAATCACGTTGTGGCTTTAACGTAGGTAAGAAAACGTTCTTGCTAGAACCCTAATTCAGCCACGTAAAACTTGCAACAACAATTAGAGGACGTCTAACTTGTTTTTGCAACAAGTGGTTTGTGATATGATATGGCCAAAGTTGTGATGAATGATGAATGATCTATATGTGATGTATGAGATGTTCATGCTATTGTAATAGGAATCACGACTTGCATGTCGATGAGTATGACAACCGGCAGGAGCCATAGGAGTTGTCTTTATTCTTTTATATGACCTGCGTGTCATCAAGAAACGCCATGTAATTACTTTACTTTATTGCTAAACGCGTTAGCCATAGTAGTAGAAGTAATAGTTGGCGAGCAACTTCATGGAGACACGATGATGGAGATCATGATGATGGAGATCATGGTGTCAAGCCGGTGACAAGATGATCATGGAGCCCCAAGATGGAGATCAAAGGAGCTGTGTGATATTGGCCATATCATGTCACGTTTATTATTTGATTGCATGTGATGTTTATCATATTTTGCATCTTGTTTACTTAGAACGACGGTAGTAAATAAGATGATCCCTCACAATAAATTCAAGAAGTGTTCCCCCTAACTGTGCACCGTTGCGACAGTTCGCTGTTTCAAAACACCACGTGATGATCGGGTGTTTTATTCAGACGTTCACATACAACGGGTGTAAGACAGATTTACACATGCAAACACTTAGGTTGACTTGACGAGCCTAGCATGTACAGACATGGCCTCGGAACACAGAAGACCGAAAGGTCGAGCATGAGTCGTATAGAAGATACGATCAACATGAAGATGTTCACCGATGTTGACTAGTCCGTCTCACGTGATGATCGGACACGGTCTAGTTTAACTCGGATCATGTAATACTTAGATGACTAGAGGGATGTCTAATCTAAGTGGGAGTTCACTAATAATTTGATTAGTTGAACTTAATATCATGAACTTAGTCTAAAATCTTTGCAATATGTCTTGTAGATCAAATGGCCAACGTAGTCCTCAACTTCAACGCGTTCCTAGAGAAAACTAAGCTGAAAGACGATGGCAGCAACTATACGGACTGGGTCCGGAACCTGAGGATCATCCTCATAGCTGCCAAGAAAGATTATGTCCTACAAGCACCGCTTGGTGACGCACCCGTTCTCCCTGCGGAACAAGACGTTATGAACGCTTGGCAGGCACGTTTCGATGACTACTCCCTCGTTCAGTGCGGCATGCTTTACAGCCTAGAGCCGGGCCTCCAAAAGCGTTTTGAGAGACATGGAGCATATGAGATGTTCGAAGAGCTGAAAATGGTTTTTCAAGCTCATGCCCGGGTCGAGAGATATGAAGTCTCCGACAAATTCTTCAGCTGTAAGATGGAGGAAAACAGTTCTGTCAGTGAGCACATACTCACTATGTCTGGGTTGCATAACCGCTTGACTCAGCTGGGAGTTAATCTCCCGGATGATGCGGTCATTGACAGAATCCTCCAGTCGCTTCCACCAAGCTACAAGAGCTTTGTGATGAACTTCAATATGCAGGGGATGGAAAAGACCATTCCTGAAGTATTTGCTATGCTGAAATCAGCAGAGGTAGAAGTCAGGAAGGAACATCAAGTGTTGATGGTCAATAAAACCACTAAGTTCAAGAAAGGCAAGGGTAAAAAGAACTTCAAGAAGGACGACAAGGAGGTTGCCGCGCCCGGCAAGCAAGCTGCCGGGAAGAAGCCAAAGAATGGACCCAAGCCCGAGACTGAGTGCTTTTATTGCAAGGGAAGCAGTCACTGGAAGCGGAACTGCCCTAAGTACTTAGCGGATAAGAAGGCCGGCAAAACAAAAGGTATATGTGATATACATGTAATTGATGTGTACCTTACTAGTGCCCGTAGTAGCTCCTGGGTATTTGATACCGGTGCAGTTGCTCACATTTGTAACTCAAAGCAGGGGTTGCGGAATAAGCGGAAACTGGCAAAGGACGAGGTGACGATGCGCGTCGGGAATGGTTCCAAGGTCAATGTGGTCGCCGTCGGCACGCTACCTCTGCATCTCCCTTCGGGATTAGTTTTAAACCTTAATAATTGTTATTTAGTGCCAGCTTTGAGCATGAACATTGTATCGGGATCTCGTTTAATTCGAGATGGCTACTCTTTTAAATCTGAGAATAATGGTTGTTCCATTTTTATGAGAGATATGTTTTATGGTCATGCTCCTATGGTGAATGGTTTATTCTTTATGAATCTCGAACGTGATGCTACACATGTTCATAATGTGAGTACCAAAAGAAGTAAGGTTGATAATGATAGGCCCACATACCTGTGGCACTGCCGCCTTGGTCACATAGGTGTCAAATGCATGAAGAAGCTCCATGCTGATGGACTTTTAGAGTCTCTTGATTATGAATCATTTGACACATGCGAACCATGCCTTATGGGTAAAATGACCAAGACTCCGTTCTCAGGAACAATGGAGCGAGCAACCGACTTATTGGAAATCATACATACTGATGTGTGCGGTCCAATGAGTGTTGAGGCTCGCGGTGGCTATCGTTATGTTCTCACCCTCACTGATGATTTAAGTAGGTATGGGTATATCTACTTAATGAAACACAAGTCTGAAACCTTTGAAAAGTTCAAGGAATTTCAGAGTGAGGTTGAAAATCAACGTGACAGGAAAATCAAGTTTCTACGATCAGATCGTGGAGGAGAATACTTGAGTCACGAGTTTGGGGCACACTTAAGAAAATGTGGAATAGTTTCACAACTCACGCCGCCTGGAACACCTCAGCGTAATGGTGTGTCCGAACGTCGTAATCGCACTCTGTTAGATATGGTGCGATCTATGATGTCTCTTACCGATTTACCGCTTTCTTTTTGGGGCTATGCTTTAGAGACTGCCGCATTCACTTTAAATAGGACTCCGTCAAAATCCGTTGAGACGACACCGTATGAATTATGGTTTGGGAAGAAACCTAAGCTGTCGTTTCTAAAAGTTTGGGGATGCGATGCTTATGTCAAGAAACTTCAACCTGAAAAGCTCGAACCCAAATCGGAAAAATGCGTCTTCATAGGGTACCCAAAAGAAACTATTGGGTACACCTTCTACCTTAGATCCGAAGGCAAGATCTTTGTTGCCAAGAATGGGTCCTTTCTGGAGAAAGAGTTTCTCTCGAAAGAAGTAAGTGGGAGGAAAGTAGAGCTTGATGAAGTATTGCCTCTTGAACCGGAAAATGGCGCAACTCAAGAAAATGTTCCTGAGGTGCCAGCACCGACTAGAGAGGAAATTGTCGGAGAGGTATCTCTGGGCCCTCTCAGTAATGCACATCACTATAAGCCTTGCAAGCAATGTGACCAATGAGTTGGTTACGGGATGATGCATTACGTAACGAGTAAAGAGACTTGCCGGTAACGAGATTGAACTAGGTATTGGATACCGACGATCAAATCTCGGGCAAGTAACATACCGATGACAAAGGGAACAACGTATGTTGTTATGCGGTTTGACCGATAAAGATGTTCGTAGAATATGTAGGAACCAATATGGGCGTCCAGGTTCCGCTATTGGTTATTGACCGAGAATAGTTCTAGGTCATGTCTGTTGGAAATATGCCCTAGAGGCAATAATAAAAGCATTATTATTATATTTCCTTGTTCATGATAATTGTCTTTATTCATGCTATAATTGTGTTATCTGGAAATCGTAATACATGTGTGAATAACAGACATCAACATGTCCCTAGTGAGCCTCTAGTTGACTAGCTCGTTGATCAACAGATAGTCATGATTTCCTGACTATGGACACTGGATGTCATTGATAACGAGATCACATCATTAGGAGAATGATGTGATGGACAAGACCCAATCCTAAACATAGCACAAGATCGTATAGTTCGTTTGCTAGAGTTTTCTAATGTCAAGTATCTTTTCCTTAGACCATGAGATCGTGTAACTCCCGGATACTGTAGGAGTGCTTTGGGTATGCCAAACGTCACAAAGTAACTGGGTGACTATAAAGGTAGACTGCGGGTATCTCCGAAAGTGTCTGTTGGGTGACATGGATCAAGACTGGGATTTGTCACTCCGTATGACGGAGAGGTATCACTGGGCCCACTCGGTAATGCATCATCATAATGAGCTCAGAGTGACCAAGTGTCTGGTCACGGGATCATGCATTACGGTACGAGTAAAGTGACTTGCCGGTAACGAGATTGAACGAGGTATTGGGATACCGACGATCGAATCTCGGGCAAGTAACATATCGATAGACAAAGGGAATAGCATACGGGGTTGATTGAATCCTCGACATCGTGGTTCATCCGATGAGATCATCGTGGAGCATGTGGGAGCCAACATGGGTATCCAGATCCCGCTGTTGGTTATTGACCGGAGAGCCGTCTCGGTCATGTCTGCTTGTCTCCCGAACCCGTAGGGTCTACACACTTAAGGTTCGGTTACGCTAGGGTTGTAGGGATATGTATATGCAGTAACCCGAATGTTGTTCGGAGTCCCGGATGAGATCCCGGACGTCACGAGGAGTTCCAGAATGGTCCGGAGGTAAAGATTTATATATGGGAAGTCCTGTTTCGGGCATCGGGACAAGTTTCGGGGTTATCGGTATTGTACCGGGACCACCGGAAGGGTCCCGGGGGTCCACCGGGTGGGTCCACCTGCCCCGGGGGGGCACATGGGCTGTAAGGGGGTGCGCCTTGGCCTAATGGGCCAAGGGCACCAGCCCCACATAGGCCCATGCGCCTAGGGTTTAAGGGGACAAGAGTCCTAGGAGGGTAAGGCACCTCCTAGGTGCCTTGGGGGGGAGGGAAACCTCCCCTTGGCCGCCGGCCATAGGAGATTGGATCTCCTAGGCTGCGCACCACCCCCCCTTGGCACCCCTATATATAGTGGGGGAGAGGAGGGACTTCATACCTGAACGCCCTGGCCTTTGGTTGCCTCCTTCTCCCTCCCCAACACCTCCTCCACCTCCATAGTGCTTAGCGAAGCTCTGCCGGAGTACTGCAGCTCCATCAACACCACGCCGTCGTGCTGCTGCTGGTGCCATCTCCCTCAACCTCTCCTCCCTCCCTTGCTGGATCAAGATGGAGGAGACGTGGCTGTTCCGTACGTGTGTTGAACGCGGAGGTGCCGTCCGTTCGGCGCTGGTCATCGGTGATTTGGATCACGTCGAGTACGACTACATCATCACCGTTCTTTTGAACGCTTCCGTGCGCGATCTACAAAGGTATGTAGATGCATCTGATCACTCGTTGCTAGATGAACTCCTAGATGATCTTGGTGAAACGAGTAGGAAAATTTTTGTTTTCTGCAACGTTCCCCAACAAATTCTTGTTGGCTACATCGGCCAAGCCCAATATTTCAGCTTCTTTATTTTTTGGCCTTAGCCTTCTTACAAACATTTATTTTCTATTTCAATAATTATATTTTGGCCCTGGTCCCACTAGTCATAATGCCATACATCAGTCACACATGTCAGAAATTTCAAAATTGCTCAGATTATATTCATAATAACTGGGTCCCACTGGTCAAGTTTCCATTTCACATCTTTTCAACATACATAATCATTATTTCAAATAGGACAGAACAGATATAATTCATTAACACTACATTAGACTTTTACAATATTACAATTTACACGTGGCTTCACACTTCAGAACCAAAAACTCTTTGCTAAGTACAGAACCAAAAACTCTTTGCTAAGTACTACTTCACACTTGGCTTCATAGCTTCACACTTGGCTTCACGACTTCACACTCCAAAAAAATAGGCCTGGAGCTCATGTAAAATAATGAACATAAAGGCCACCAAAATTAGAGTGTACTGCTGCTGAGGCCAGAACCAAACAACTTCAATATTACAATAAAAAGAAGTCTCGGGTTTATCAAGCACAGCAAAACAGCACTGTGGCCATCAGTCAGCACTGTTAGATTTTAATTCTAATCTTTTCCTAGGTTCTATAAGCTTAAATTTCAGAGACCTGATTGACACTGTAGGTTCTATAAGCTTAAATTTTAGAGACCTGATTGACACTGTAGGTTCTATAAGCTTAAATTTCAGAGACCTAATTCAATTCAGAAAAGGAGTGGGAGCTTATTTTAGAGGCAAGTGAGTGAGTGGACATGTTATTAGGCTTAATTACCAGGATTTGGAAGAGAACACAAGGCCACCAAGCCAGCTGTAACAGCAGCAGGAGCAGCAGTTAATTGGAGGAAACAAACCAAATGGGATAGCTGATGAACGCGGCAAACAGTCGAACAATGGAAGTACTTACATTGTCAAGGCAGAAATCGATCAAGAGTAAATTGACAGCAGCATCCAGGCAGCCAAACGTGCTCCCAAACCAGGCAGTTTACCTAATATTGACCATCCAATGCCACTGTAAAGACCTGAAATACATGCAATGATTTAACAGGATATTTTTGTGCAGAGCAAAGTAGCATATGGGCATCAGAAATATGTTACTTTAGAATGCAGAGCAAAGTAAACCTCTCAACTCCACTAGTTATTATTATGAGTACAATGATCCCCTTTGATACCATCATACATGAATTAGAATCTCTAAAGTATGTCAATCAGGGATGATAATTAGAATCTCTAAAGTTGGTACATAAGAAAAGGAATTCATGCACGAATGGCATATACAACTAAAAAAAGCGGGCATCACATATTATTAGAATTGCATATTAGATGGCTGCAAGGTAAGTGTTTCTTCATATAAAGTAACTATAATTAGCACCCAACAGCTAGATAGCATATGGTGGAGAAACTAGTTTCAGCTTATCCACAAATACCAGCGTTGTGCACACCAGGATAAAATCAAAGAATCCAAGAACAAGACACTTGGAGCAAGCAACTGATGTAGTAACAAGCTTTGATGGTGCTAAATGCAACAGGTTTGCATAACCTGATTCACAAGGCTTCGAGTAAATCGAGTGCCCAGATTAGTGGACGAGGATATAAAAAAATAGACGGATATATTTTAGGACCAACAACCACAACCTGAAATAAGCCTGCAAAAAACAGCATGTACACTTGGATTTACGGCTGTACACATGTATGTACAGATGCAGAACCAGTTAAAACAGTGTACAAGGGTTGAGGATCCTAAGATCCTACCTACCCAGCACTCAAATGCAAAGCTTTTAGTAGTAACCGCTAAATATACATGTTACGAGGGGTGATAAACAATTGCACAGCAAAAGCATCGTCCTCCATGTTTCCATAAAAATTCTTCCCCGAGATTAACTACTAACAACAGGAAATAGGGGAGTTGACGATCCTATTATCCTACAGACTGAACACTCAGATGCATAACTAACAGTCACACGACGTTCAAAGGGGGTGATGCTACCAACCGCGAAGGGAACATAACTTGACCCCTGGGTAATCAATTATAATTCTAGTAATAAAACATGCAGAAATACCAGCCGCTCACTTGCAGCCACAATATGTTGTCTATGGAATCCTCAGCAATCCCTGGTTGCAAAATGGAAAATATTCATATGGTATATTTGTCAAGACCAGAGTGAGGACAGGCATTAGCAGATTAATACTTAGAAGATCGCATTCTTTAAAAATTGCGTCACAACAGTTTAGCAATAATAAGAATGGCGCAACTTGCATTCTGTTCTTGGCTAGATGCCAAATTCAGGATGTCTAATATACTGCACAGCAAACACAAAGTAGCAGCCCAACAAGTAATCTAACAGAGGGTGAGCTGGGTCTAGTACTCTACAAAGCACACATGATCCCAGCCTCCCAGGTGCCTATGTGACTTACTGCATGGGCCTCCCATTTCATTGAAAAACAAGACAGTAATACTAGGGTCTTCAATTTCAATACTACTTCTATACTCAAAGGTGGAAGCTCCTTCTAGTTCATGTAATATAAAACAGAAACAAGCATTGCATTCCTTGAAGAGGGGTGCTCACGTGTCATGTCCACTACAGTATCAGTAAAATCAGTTGAGTGCTGAGAATATACAATTGGAGACTAATAAACCCCAGTGTGATGTTAAGATTTCCCATTAATAATAAGTACAGGGACTCACACCATTTTTGGTAAAAATACCAGGCCAAGCAACGGACAAACTCCTCAATTTAACTACGTTCCCAACATGCGTGCACTTGGCCCAGCATTTTCAGTCTTCTTTCTAGTAGCAGTACTAAATCAATCATCTCACGATCCAATAAAACGTCTAGAAAAATATATTGATCTGCCCGCGTATGCTGGTAAATCTGTACGTACGACTGATGAACAACGAACATATATCTCATATATACACAACAACTGAATCGACTGAACATTCGTCAGGAAGAAATCGACTGAACCGCGGTACCTTCGAGCAGGAGGTCAGGGGCGAGTTCCCCCACGCCGCCGTACGGCAGGGGCGGCTGCGTCGGGGCTGGTGACTGGGCAGGCGCGGGCAGGGGCGGCGCGAGGAAGCCGGGCATGACGGGCGGGGCCAGCTGCTGCTGCGCGGGGCGCGCC
>NC_041393.1:52603705-52735569 GCF_002162155.2 Triticum dicoccoides | reverse complement strand
TGAGAGGAGTAGGGCGTGCGGGAGGCCATGGACGGCGGCCAGCTCCGCCGGAGGGAGGTGCCAGCGGCGATCTGGAAGGGAGGAGGCAACTCTCTCTCTCTCTCTCTCCGTCGGGCAGCGAGGAGATCTGGAAGGGAGGAGGCAGCGAGGAGATGGATGGGTTGGTGTGGGGGTGGGAAAGAAAGGAGGCGGGGGGTGGATGGAAAATGACCAGCTAGGGTTTCGGGGTTGGTGTGGACAGCCGTTGGATCCACAAGCATCCGACAGCGTATGATGCACGATCCGCGTGAAGGGTCTACAGACCAATCAAAATGCAGTATGATGCTATGACCATCTAAATTGGTCATAGTTGTTTAAAAATAATATGTTAAAATCATGACAGCTATTTTATGACCTGAGAAATTCAAAAAGAAAATAGAAAACCTTCTCATTGTGTCACCAAAATGTGAACGAGTTTTCAGAAAAAAAATAACAAACATGAAAAAAGATAAATATCTTCAAAAAGGTGTAGTGAGAAATGAGTTTTTTTTTTGCAAAAATAAACATTTTTCATTTTTCGAGTGCCCAAAAGGAGGTATTTTGTGAAGGACCTACCAAATAATTGTTGCAAAATCGGACCAAATCATTTTTCTAAAATACTAGGCCATATTTAATGCACAATTGACAAAATGGTTGGGTGTCAAAAGTTTTGATCCACCTCTGGTGAAAAAGACAAATTCCCGCCGATACAGCTGGAAGCGGGTCAAATTTGAACTGTAGGTGCCTCATAGTTTGCTATTTATTTTTTCCAAAAATCATTTCTAGGTACATAAGTACCTATTTAATCAGAGAAACGCCAAAAAAATTCCAAGATTCAACCACTAGCTAGGAACGGTCATTCCCGCCGTTTTGACCGCATTTTGAAACGGGCATAAAAAAATCAAAAAAAATTCAAAAAATTGGGAAACCTTCGCGTTGTGTCATTATATGTGGCCAAGTTCCCAGGAAAAATAACAAAGTTGTAATACGGCAATTATTTTAAAAAAGTGTTCTCAGAAACGAGCTATCACGTGTGGAGATCAATGGCTTTCAAGCCAAATGATCAATCTTATGGCCACATTCATGGCATAATTTGTTCAAACGATCTCATACTGTGCACAAGAGTGCATATTGGAATGGCAAACAATGTTGCCTAAGGAAGTTTTCATTTTCTTTGGACGAAAAAACCATTTTCCATTTTTCGAGTGCCCGAAAGGAGGTTTTTTTGTGAAGGACCTCCCAAATAATTGTTGCAAAATTGGACCAAATCATTTTTCTAAAATACTAGGCCATATTTAATATACAATTGACAAAATGGTTGGGTGTCAAAAGTTTTGATCCACCTCTGGTGAAAAAGACAAATTCCCGCCGATTCAGTTGGAAGCGGGTCAAATTTGAACTGTAGGTGCCTCATAGTTTGCTATTTATTTTTTCCAAAAATCATTTCTAGGTACATAAGTACCTATTTAATCAGAGAAACGCCAAAAAAATTCCAAGATTCAACCACTAGCTAGGAACGGTCATTCCCGCCGTTTTGACCGCATTTTGAAACGGGCATAAACAATTTAAAAAAATTCAAAAAATTGGGAAACCTTCGCATTGTGTCATTATATGTGGCCAAGTTCCCAGGAAAAATAACAAAGTTGTAATACGGCAATTATTTTAAAAAAGTGTTCTTAGAAACGAGCTATCACGTGTGGAGATCAATGGCTTTCAAGCCATATGATCAATCTTATGGCCACATGCATGGCATAGTTTGTTCAAATGATCTCATACTGTGTACAAGAGTGCATATTGGAATGGCAAACAATGTTGCCTAAGGAAGTTTTCATTTTCTTTGGACGAAAAAACCATTTTCCATTTTTCGAGTGCCCGAAAGGAGGTTTTTTTGTGAAGGACCTCCCAAATAATTGTTGCAAAATTGGACCAAATCATTTTCCTAAAATACTAGGCCATATTTAATGTACAATTGACAAAATGGTTGGGTGTCAAAAGTTTTGATCCACCTCTGGTGAAAAAGACAAATTCCCGCCAATTCAGTTGGAAGCGGGTCAAATTTGAACTGTAGGTGCCTCATAGTTTGCTATTTATTTTTTCCAAAAATCATTTCTAGGTACATAAGTACCTATTTAATCAGAGAAATGCCAAAAAATTCCAAGATTCAACCACTAGCTAGAAACGGTCATTCTCGCCGTTTTGACCGCATTTTGAAACGGGCATAAAAAATTCAAAAAAATTCAAAAAATTGGGAAACCTTCGCATTGTGTCATTATATGTGGCCAAGTTCCCATGAAAAATAACAAACTTGTAATACGGCAATTATTTTAAAAAAGTGTTCTCAGAAACGAGCTATCACGTGTGGAGATCAATGGCTTTCAAGCCAAATGATCAATCTTATGGCCACATTCATGGCATAGTTTGTTCAAATGATCTCATACTATGCACAAGAGTGCATATTGGAATGGCAAACAATGTTGCCTAAGGAAGTTTTCATTTTCTTTGGACGAAAAAACCATTTTCCATTTTTCGAGTGCCCGAAAGGAGGTTTTTTTGTGAAGGACCTCCCAAATAATTGTTGCAAAATTGGACCAAATCATTTTTTTAAAATACTAGGCCATATTTAATGTACAATTGACAAAATGGTTGGGTGTCAAAAGTTTTGATCCACCTCTGGTGAAAAAGACAAATTCCCGCCGATTCAGTTGGAAGCGGGTCAAATTTGAACTGTAGGTGCCTCATAGTTTGCTATTTATTTTTTGCAAAAATCATTTCTAGGTACATAAGTACCTATTTAATCAGAGAAACGCCAAAAAAATTCCAAGATTCAACCACTAGCTAGGAACGGTCATTCCCGCCGTTTTGACCACATTTTGAAACGGGCATAAAAAATTCAAAAAAAATCAAAAAATTAGGAAACCTTCGCATTGTGTCATTATATGTGGCCAAGTTCCCAGGAAAAATAACAAACTTGTAATACAACAATTATTTTTAAAAAGTGTTCTCAGAAACGAGCTATCACGTGTGGAGATCAATGGCTTTCAAGCCAAATGATCAATCTTATGGCCACATGCATGGCATAGTTTGTTCAAATGATCTCATATTGTGCACAAGGGTACATCTTGGAATTCCAAACAATGTTGCCTAAGGAAGTTTTCATTTTCTTTGCACGGAAAATTCATTTTTCTTTTTCCGAGTGCCCAAAAGGAGGTTTTTTTGTGAAGGAACTACCAAATAATTGTTGCAAAAATGGACCAAATCAATTTTATAAAATACTAGGCCATATATAATGCGCAATTGACAAAATGGTTGGGTGAAAAAAGTTTTGATCCACCTCTGGTGAAAAAGACAAATTGCCGCCGATTCAGTTGGAAACGGGTCAAATTTGAACTGCAGCTGCCTCATAGTTTGCTCTTTATTTTTTCCAAAAATCATTTCTAGGTAAATAAGTATCTATTTAATCAGAAATACATGGTTTGATGGCGAGGCATCAAGGTTTGGACGGTGGCCGAGGGCCCCAACTCTAGAGCGCGTAAGCTCGCATGCCCGTCGCGTGGTCACCGCGTGACCGTAGCGTTGCCATGTGTTCTGGGTGGCCTAGGCATGTCTAGTGGGTTGGGCACTCCCCAGGTAGGTGCTAGGAAGAAAATCACAACATAAGATTCTCACGAGGAGACCGATCGATGCTCAAACATGAATAAGCAGCCAAGTGTTTGATTTGCGGTACGGGAAATGCACATGGCTAATGGGCGTGAGTTTTGGCTGAGGATGATCAGTTACTAAGAAGACCGTCTTCACAAATTTTCAGCTCAAAAGGAGGAGCCTAGGTGGTACTTGCTTTACAAAGTACCACACTGGACATAAATACGAATGTTGAAGCTGGGCTCAAAATAATGAATGAATTGAGCTGGCATTTGGTGGAGGATGGTTATTTGGGCATAGGAAAGCACTGTAGAAAATGGATACCATTTGGACATGCCAAAGTGGTACTTCCTTCACAAAGTGCTGCTTTGAATAGAATAGGAAAATGAATATTTTTGAATTATTTTTGAACTAGGCAAGGAATGTTTTTGACATATTTGATGAAGATATGATCCAAAACATTTATGAGAATTTTTTGGGAATTTTTGGAATAACAGAAATATAGGTTGCTTCACAACCTAGGGCAAAAACTGCCACATGGACATGACACATAGGCAAAACTGATGAGATGGCGCCTAGTCATCACAACCCACCACAATATACAAGGCTATGACCATCTATATTGGTCATTAACAACTAGAAATAAGGCAGCGGACTAGCACTGTTTGCTTTGTGACCATTTCGTGTAAGGAAATTACGACCTTTCTGACCAAAATGGTCACAATGGTTTAGGGTTTGGAGCCCCCCGAACAGCTTTTGACCAATTGGTCTGAAATGGTCATAAATCTATGACCAATTCTTCCAGGGTCACTGACAAAAGGTCACAAGTTGACATATTTCTTGTAGTGCCTTAGCCGGAATCTTCGCGAAGTTATTGATTAGAGCAATGGGCGTAAATTGGGAAATCAAGTTAGCTCCTTTGATCTTAGGGATGAGAGTAAGCACCACGTAATTCAGTCTAGAAATGTCAACAGTTCCCAGCCAAAACCCTTGAATAATAGCCAAGATGAGACCTTTTAACTGAGGCCAGAATTATCTGAAGAAGGGGATGGAAAAACCATCAGGCTCAGAGGCCGCATTGGGATTGGCAAAACGAATCACATCGAAAATCTCCTTTTCAGATAGAGGAATCAACAAACTATCATTTTCATCGCGCGAGACCTGTTAGAGGGACGACCAGAAGGACGACACCAACCTAAACCCCAAGTCTGGTTTAGCAGAAAGAAGGGTAGAGTAGAAGTTAACCACATGCCGCATGATCACCGATTGATCCGAGATCCGGACGCCCTCAACCAGGAGACTGTCGATTAGGCATCTCCGCCGTCTGCCGTTTGTGATGGCAAAGAAGTAGGCCGTGGGCGAATTACCCTTTAAGGTCTAGTTAATAGTGCCTATTTGTTACCAATACACCTCCTCCCGACGGTGAATACCCAACAAAGCCTCTTCGAGACTGTACCGAGACTGCCATTCAGCCTCAGAAAGGCCTATAGTATCCACACAAGCATCAAGCACCGCAATTTGAGCGGCCAGACTAACCTTGTCCCGCCTAGACTCAGCATAGTGATTTTTAGACCAGCCTCTGAGGAATCTACGGAGAAAGTAGGAACATTGATGACAATCATCCATGGGGCCAAAGGAACGCCGATTAGAAGCTAGAAAAGACGAGATCTTAAGCGCCATCATGTCAACGAAACCCTCCACATACAGCCACGAAGCATCAAACTGGAATCACGGGAAGGAAACCAAACGAGTACCGTCATCTAGAATCAGGGGGGAGTGATCGGAGCCAACAATGGACAAGGCTCTAAGAGTAGCCCAGGGGAATAACGAATCCCAGCTAGGACATAGGAAAACACTATCGAGGACCAAACGGATGGGAGAGGATTGGCGATTCGTCCAGGTGAAACGGGCCCCGACCCTAGGGACTTCATGGATCACCGTGTCCCTAATGAAAGCGTTAAAAGCATCGGCCAGAGGCCAAGAGAAATTAGAAGAACTCTAATCCGAAGGGTATCAAAGCAAATTAAAATCTCCCCCGATTAGGAGAGGCACCTGACAAGAGTCGATCTTATTATGCAGTTCATCCAAGAAATTGTAAGACATAGAGTGATCACCGGGCCATAAACCACCATAATTTCAAGTAAGGAGTTAAGGGATCGATGAGAAACCACCGTGCTAGCCCAAAAAATGCCATGGTCAAAGGCAACAAAATCGAAAACATCTTTTTTGGAGCCCAGCAAAATACCACTTGAGTGACCATCAGAAGCAACAAAATTCCAATTGAATCTGTCTATCCCAGCCACGGTTGAAAGTTCATTAGGGGAAAAGGAAGGTTTGAGAGTTTCGACAAGGCCAATGAAATCAATATTTTCAGCACGAACTAAATCTTTAAGCTGGTCCCTGCGCCCCCTAGCACCGAAACCTCTAATATTCCAGAATAAAGCTTTCATCGAAAGGAGATGTTTTTAATTCTAAGGCTCGACCTGCTCAGGGCCATGCAGGATTTAGCACGTTTCCCAGCCCCACGCTTAGACACATCCAGGGAAGACTGACTCCTATCAGCTCCCCTCTCGCCCTCACCGGCCACAACCAATGGGGCACACGGACCCATCCCAGCCTCCTTGGCTTTAGCAATATCAGCCTGCGCAATTTCATTCGCCCTAATCACACCAAGCAAGGCAGAGGGAGAACCAAAACTAGTGTCTAAACAAATGCCCACATGCATCTTTTAAAATACTAAGCAAGATCATCAGATTGAGATGGGAGCACTAACCGAACAGGAGAAAGAACAACAGGGGTAGGAGAGGAAGGGGCTGGGAGCGAACCTGGAGGAGGAAGATCCCTAGCTGCAGCGCGCCGGGTAGCCCGATCGGCCACCCGCTCACCACTGTTGGAGATGCGACCAATCTTACGCGCCGTGGAAGCGGGAGAGTGCACCGACACAGGACGAGGCCGAGCGGGAGAAGCCGCAGCAGAAGACGGGCCCGAGGCCGTCCCCAAATCAGCATCGAGCCTGCGACAGAGCCCAGCCATAGATTGCCTTGATTCCCCCGACGCCCTGCTTTTGGCAGAAAATTTCTTGACCGACGATTTCTTCTTCTCCTTGGATGCCACAAGGCCAGCCGGGGGCAGGTCTTCAATGCCAGAGAGGGATGGGGAGGCAGGGCGAGCCGGGAGGTTAGAGCACACCGCCGAAAAAGGTGTGCCCTTAGCCCCACCAGAAGCAGCCCCAGCACCCGAGTCCGGCAACGAGTCGTTAGCCCCCCGCCGTTCGGCACATTCTCCTTCAACATGTCCTGATCTTGAGGGGAGAGCCCGTCCCATTCTGACTGAGTGAAACGGTGGTCATTGCCATGCATGGAATCATCGGGACCCCCGTCCCCATCTGCACTCTTATCATCATTGCCAAAGGCCGGTGGCGGGAGAGGAGGAGGAGGCGACACCGAGCCCGAGGTGCCCTCCACCCTAACCGAAAGCCGAAAACCACCAGCAGAAGGGAAGACGTCCAAGGAGCCTCGGATACACAGGGATCCACACACCAAACCCGCAGGCGAACGGGCCCAAGAACGGCCAAAGACTCCAGGTCGACCTCGATAGGCTTGCCGATCAGCACCCCGACCGCCATCAGAAACTCCGTGGAACGAACGACAGGAGGAACATCGTCAATTAGGACCCAACCCTCAGACAGAGAGGAGATAGCCTTGGAACCATTTGAAGCAGCCTTGACCGAGACAACCAGTTGATTCAGGGGGAGCGTGAAACTAGTGCAGGAGGAAATCATGCGGAGGCTTTCTTTGAAGGGAAATGTCGCAGCAAACTCAAAGTCTGAGAGCTGGCGAATCTGCCAGTCCTATCCCCCCTCGTCCCACAAACGAAGCTCATCAAGCAGAACCTGGGGCGTGATGCGTTTGGCCTGAACAGAAATGATGCCAGCATTGGAGAGCGCAGGAATAGGAGCAGCAGCAGGGACCTCCTTGTCTAAAGCGAAGAAAGAGCACCCAGGCAGGCCAATGCCATAATGAACGAAGGCAGGAGGCTTAGAACGATTCCTACAATCAACCGTGAGATGACCGTCTTCCCTCATTTCTTATTGGTTGATATGTCAAGAAACAAGAAACGAGGTAGAAGTTAATGCACCGCGCCTAATTGTTTTGGGATTATTTGGTTTTCATAAGATGACTTACACACCTAGACGGAGGGAGTACTATTCTACCTTCAGTTATTGCAAATTTACTAAATAATCGCTAACCACATTTATTCCAGCCTTGAGGCCACCCAGGGGGACAGCTCCGCCTCCGCCCAGGGGGACAGCGCCGCCTCCGCAATGGGCGCCGTCTCCGACTCCGGCTGGGGCGATGGCCCCATTCGCGCCTAGGGCGCCTGCTCCGCCTCAGGGGCCGATGCCTCCGCCATTAGCACCTGTCTCCGGGCCGCGGGCTGCACCGGCGCCGACTGCTAGGACAGAAACGCCGCCGGCACAACGTCCATGGCCGAGGCAGATGGCGGGAGGCCCAGGCGTTGTCGGTCAGGGTTCCACCGGCCTTGGGACGGGTGCGTTGGCGGGAGATGACCGTAACCCCCCGCGCCGTTAGTGGGGTGATGACGGAAATGACGCTTATGGCGCTGGTTTGCACCGGGGTTCTTCCTCAACCGGAGGGGGCCGTGGTTATGCTTGGGTGGACAATGGCAATGATAACCGGGGGTTCCAAGGACCGACCGGAAATTTCGTCGAGGGCGCGCCCGGTCCTAACAACCGTGCTTTCCGAGGACACTTTCATGGAGGTCGGGGCGGGAACCGGAGGCAACACCAGCCTCGGTATGCAAGGACTGCTACAGTCACGGAGGTAGCGGAGGGTGCATCGGATTTACCCCAGGTGGCGGTGGAGACGGTGCAGGCATTGGCTGCAGTTTCGCTGCCTAAGCCTATGCAGACTGGCGATTCTGCTTCTGAGCATGGTTCGGACAAGGCCGAGAGTGACAAGTTGTCTAAGTGGGCGGCTAAGAAGAAGAAGCTCACTTGTTTCCGGTGTGGGGAACCGGGTCACTTTTTGGTTCGGTGTACTGCGGAGTTATGTGATCTGTGCCGGAAGCCTAAACACACTGCGGCCGACTGTCCTCTTATGTTGGGGCCTAAACCATCCGTTCAGATTTACGGAGTGTGTTGTTCGGAGTTGATGTTTTTTGAGTCTCCGTCTGCGGAGCCTTCTGCGCCCATAGTGGAAATATCCTTCCCCGGTGTGGTGAAGGTGGTTCACGGGCCGTTGACCGAAGCATAGATCATTCAACAGTTGAGAGAGCTCGCTCCGGGTAATATTTAGTGGTCCTTACTTAAGCTCTCAGATAACTCATATAAAGTGGATTTCCCGTCTAAGGAGGATCAGATGAGGATTCTCAAGTTCGGTATGAGCAGGGTCACAGGTACTAGTTTTGTGCTGGAATTCGATGAGTGGAAAAAGGAAGAGCCACAGGGCACGCCTTTAAATCAGATTTGGGTTCGTTTCTTTGGTGCCCCGTCTGCTCCTTTGGATAGCTTCTTGGTGACCTGGAGTCTGGGGTCTTTGATTGGCAGGACTGAGTAGGTGGATATGCAGTTCACTTGGGCTCATGGGGTGGCACGGCTGCTGGTCAGTGTCGCCAATATTCAGTTCTTGCCAGACATGGTGCCTTGGACTTACGCAGGTGTTTTATATCAGTTGAATGTTGAGTATGAGGATCCTGATCTTTTCAATGAGTTTGAGGATGATAATCCCATGGATACTTCTGAGGGAGGAGGGGGTTCGGGGAACCAGGATGATATTGCAAAGAGTAATGATGACAAGGCTATGGGACCGTCGGGGCCGTCGGATAATGCTGACTCGCCCCTGTTGGGCCGTCTAGCACAGTTCCGACTACCAATCTTCAGCTGGGTTCTATTGGGGCGTTCTCGGTGCCGCCGAGGTTGTCGTGTGACAGGGTTGATTCTGCGAGCCCGGTGCTCAGTTTGCGTGTGGCGAGGTCTGTTGAGGACGAAGGTGCTGCGGGGCAGGAGGTCCCGCCCTCGGTTCCTGTTTCTCCCTCGGCTATGGCTGTGGTGGTCGAGCCGATGGTCGCGGGGGGAGTTGTCAAGCAGGAGGCTCGGCCCTCCGGGTCTTTGACGCTGGCGGTGCCGAGGGGCGGCGTGGCCCCTTTGGTGAGGTCGTCGGCTTGCGGGGGAACGGGCGCGCAGGAGGCCGTCGTTTCCCCTTCTGCTGCTTTGGAGGGCGGGCAGGCTGGTATGGTCGCTGCGGCACCGGATTCCCTGGATCGCGCTAGGACGAGTTCACCGGGCTCGGGCATCGGCGGGATGGCCGTCGATAGGCCCTGGGAGCTCTCATCGTCTTTGGATGTTGCTCCGGTGGCCCCGGCACTGGTCACCACTGCTGGGGGACGGGCAGGAGGCTCTTTCCCCAGCGCTGCTTCTCGCGAGGAGGTCATCGCTTTCGGTGGGATCCCGGATCCTGTCTCTACAGGGAGACGGGTCAGCAGGAGACTGCAGGAGCACCCGGATGTTGATGACATGCAGCTCAGGTGCGCGTTGAGGGCGGCCAAGTTGCGGGACGTCGAGCTTTCTACTGGTATGTCTGTTAACAAGTCTAATTCTATTATGCATTTTACCAATGATGAGATTGTGCAAAATGCCAACCAATTAGGAGTATCTCTTGGTAATAATGATCTAGATTTCTAAGTCTGTTAACGATATGCTAGATTTGGAAGCTGAACGAGCGTTAGATTTGATTCGTAACATAGCTGCAGTTAGACCGATGAATGAGTCAGAGATTGATGCGCTTGGGGTTAGGGTTCTTGATGGCTTGTGTGCTGATCTTGACCCTGCGGTACAGGAGACGGAGGAGGAGGATGAGTATCCCTCTCCGAATACTACTAACCTCGAAGTTGAGTCTTTGGCCATAGAGGCTCATTCCGAGCGTGCCGAACCTTCTGATGTTTGCGTTAAGCCTAAGAGGACCTGGAAACGGAAGGTTTACCCAGTGTCGGATGTGCATAGAAGTGCTAGGATCCGTACCTCCAAAAAATTTCATGATGAAATATGAGAGGCATCTTTTGGAACAGCAGAGGTCTTAAAGACTTGGCTAAAAGACGGTTTCTAGCAAAGGCTTCTCTTGAACATCATTTAGATTTTATTGCTTTATCCGAGACTGGACGAGGTAATTTTTCCCCACAATTTCTTAGTACCTTATCTGGGGGGTAGATTTTGACTGGCACTGCCTCCCACCTCGAGGAAGATCCGGTGGGGTTTTACTCGGGGTTAAGTGCGAAACGTTGGAGGTTCGGAGTGTAGTGTTGGGTGAGTTTGCGGTCAAGTTTCGGGTAAGAACTAAAGCAGATGGTTTTGATTGAGCTTTGGTGGCAGTCTATGGGGCTGCGCAACCTGAACTCAAACCAGATTTCTTGGCTGATTTGGTCCGTGTTTGCGGTAATGAGCAACTACCCGTCTTAGTGGGGGGTGATTTCAACATTATTCGAAGAAAGGAGGAAAAGAATAATGACAACTTTGACGGCAGATGGTCGTTTATGTTCAATACTATCATAGAAAGCTTGGATCTCAGAGAGATAGAGCTTTCGGGTAGGAAATTCACTTGGGCAAACTCGCTACCGGTTCCGACTTTTGAGAAGCTTGATCGTGTTTTGGCGAGCGTCGATTGGGAACAGAAGTTTCCTCTTGTAACGGTGCAGGCATTGACACGAGGTATCTCGGATCACACACCGCTACTAGTCGACTCAGGGGCTCAAACTCATATGGGTAATAAGAATATTTTCTCCTTCGAACTTGCTTGGTTTGAAAGAGAAGGTTTCATTGAGTTGTTAGCTAGAGAGTGGGCTAAAGACTCGGGGGGAAGGTCACCCATTGAGCGGTGGCAATGCAAGATTCGTCATCTGCGAAGGTTCCTTCGTGGATGGGCTAAGCATACGAATGGAATTTATAAGGCGGAGAAGGAAAGGCTCCTTATGATTATTCATTCCCTTGAGTTAAAAGTTGAAACCTCTATTTTAGATACCAGCGAGTTGGAGTCTAAAGTGGAGGCCGAGTTAAGGCTGAAAGAGCTTCTCCGCGAGGAGGAATTGAAATGGGCTTTGAGAGCTAAGGTTCGTAAGGTTGTCCAAGGAGAGGATAACACTCAATTCTTTCATATGATTGCTAATGGAAAGCATCGTCAGAAGAGAATTTTTCAATTAGAACAAGATGAAGGGACGATAGTTGGTCAGGAAAACCTGAAAGTTTACATTACCAACTATTATAAGCAGTTGTTTGGCCCTCCGGATGAGAGTTTTGTGTCCTTGGATGAGTCAAGAGTTAAGGATGTTCCCCAACTTGAGACGGAAGAGAATGAGATTTTGACTGCTCCTTTCACGGAGAAGGAGGTGTTTGAGGCCATTGCACAAATGAAAAACAATAAAGCGCCAGGACCAGATGGGTTTCCGGCGGAGTTCTACAAAAAGTGTTGGCATTTTATTAAAGGTGACCTGTTGCCGATGTTTCATGAGTTGTTCACTGGTCAGCTTCATTTGTTCAAGCTCAAATTTGGAACGATAACTCTTCTTCCTAAGAAGACAGAGGCTATTCACATTGAGCAGTTCAGACCCATATGTTTGCTTAATGTCAGTTTCAAAATTTTCACCAAGGTTGGGACGAACCGACTCATGCAGATTGCGCATTCAGTTGTGCAACCGTCCCAGACCGCTTTCATGCCGGATAGAAATATCCTTGAAGGGGTGGTCGTCTTGCATGAAACGCTCCATGAAATCCACTCAAAAAAACTTGATGGTGTGGTTTTTAAAGTGGATTTTGAAAAAGCATACGATAAAGTTAAATGGCCTTTCCTTCAACAGGTGTTGCGTATGAAAGGATTTGACAAGGCCTGGCGAGACCAGATCGAGTCCTTTACGCAAAAAGGGAGTGTAGGGATTAAAGTGAATGATGATATAGGTCACTATTTCCAGACACACAAAGGACTAAGGCAGGGTGATCCCATGTCACCGATTCTATTCAACATAGTGGCTGATATGCTATCTATTTTAATAGGTCGGGCTAAGGATGCGGGGCAGGTTTCGGGCTTGGTTCCGCACCTAGTTGATGGTGGTATATCCATTTTGCAGTATGCTGATGATACTATCATCTTTATGGAGCATGACGTGGCGAAAGCAAGGAACATGAAGCTTGTGTTGTGCTTATTTGAACAATTGTCTGGACTCAAGATTAACTTCCATAAGAGCGAACTGTTTTGCTTTGGAAGAGCTAGTGAGGACCAGGAGGCGTATAAGCAATTGTTCAGATGTGAGTTGGGTTCGCTACCGTTTACATACTTAGGTATACCCATTCATCATCGTAAGCTGACGAACAAGGAGTGGAAGTGCATTGAGGATCGTTTTGAAAAGAAACTAAGTTGTTGGAAAGGGAAGCTCATGTCATATGGAGGTCGATTAATTCTGATTAATTCGGTCCTCACCAGTATGCCCATGTTTCTTTTATCCTTTTTTGAGGTCCCGGTGGGAGTCAGGAAGAGGTTAGACTTTTATCGATCCCGATTCTTTTGGCAGAATGATGAGTTGAAACGAAAGTATAAGCTTGCCAAATGGGATATCATCTGTAGGCCGAAGGACCAAGGCGGTCTAGGCATTGGAAATCTAGAGATCAAGAATAGATGTCTCCTTAGCAAGTGGCTTTTTAAACTTTCGTCCGAGACAGAGGCTACTTGGGCTCAGATTCTGCGTAATAAGTATCTTCAGTCAAAAACTTTGGCTCAGGTGACTGTGCGCCCGACTGATTCACCGTTTTGGAAAGGGTTGATGAGAGTCAAGCCCCTCTTCTTTAACAGGGTAAAAATCTTAGTCGGTGATGGGGCTAGTACGAGGTTCTGGGAGGATACGTGGCTAGGGGAGACGCCTCTGGCACTTCAATATCCTACTCTGTATAACATTGTTCAACGTCGAGAAGCATACGTTGCAACTGTCTTACAGTCCACGCCTCTCAATATTAGCTTCCGGAGGACGCTAGTAGGCGATCGTTGGGAGGCATGGCTTCATCTTGTACGAAGGCTGATGGATGTCCAGCTGTCTCAGTAGCCAGATAGACTGTTTTGGAAACTGACTAAGGACGGCAGGTTCTCGGTCAAATCCATGTATCTGGATGTCATAAACACTAGTGTCATTCCTTGCTCGAAGCACGTCTGGAAAGTTAAGGTACCTTTGCGAATCAAAGTGTTTATGTGGTTTGTGCATAAACAAGTCATTTTGACAAAGGATAATCTGGCAAAACGCAATTGGATGGGTTCTGCTAGGTGTAGTTTTTGTGATTGTAACGAAACTATCAGGCACCTCTTTCTAGATTGTCCGCTGGCTAAGATTCTTTGGCGTTCGATTCATATTGCTTTTAATATTACTCCACCCACCTCTATCAATATGTTATTTGGAACATGGCTTGATGGGGTGAACCTGGATGTAGCAAGACACATTCGTGTTGGCGTGTGTGCCTTGTTATGGGCAGTATGGAACTACAGAAATGATTTGGTTTTTAACAGAGCAACGGACTTTCATTTTTTGCAGGTTATCTTCAGGGCCACAGCATTGATCCGTATGTGGTCGCTACTCACTCCGACGGAGGCGAGGGGGCGTTTGGCTGCTGCGTCTACCCGATGGGAGATGGTAGCTCGGGTTATTTTCAACCGGTTTGGATGGCGGTCATGTAATAGGATAGACATGTAGTGCTCCTATTTTATTTGCCAGCCGGTTGTGGCTTCATGATTAGGCTCGTTTGAGCAGCTTGTTTTCTTTTCGACCATTTCAGATATTGGAGACTTTGTGACTCATTTTGTTTTTTAATAATATGAGCCGTATGCATCTTTCTGATGCAGAGGCTGGGGTAATACTCCTTTTCTAAAAAAAAATTATTCATTCATAAGGATCGTAGCGTCGGTGATAATAGGAGGAATAACCACATCTGGGGCGGTGTCCATCCAGATATTTGAAGAAGAAAATCTAGCTATCCTAGCCAGTTCATGAGCTACTAGATTTCTAGGGCGGTGTTCATGTTTGTTTGCCAGAATAACACGACAGGGAATAGCGCTATGGAGTGCCCTCCAAATGAAGATTTTAGTCTTGGCTGGACATGTTAAATTCCAAACTGAGTCCCATATGTCTGTTGGGTTAGAGGCTCCTGACATAGTCTTCAGCTTATGGCCGAATTGGAACTCCCATTCTACGTGATAGGCCGAACGCACTATAAAAACACCGGTCTTTGTCAAATTCCACGCCGAAAAAATTGTCATTTCACTTGCTTGATATGCACTTGACAGAATTCTTAATCCCATCCTTCCCATGGCATTATGCGCCTAATCCAGGGGTCCAGCGTCCTAATAAACACGGCTCCATGGTTGGGGCAGACATACTTGTTCAAAGTGTAGCAGAGGACTGCATAAACAATGGCTACATTCCTGCATTGGTACTTCAGGTTAGACCCTTGGCTGCAGACATGAGTACACCAATCACTGGGTGGGCCCCGGCTGGTCGTTAAGAAAAGTCTTGTGTCTGTAGTATATATGGTCTTCTCAGGGTCAAATGGTTCTTCAGGCAACAGAGTCCAAATCTCCTCACTGAGCCACTACTGTTCCATTCCAACTCAGCTGAGTTCACTTGAAGCAGGATTGTCTCTCAGCTCAACTCTTTCAGGATACTTACACATATACTGGAGTACAAGATGGCCATGACCTGCCTGCCAATGGCCGCGGCTGCCGTGGTTCTGCTCCTGATGGTGGCGACGGCCCAGGGCATCAGGCTTGACGCGGAGAGCAAGGCGGCGCTCGGCAACCCTGTGCTCAATGTAAGTGATTGCGACTGTCGTCTCCGGTGATCCGGTGTGTTGTTGCGCGATGATCGGTTCTCTAACCTTGCGTGCTTTCTTCTCTTGGTTACAGAAATCCGCGGAGAAAGGGGTGGTGAACAAGGCTGATGGTGATGAGCCATCATCAGGGGATGAAGTGGAGGAGGCCATCTCTGAAGAGAAAGAGAGGGCAGGGGGGCACAGGATGCCTGAGATCCATGTGGACTACTATGGCCCCAAGGGCCATAACGCCAGGCACCACTGAGCAGAGCTCCCCCTGCATTCTCCATTCTTTTTTCTTCCACTTCTTGTTTAGATGATCATGATGAGGCAGGATGCTGCAGCTGCAGTGGCAAGACCAAGACCCAGGATGTGATTTGTTTAGTTTTCATTTCTCATTTTTGGCCTGATGAAGAGGGGAAGAGACATAGCTGATGTAGTACTAACACATTGACGACACTCCGATAAAAGAACTATAAATTACATGGATTGGTGTACAGGCTCTTGTATGGATAGGAGCATGGCCGGAAATGCTGCAGTTTTTCCTGGCCAAGCACTCTGCTTTGTGTCTGGGCTACGAAATTACTGAAACTACTACACCAAAATGACACCTTTATTTTTCCTTTTGCAGGGACATCAAAATAGTAATGTAAAATGGTACTATCTTTTTTGTGCCTAGTATTATAGTAGTAGTACGAAGTATATAACTGTAGCATAGTTTATGTTTCCCGCAAAATCGAACTAGCATCAGTGAACACCCTGCTGGATCCAGTAGCTATTTGATATAACAATGTAGGAAGCATTTTGCCTGGCAAGGGAAGTTGCAGAGACCAGTCTGATATGCTAACAAAATGGCTGAAGGAAGAGCATATCTTCCATTGGTTACTGAAAGTACAGTCTGGTAAGTCACACAGAGAAGAGCAAGCATCCATGCTGGTTGCTGGGCAACGAACTTAAAACTGACGCTTAAAAAGATACCACAGCTACGATGCCCATATAAAACATAGGATAAGACTCAAAATGAAAACCAACACCAAAATATTAAAACTGAACTTCCATTCTTCAACGGCTGGCACGTGATTCAAATTGCCACATCCACCAGTGATCTTTAAAACTAAACTCATAATGCTAGGAGAATCCTCTAAATTTAATATAATAGGCCCACTTTATTACTATAAACTTTTTAGTGATGACCAACTAACAAAAACACTTCATTGAATGACGCGTTGTTAAAGGAAACAGCTGTGTCGCCCCCCTTCAAGACACACGGCGCCCTGCTTCACTTGTTTCAGCCACCGCCACAGCACTTGCCACCGCTAAACGAAGCAAACAGTTTTGAAGAATGAGTCACTAGGATGAGAATTTCTTTGCGCAACTTCAGGATTTTCTGAAGGGAAACATAACATATGTTGGTGAATAGAAGACGTCATCGAAACCATAATATAAATGGTTAAATTAAACATTATATACCTGGTGGATTGTTGAAGCTCATGTAGAGAAAGAGGTTCTCAAATATTTCCCGCTCAATTGTGCCCCTATTTGGCTTACTCGACAACTTTCTCAACCTCAGGGACTTGAGATCAATTCGGAATGCACCAAGATATGTGATCGCAAGGATGATATCGGTGCCCTCCACACAGCCAACCAACTTTAATGAATATGAGGTCCTGGGATTGCCACTGGGGACAAGTGTCTTGAGGTCCATTTCTCTAACCTGAATCCATGACACTTCTCCATCACGACTCACCTCCATCGACCAAATGAGGCATAGCCCATGCTGGTCTAGGTGGACGACACCCAGCCCACCGTCGTCCGGCGAAATGAGGAGAGGGTTCCACGTCAATGTACGCAGCCCTGGTGGATCAATGACCGATAGGCGATGCCTAACCAAGTCATACTTGAGAATGCAAATGCCCTCATCTCGACGAAGGAGGAAGTGGAGCGCTTGTCCAACGATAACGGCAGGCCTTGCGACGATGTAGGCTCCAAGTGTTCCAACGCCGCCGATATGAATAGAGGCCGGCGAGGTCCACTCCCGGGTCTTCGATGAGTATACAGACGCCAACACGAGCCTCTTATCATGAAGGCTGACAAAAGCTACAACGACGAAAAATGGGCCCAAGTTGCAGGCAGTGTGGTTGCAGCCATCCGTTGCACAGAGCACCGTGGCCGTATAGTTTGCGCGGTTGCTGTCAGGGCCGAAGATGTTGTGCAACTCCGTCCGGCTCCCAGACACTGGGTCCCAGACGACCATCTTCCAGTTGACATCCTCCACCTCCTTCTCTTCCTTCTCTTCCTCCTCTTCCTCCTCTTCCTCATCTTCCCTGTCCCACTCACACCCAAGAAGAACGCGGCCATGGCGGCAGTCGAGCACGAAGCTGTCCCGACGCTTGGGACTGCGGGGGCGGAATTTTGTGGTCGGGACGAAGCGCTCGACGTTGTCATCCCAGCTTTGTAGGAAGCCCAGGACTGGAGGTGTTTTGTGCAAGGTGCGGTAGCGGCCGCGGAAGACGTGGCCGGAGAGGAGGCGGCACCAAGCCTTGCAGACGAGGGAGGCGCGGATGAGGTCCGCCGGCTCGTCCGGCGGAATGCGGATCAGGACCTCCACGAGTTCTTCCCTCTCCCACAGCCCCGGCACATGCGGCGGCGTCAACGACCTCATGGGCCGTGCTTGCAGGAAAAGATTGTGGATTGGGAGGCCACCGCGTGGGAATCAGATAATTCTGGCGCGGCCGCGTGATTCGCAGCCCTCCGCCCCCTACCCGGCCGGCTCGCTGGAGCAAGAACAGCCGCGACCGCCGCCGCCTTCGCCTCCTCTCCCCGCCGGCCTCAAGCTCGCGCTGCTCCGATCAACAACAACACCTCCGCCTACTAGTTTCTGGACCCATCTCGGAATCAACCAATATGCATTATCGGTTTGTATCGGTGGGTTTGTATCGGTGGGTGAGACTGAGAGATTCTTGCGGAGTGGGGAATCGATGAGGGGCCGAGGGCGAGGAGGACGCACCCGATCAAAGCAATCTGGTGTTAGTGGACCATCAATTTTTAAGGCCCATAGGCCATAGTTTTTTTTTGTTTGTTTTTTTTGCGGGAACCATAGGCCATAGGTTAGTGACTGCATGAAAAAAATGTCATCTCCTTTTCGCTTTATTTCAGATGTTTTTCAGAGGATTTTGTCTTCCATGTTTCTCAGGTGTAAAGTAAATTTTGATTCGAAATCTTGATATATATTGTTATTTCTTCTGAGATGGTTCATGACTATTTGCACCACATTTCGACATTTGTATTGTCTAGAGAGTGGTATCACTAGATAATTTTTTCGATCTTAATACATCTCCTTGGTTGCTTGCATGGAGATCTCTGGCTCCTTTTTGGGAACATTAAATGTCATTTGAGTTTGTCCACAATTGTTCGGTTTCCAATTCGCTATATTTTTTTTGTCATATACACTATTTCTTAACAAAATTATATACTATCCAGCCATGCAGACCGAAGCGATTATGATGACTTTGTACGTATATTGCCTTTGGAGGCCGAGCTCCAGGGATGTCGGTCTAGAAAAATTCAAAATTCATCGAATTTCATAGTTTCTACATTTCAAAAAATTCTGAAAGAAAATACAGGTATACATGGAGGCATAACACACATGCGTGTAAATTTTCAGGGCAAAATACGTTGAAATGAGAGCTGTATGAAAAAGACAAATCTGAGGCTTTTAACACATGATACTATTCATCCTAGGCCATGAATTTGTCTTTTTTTTACAGGTCGCATTTGAACGTATTTCATCCAGAAATTTTACACACATGCACATAACATCCTTATTTTACTTGCAGCTTCCGAAACCGCATGCTCTTGTTGGGCGCTCCCGTCCTTTGTAATCCTCTAGACTTTATTTTAAGTGGCTGAACTACCTTTTTTTTTTTAGTTTGCTTGTACTCTGCTGGTGTGGGATTTATTGATTTAAACTCAGACTTGTTTTGCGACTTTATTCTGAAATGAAAATCATCTTTGCAAGTGTTAAGTCTGTGCTTGGAAAATGTTGAAGGAAGGGTTGCCAACGAGGCAACTAAAGAAGTCTCGCCACCTCGACACCATGGATGTGTGTGTGCGTTGTGGTAGAGAAACTGAGGATGCCTTCCATGCAGTTGTTACGTGCCCTCAAGCACATGCTGTATGGGAAGCCATGAGAGATGAATGGCAATTACCTGAACAAGATGAGCTGATCAATACTGGTCCAGAATGGGTGCTTGATCTTCTTGCCAGAGTTAATGAGAGAGTGCGGAGAAATGTGCTAATGATTATCTGGAGGAATTGGCAGACCAGGAACGATCAAGTACATGATAAACCAGTGCCACCTGTACACATAACAAGGTCCTTTCTGTCGAGCTACATGTGTTCGCTAATTCAGGTGCAGAGTAAGGACGGCGGGGACCCTGTGAAAGGAAAAGGTATAATGGAAGGAAGCCTACAAGAGCAAGTGAAGGAGAGGTATGCCAGTGCTCGTGCACAATGGCCACCGCCTGCTGTGGGGTGCCTTGCAATCACAGTCGATGGTGCTTACTGTGACAAAGAGAAGAACGCAGGGACAGGTCTAGTGATCCGTGATACGGCAGGTGATTTGATACTTGCGTCATGCCAATACTTATCTAGGTGCCGGGGTCCTCTGGAAGCAGAACTTATGGCCGCAAAGGAAGGTGTGGAGATGGCGCGTAGATATGCTGCTGGTCCGTTTGTCCTCCAAACAGACTGTTCAAACCTAATCAAACTGATTAAGGAAACGAAGCCGGACAGATCTTGCTTGGGACACCTGATACAAGAGTTGAGAAACTTATTCTTTGAGGAGAGGGAGCTTACTATTATGAAAGTAGATAGAATTCAGAATAGGGTTGCAGATTTTCTAGCTAAATTTTCGCGTTCGGAGCATCAAACCGACTTGTGGTTATAAGACGCCCCCGAGAATCTTCTTGGCCTTTTGGCTATGGATTGTAATCCTATTTACTAATCAATAAAGCTCCCAATCTTCACCCAAAAAAAAAAACACGGTTGCCAATGTGCGAAGCACATATTCTACACGTCTTCATGTTATATATAATCACGAGAAACTGTATGTTAACAAAATTATCACTTATCAGTGTTCAATAATACAAAGTGTTGCAAGTAAACGCTTCATGCCACTAAAAAGCAAATGTACAACAATTAACCCAATAATGGAAAATAAAAAAGTAAATAAAATGGGGACATGGAGTATATGCTCCCGAGCTCAAATGCTCTCCTAGGAACAGTAAAATCGGAAAAAATAGTAAATAAATTCAAAAAATTCTTAATTCTTTTACGGTAAACTTTGACCAATGTTTTGCATGCTTGTAAAATTTCAGCACAAAATAACATTCGTAGAAGTCGTGACAAAAAAAATCTATGTTCCAAAAATGCTAGTTTTGAACACATTTTGGAGTGACGATTTTGTTTTTTTCACCACGCCTTCCACGAATGTCATTTTGTGCTGAAATTTTGCGAGCGTACAAAACATTTGTCAAAGTTTCTCACCAAAAATTAGATTTTTTGAATTTTTAACTATTTTTTTTTATTTTACTGTTCAAGCGGGTGCATTTGAGCTCGGGAGCAGAATAGTACTTTAGATAAAATGGTCTCATCTCAATCCCCTCTCGGTCCGTTGTACTAGATCATTAACAAAACCAGTGGTGTTTTCTTAGTGTTTAGTCAACTACTCCCTCCGTCCCATAATGTAAGACGTTTTTTGTCAAAATACGTCTTACATTATGGGACGGAGGGAGTATATTATCTGATTGTGCAGTACTCCTAGTGTAACTAACTAAATACGAAAACTAATTTAGGGTTGCGATGATCTAGCGGTAGAGTTGGCCAGCTCCTTGTCGGCATTGTCCATTCTTGAGTCAAAGGCGTGCATCTCCTCGTATTGCCGGTCTTTCACCTACGCATCAAGCATAACAACAATTAATATTCTCATGAAATTGTGTTACCTTAATCAATTACTACCATGTAATGTCAATATTTGTATAAAAAAATTGAAATGTACATATATATCTGCATACCTTGGCTCTGCTTCCTTGCTTTTCTCTGTTACCCTGCATGCCAATATAGGAAGTAACACAAAAAAACTTAATTAAAAGAGAGTATGTGAGAGCATGCCACGCACGCAAGATATGCTTCATATGTAACATGTTCTTGCTTTAAATGGTTGTAGTGTAGTAAGTTGCTTAAACAATTTAGATGTATGACTTTGTGCTTGATAAATATTATGTCAGCGCCTTTTAATTATCGGTGCTCAGTCAAGAAGACACGGCAAAAAAAAAAAGACACGGCAGTAGAATCCTTCCTACACAGTGAAAATTCAATATATTTTGCTAAACATCTTTCCAAATGAACAGGCTTTGAGCTCCAACCATACATAATATCTTTCTTGCGGCCTCTTGATGCTCATTGTGTTTTTATCCTCTTGATTCTCCATTTTGAGCCAAACTAACTCAACGTTTGTCAAAAAATATCTTTCTTGCGGAAAAAGGGGATGCAACCGAATAAAAACACGTGGATGGGCTCGTGGCCCAATGGGAAGAGCGCGATGATGTCTCTTGGCTGACACGAGTTTGAATCATGTGGGCAAGCACTGGATGAAGTTACGTTACCTGATCTCTGAGTGTGGGAACTGCATGATGGACAACATACTGCGCGTCCACGATGCCAAATTGCTCTTCTGGGTCCTGCCAGTTCAAAACAGAAAACAAACAAAAAAATAGTGAGCCATGTCAGGTGTGCACAATTTTTCAAAGCGGTTTTCTGGATAACTCAAGCGTTCTTCACTGAATCTATGAAAATGCTGTATGTATCTATGGTCAAGTAATTACGTACATCGACGCATCTCCAGAAGTTGAAGTCGAGGCCCCATCCATGAACCAGATCATTCTGCAAAATAAAATAAAATAAAATAATAATAAGTTCTACTCCCTCTGTCTCATAATATAAGAACGTTTTTGACACTAATGTAGTGTTAAAAACGTTCTTATATTTTGGGACAGAGGGAGTAAATTTTAGTTTGAGACAAATTTAAAGGTGGTTCAAATAATAATCCAGAATTAATTATGAGCGACTGACAAATCAACATGCTACTAGGTTAAGTACCTGGATCATATGCCACACGCATCTCCAAGCATCCCTGGAGAAGACCGGCGCCATCACCTCCACGAACCTGCCCATGCATGCATGCTTCTTCATCTTATTAACTTATAAGATTTTCGTACACAAGGTGAAGGAGTTGTGTTGATGATGTTGGATCAGTTACCCGCTGCACGGCCGCTGGTGCACGTCGGGGCACTTCTGCCCCCCTGCATCTGTCCTGTGTCATTCAAGCATGCCATGCCAGATTAATTAATCATCATATGCAATGCATATTCAGCAGCTGCTTAATGCTTACTTGTGCATCTCGCCGGAGTTTCTCTTGACGGAGACGTCGTACGCCTTGTGCCCCTTGGTGGCGTCCAGCCCCGGCTGCGAGATCTCCAGCCCGTGCTTCTTCACGATGTCAATGTACCTGCAACCGCGCGCCCACAGTCTCTCAATGATCAAATTTCAGAAAGCAGCTACACGTGGAATGGATACGGATGATCGACGATGTTCCTACGCTTCGGCGGTGAAGTTGTCGACGCCGAGGTCCTCGTCCCACAGGAACACGTAGTCGTACGGCGCCACGATGCTCGGGTGAAGGAACCTCTTGGCGAACCACCTTCATCAATCATCATTCACACATTGCAGGTCAGGGCTGACTGAAAAAGAAAACGCTGGAGACAGACAGACAGGCACGGTGCTCTCACCATTTGGTCTGCTTCCTGGCGCTGACGTGGACGGCCTCCTTGGACCACTGGAACTCGTCGTCCCACTCCGTCGTGTGGCCGTCGTAGTGGAACAGCACCACGTCGAAGTTGTCGGAGAACTGCGTTATGTGTAGTCCAGTGTCATCTGACCGTTATGAAAAGTTAAGTTCAGAAACCACTTGTTGGCTGGTTTCTTCTTAATTACCTTTTGAACAGTGGCATTGACGTTGGCCCTCTCCTTGTACCCTACCGCCATTGTGAGGAGGTACTTTCGAACCGGCGCGTCCTGCGCATCGCACACCAGAACAAGTTATTCAGAGTAAAGCTAGCTACTATAACATGAACTCAGGGTCCAGAGAAGGCGAGAAAGACCTGACTCGGGGATCCCCACAGCCGGCGCAGGTGAAGATCGGACTCCGAGACCACAATGCCCGGCGGTAACCTCCCTGCGCCTTCTGGTCTCCTTGCAATCTGCAGAAATGCAGACCATGTATTGTTATTTCTTCAGAAAGTTCAGAAGAGCAAGTATGTATGTAATGTACCCCTGAAGTGGCATTTGAGGTGCCACTGCTGTTCCTGAACAATGGTGCCCAGAGTCTGCCCAGGAAGCTGCTCTCACTGGAGCTGGAGTTTGCAGCACCGCTGCCACTCCAAGGCAGTACGCCACACTGAAGCTGCATATTATACATCGCCAATCGTATTATCATGATGCCAAGTTAATTTCAAGCAAATATACCTAGATAAAAAGAACATTTTTCCTGTTTCTTATCATACATTGGGCGTCATCGATGCCGGGACAGAGAAGCCGAGGACGAACCCCAACAACACCATGGCTAAGGCCGACAGAACCGGGACTAATCTCATCCTCACTGCATATATTATTCAGTCACCACGGAAATTTCAAGAAAGAACACCAATATCAATATAGTAACAAGATTCTGATTCTGCAGGGCACACACTTACAAGATCGATATCGATCGATGACGGCCTCTGCTTCTGGCGCGGGCAGGAAGGGCAGGAAGAACAGAGAAATGTCTTCTGGTGCGATTTATGCCATGCCATTATACGATCTACTGCCCGACGACGACGATTCTGTAGCCAGCGTGTGTCTTTGATCCCAAGGAACATGGTGGAGTAGGGAGGAGGAAAAGATCAGCAGTCTGCCTTAGACTCGCATCCAGAGCATATGCGCAGTTGACTTCCCTCAAAAAGCAGTCTTGGTTGGATCGGATGGAAGCAAAATGGAAGCTAAGCTGGAGAAGATGAGCTCATATACGGCATGGTGTGGAGTGGAGCCTTCCTGGTTTAGGAGCCGGTGATGGACCAATGACTGTGTAATTTACACATCGGCGGCGATGATCGTGCCTCTGATTTGGGTAATGTGAGCAGCAGGCGGCGCCTGTTCCTTGGAGTGCCCGCATGACAGACATGGTGTGACGTATAAACACGTTTGTGGTTTCGGCAGCGTTGATGGTTACTTTTTTATTAAGTAGAGCATATAGAACCGGAGCTCTCATGGTTAGGGTATCTCTAGCTTGGACCTTTAAACCAGCCGCGATTGTCTGGACATAGCGGTCCGGATGTGTTGCACCGTCTAACCCGGGCCTGTATAGCTTCGTTGACGGGTCCGGATGCATTTTACCCGCAAATCCAAGACAAACTCGGACTTTGTGGGCGTCTTGACCGCTCTAACGACCATGGCCCACCCAGAAAATCTCAGCCGTCTCTTCTGCACTTTTCACCGTACGCACGCGGCGCTTGCCACACTGCATTCAGGCTGACCCAAAGCATGCAGCGGCCAACATTGATGCCGCTTGATGTGAACAGACATGAGGATGACGCTGACGAACATGACCTCTTGGGCGTTGCCGCTTCAATGCAGATGTTGCGTCTTGAGAAACCAACTCTAACGGTTGCACCACATTGAAGAGGGCTAACCGGCGCTTCGACTTGCCTGGCCACAACTATTTAAGTCGTGCGCCGGTGTTGCCCATCCGCACTTCGTCCTATCCGAGCCCCTCCTCCTCTCCACCCCTCATCCTCTCTGAGCCCCGCCAACCCCAGCGGTGATGCCAAAGTCATGGTTCTCCGCATCAGCAGGCGGTGGCAGTGGGAGCTCTTCATCAAGCAGTTCTTGGCGCTGCCGCCCTCGCTCTCTGGGCCACTCGACAACCACGGCGGCCGGCTCCTCCGACAAGGAGGAGATCATCATCTTATCCACGATGAGGAGGACCAGCAGCCGCAGCAGCGGCCCTGTCTCCTCGCTCCGAAAAACGAAGAATTCGTCCGTCAAATGGAGATCATGACGGAGCGACCACTCCGTCAGATGGGCTCGGCGCCACCAGCGTCAGCGCACGTCAAGGAAGAGCCACCATCCCCGCTACATGTCCACGTGAAGTGGGAGTCGACGTCCCCACTTCGGCATGTCAACGAGGAACCCAAGTCACCCCCACGCGCAACCACGGCATCCACATCGGAGGCCGCATGAAGGAGGAGCCCCGTCCCCCACGCACAACCGCGGCGTCCAGATCGGTCACTGCATCAAGGAGGAGGCTGCGTCGCCGTCAGCGCACAGCAGGCACACCCGCATTTAGGGGCCCGCCTTGCCGCAATCGCCGCCCCGTCAAGGAGGAGCTACCGCCCGTGATCACGAAGGCGCGGGGTAGCATCCTCCACGACCTCGCAGGAGGCGGTTATGGTGGTCCCACAGACTCGAGGGTCGTCGTCTCCGAGGAGTAGCGCGCGGCGAGGCAACGGGCCCGGTACGACCGGCCCAACGCCGCTTCGCGTTTGTAGAGTCCAAACGTCACCGGAATGGGTTCGCGAAGACCCCGACCTCACCGCTGCATTGGCCCTCGATCGCTCCGTCACAACCGTGGAGACCACCACCAGGTGGCACCGTCGCCTAGACGGCGAGCTTGCCAAGATCAGCGAGGAGTGGTCGCTTAGCGACTCCTCCGCCAATGCCGGCAGGGTCAAGGCCGCCGCCAGAGTTCCGCGGGCGCCATTGGCATTGGTCGCGGTGGTCCTTCGCATGACACAGGAGGAGGCTGCCACAACCCTCTGGCGCTGGAAGGATGACGACGAACGACGACATGAATGGTGACGGCGGTGCAGCAGGGCAGGGCGGTTACACGTACAAAGTGGTCGTTCGGTATATGGATTTGGATTTTTATCTACTATTTCATTAAACCGTCAAAATATCAGCTTTTTTATGTAAATTATGTCCGAACTTTAATGAAATCTGACTTATTTGATGAATTTTGTCAGATTTGTTTAAACTAATTTTGAAATGTATGCGGATAACATTAGACGACCGACTCCCATATTCATATCCGTGAATGGATGCGGTATCCGCTTTGGTGATCAGCGTTTGAGGTGCCCTTAGACCGTGTCATCGTGAGGCTTGGTGTGTTAACCTGATCACATACACGTAAGCAATAAAGCTTCGCTTTATACCTAAAAAAGAATTGAAGCACTCAAATCGCCCGGGTGGGCTAGCTGGTCACTGTCCAGACCAAAAAAAGCATCCAATCCGGCTCCCCACAAATAGCCCAAATGCCTGGGCCGTCCGACAACCCCATATCCAGCTCATATGTGAAGTGGATATGTGGAGGCTCGGATGCGTCCGGACACCGCCGCCATGTTAAACTGGCCCGCCATGGCCCACGGAGCCCCATCACTGTCCCATAAAAATCCAGTCGGTCCAACGAACCCTAGTCAAACCCCATTCCTCCCAGTCCTCTCACCCTATCCGCTCTTCTCCTGTCTCCTCCTCTTCCTCTCCCAATCTCTCTCGTCCCCTCCACCATGGCCAGGTGAGGCAACAACTCCAAGAGCGAGACCGGTCCCATGAACTGGGACAACGTTGTGAGGAAGAGGACTCAAGCTCCAGTAGCGACACGCCGGATGACGAGGAGCTCGCGCTCCGCATCACCATCGAGCGATCGCGACTGGACACTAGCAGGAGGTCGAGCTCCGTGGCGTCAGCCGCCAGCTCCTCTTGGGCAATGTGACCCAGCGGGCTTTCCCATCGCCCTCTGCACCGCTCCAGATCCAGAGCAGGGCGGCCATCTCCCCTTCCCCGCTT
Source organism: Triticum dicoccoides (assembly GCF_002162155.2). Taxonomy (NCBI): domain Eukaryota; kingdom Viridiplantae; phylum Streptophyta; class Magnoliopsida; order Poales; family Poaceae; genus Triticum; species Triticum dicoccoides. The sequence continues at coordinate 52,708,124 of NC_041393.1, read as the reverse complement.
TCACAGCTCCTCCCGAGTAGCGCTGGGTGCTCATGCCTATGGCTCCCATGAGGATGCGAACGCCATAGTCGGAGGCGAAGGCTGCCCACCGCGAGCAGCAGCAGACCGGGTCTTCCCGCCCACACGCCCGATCCGTCCCCGTTGACCGGGAGGAGCAGCTCCTCCGTGCGGTCATGTGTTGTTTGCTGACCGCGACGAAGACAGACGCTAGGAGCCTCCAGTGCAAAAATGTGAAGGCACTCCGGCTGGAGAAAGAGACCACTAAGACCAATGCACGGTACGACCGGCGCAACGCCGCTCCGCGTTCGCAAAGTCCGACAAGTCACCGAAATGGGTCCACGAAGACCCCAACCACGCTGGTGCGTGGGCCCTCGATCGCTTCGTCACCACCGCAAAGACCGCCGTCAGGTGGCACCGTCCCCTTGATGGCGAGCTCGCCAAGATCAGGAAGGAGTGGTCTCTTAGCGACTCCTCCGCCAATGCTGGGAGGGTCAAGGCTGCCGCCAGAGTTCCACGGGTGCCATCAGCATTGGCCGTAGTGGCCCTTTGCACGACGCATGAGGAGGCTGCCGCGGCCCTTCGGCGCCCTTCCGGCGCTGGAGGGATGATGACGACGGTGCTGCAGGGCGGGGCGGCCACACGTACAAAGTGGTTGTCCGATATATGGTTTAGGTTTTTTTTCCTAGTAGTCGGAATATCAACTTTTTTATGTTAATTATGCCGAACTTTAATGAAATCTGACTTGTTTGATGAATTTCGTCAGATTTGTTTAAACTAATTTTGAATGTATGCGGATAACATTGGACGGCCGCTTCCCACATCCATATCCACGAATGGATTCAGTGTCCGGTTTGCTGATCAGCGTTTGAGATGCCCTTAGACACCCGGGCCCCCAACACCAAGGGGGCTTACCTGAGCTTTGTACTTGAGAGGCCCAAAGTAATAATAGAAACAACAGCGCACAACGCTACTTCCACGCCGAGACCTCCTACAACTTCCACGCTTGATCTACGGCGTGATCACCTCGTGCGATCCTAAAAAAAAGAAACTTTGACGCCTGATCTAGAGGTGATACACTGGAAGTCTTAAAACTTGCACGCAACATTCAATTTAGTGCATAAAGTTGTAAAATACGTTATTGTGATCACACAACTTATCTCTATGTGCAAATACAGTCACTTCTCCCGTATCCGGCCGTATCTCATGCCCACATGGCGTGCTAGCATGACAGCGGCCCACATGTTAGTGACTAAGAGCCGAGAGGTGTTGGGTGAGTTACTCATTACTGGCTTGTTTACAGAAGACACCCTAGTATGAAAAAAATTGCATCAAGGATATTTGAAGCTACGACCTAGCACGCACACAACAAGATAGTTTGCTGCAATAACCAGTTGACCAGTAATAAATTGTTGAAATCCTAACAGACAAAAAAAATCTTTATGATGTTCGCTCAAACCAACAAAGGAATAAACGAAAACTAAAAATATGCCGAGTACTCGCACATGACGCGATGCTTGGATCCTAAGCACCATCTAACCCTCAAACCCTCAAAAAAAGCACCATCTAAGTCTCGACAAAATACTGGTTTGACTATGTAAAGGCTAGTGAGTTTACCTGTGCATAACTGCACGCGTCATACATTAGAAAAATATTTTTTGTGAACTCGAAACATCCATTTTACCTAAATTTTTTAGCGAAAAGTACTTTCATTTATATGCTATAAAAACTTAGTTTTATTTTTGTTTCCTTTAAACACGAGTGCATTGTTGATCCAAAAAAATTACGGGTTCATACTATGTCCCAAGATGTAAATCTGCCCACTTTAATTGTTTTCGAAAAATTTCATGTACGCAATAGAAAATTTTCAAGAATGACATCATGCAAAATATCACCCATATTGTATGAAATTTCACCAATTTTCCCTTCAATAAAGACACACAACATTACATAGGCACATGTATAATGGAATTGTTAAAATGATATATGCTTGCAGCCTCACAAGCATGACCTTAAACAAGTAAAATGTACACTACAAGTTTGCTAATGACACATTCGCAAAACAAAAAGAGTTTCCTTATTACTCAATTAGGATCGGTCATGCACGCATGACTTTGACCCACACGTCTAAGTCTATTCATTATCTGAATATTTTGCATAAGTCGGCGTGTACCAAATTTGTAAAGGATTATTTCGTCTCATTTCATAAAGGACATAAAACCATGTTTATCGCTTCAAACATGAAATGTTGACCTCATGCTTGCGCGGGGAGCAGCAGCGGTCTCTTGATAAAACCCCCCAGCGCACCATTTTTTCCAGCTTATATTTAATTTGTGAGCTTATGCGTAAAGTATATAAAAAGCGGTAATCCAGATTAACCAACAATTATCACTCGTCTGGGTGGTTACTGACGCTTGCTTAATTTCGGCGGGTGGCCAGTTCGAACCTGTGCTCTCGCATGTTTCACAGTGAGTATCCTTTTGGTCCAAATTTCAAATTGTTTTTCACTGTTTGCTTATAGGGGTGACCGTAGTAGACTTATTCCACACGTAATTAAATAAAAGCCTAGGGTGTTATTTGTAAAATAAAAGTCCGTCATGAGCAACTGCCCCAACACTTCTCCGCTCTCAGTCACCGACATGTGGGCCACCGTCATCCCGGCACACCACATGGGCATATGATACAGGAGGATACGGGAGAAGTGACTGTATTTGTACGCATGGACAAGTTGTGTGACCACAATCACGTATTTTACAAGTTTGTGCATTAAACTGACCGCCGCATGCAAGTTCTATGACTGCCCGTGTATTTGGCGCTGTCTCAAGGATCTCATCGTTTGTGGTTTTTGGATACGCACACTGGGCCGCCGCCTGGTACAACGCCGTCTCCGGGATTTTGCATCGAGTGCTGCTGCTGCTGCATGAGATGTGTGTCGCTGGGCGCAGCCGCGTAGCTTGTTCCGGCCGGACATGGCGAACACGCTGGTTTCCACGACTGCAGCCTTCATTCCCAGGAGTCCGGTTAGCTGTACGGGTACTACATCTGCGGCATCTACAGTAGGTATGTACAACAGATACCATGTACAATCCTTATTTAAGGAAAGTTTTTTTATTAGCTTTTAGGTTTCTGCCTCATGGGGAGTTCAATTGTGTGCTGAAGATGGTGTTTTCTGGGTTTTTGCAATGTGAAATTACTTTTTGTTGGAAAAGCCAACAATGAAATGTGAAAGGGGAGCGATAGGCGCCGGTGCGCCGGCCCAAACTTTGGGCCGGTCGCCCCCCAGCCGCATGATGCGTGTGTTCCAGACCACACGATTCTATCTCCTCTCCTCCCGCCTGCTTGTCTCCTTCCTTTCGACAGTTTTCCCGAGCCCTCCTGCTTCCTCGTCGCCCTTCCATGGCCTCCCGCTTCAAGCTCTGTGGCCGCCGCTCACCGGCTCGCCATCGCTGCTCGTCGATTGGATGGTTGCAAGAAAAATCAGTTGCTAACAAATCTGGTCCCCGCTCCGCTTCAGGCGGTTCCAGCAAAAATCAAAGCTCGTTGTAGCAAAATCGGTTGATGGTTCTAGCAAAAAAATACAAATGCAGCAAAAATAAAAAAAAGTGGCTCGCCGCCGCACCTCATGAAGAAAATTGGTTCCAGCAAATACATCAATGAGTTCCAGCAAATTAAATCACCGGCTGAAGCTTTTTCCACCAATGAAGCTGTTTTCCTACGATGGAAGCTTTTTCTCATGGCACCTGAAGCTTTTCATCCAGCCGGTTGAAGCTTTTTCTCCCTAGGGTGGAAGTTTTTTCCCCATGCCGGCTTGAAGTTGGTTCCAACAAAAAGCAAAACACATGGTAGCAAAAAAAAAGACTGTTCCAGCAAAAAACGAAGGTGTTAGCAGAAAAAAATGGGCCTGCTTCCAAAAACAAAAGGCTGGATCTCCATCACTTGTCGCCGTGGTTGCAACGCCCCAACGTCGGCCGCTGCGCGTCTCCATCACTTGCCGCCGCCATCGGCAGCACCGGTGGGTGTTGGTTTGCAGCACTTGTTGCTAGTGAGATGTGAGGGGGCGGGGGTGGGGGCAGCACTTGTCGCTGATGGGGTGTGAGGGGGGCGGGGGCGGGCAGCCATGGCCGGCCGACACAACCAGTCACTAGCGGGGGAGGCATGAGCATCTATTGAACAGGAAGAAGAGGAGAGCAGAGCTTGCGGTGCAGAGGAGAATGAGCGGATGGCGGTCCGTGAAGAGATAAGGTAATATGCGGTGGATGTTCGATTGGGGCCTACGTGCAGACGTGGAGCGACCAGCCGAAAACTCAGCCGGCACACCGCACGTAAACGTTTCCCAGTGTCAAAATATAGCCCAGTATGCTACTCCTATATAATTACTTTTTGGCAGATAGCGTAGCTAATTTGTTGGATTATTAGGATAAGCTCGAGCACCCGCAAGAAAAAGCAAGAAAGAACATGACATTTGCAATGTTGTAAAAGAGTGCATGTGGGGTTTCAGATCAATCTGAGGGTGGTGACCTAAGAAAAAAAATCTTGTAAGATAGAAAACACTAAGGGGCCTCGGATTCTGGTTTTGCCCCGGTCCCGTGAAATCTCATGACCAACCCTGGTGCCATCGTGAGGCTAGGTGTGTTAATTCTGAACACACACACATAAGCAATAAAGCTTCGCTTTATCTCTACTACCTAAAAAAAGCTTAACGTTTCGTCTCCCCTAAACCGTCATACGTCTTCGTCCGACTCCCACCACCCCGTCCATCAATCCCCCCAACCCATGCAAAAAAAAAAATTCAATCCACCCAACCCGACATCCGATTCCCTCCGTAAAAATCGCACATGCCATTCGCTGTCTCTCCGCATCGTCAATTGCCAGAGGCGCGCGCATTTCTCTTTCTCTCTCTCTAGCACGAGCACTCTGCTGCCGCCTGCATCTTATGTCTATCTCGCCCCCATCGAGAGCAGGCAACGCCCTCGGCGATCGGTGGCCGTGACCAGGACCCTCCATCGCGCCCCTCTCTCCGGCCAATGCGCTAATCTTGTCGTCTCTCTTCACCCGCCTCCCTCTCCGCCCAGTAGCCATCCCAAGGCCACCCCTGCAGAGACCACTAGAGTCGGCCATGACTAGATGCCACAAAGTTGTTCCTATCGGCCACGACCATCTCTGCCACGCCCCTCTCCTTGCATCTCTCCACCCCCGAATGCCAATCTATCCTCCAGCTCCGGCGGGGGGTTTCTCTTCCAAATAGCAATGCAAGGCACACCTTCTATCTCGTCTCCCGTGGCCGCGGTGCCTTTAATCTCGAAGCCGGCTGTAGTTGACGGAGCAGGTCGCCATGACGAAGCGCTGATGAGTGATGACTAATGCAGCAACGTAGTCGACGCCTGCCCGCTCCAAGCTCCTCGATCCCGCTACCGACGGCTGCCGCCCAGGATGTTCCGCCAATCCCGGCGACCCACTGAATCGATGTCGCCCCTTCTTGCTTCACCGTCGCCGGTGCCGGTTCACCCTACTTCACCAAAGGGGTCTCTCTGCTTTCTCGCCCGAGTGGTGCCACGATGCTCTTGCAGCCCCACGTGCTCTCCGGCTGCACTACCATCCACTTCTGTCCCTCCGTCAGTGGCTCAGTGCACACGGCCATAGATTTGCATCCATGGCACAACGGTTGCGTGTGTCTGCTCTCGATGATGCATGCTCCCTCTTGTCTGCTTGCTTCGGTGGTACTGATGCTCTACGTACGCGCACACACACGCAAACTCCCACGACGTTCCACCAATACCGGCGAGTGGCGAATGTGGCTTAGCAGGCTTGGAGGTGGGTAGTGACGTTCCAGCGTTTGAAGCGCGGCGGGAGCGGAGGTGTGGAGCGGCTGAATAACGTGTGTGGATATGGGCAGCGGTTGTCTGGCATGTCCTGGGCGGAGCGCATCGAGGTGTGCACATCGATGGGTCGACGCGTGAGGCGTGACGGGCGTCGAGGTGAGCAAGGGCGAGAGCAGTGCCCGTGGAGGTGGGCGCTGCGCCCTTGGGCAGCACGACCGTGGGCTCCTCTCCACGGTGCCGCTGCTCTGCTAATTAATATGTCAATACTGTGTGTGTTTCTCTCCTAATTGATACGCAAGTAGTGTTTTTTGGAAGTTCATAGTATGCTGAGAAGTTGCGTCGATACGAAGAGAGGCGAAGGGAGGGAAGCAGCAAAATGAACATCAGTACAGTTTGAAGGAATTGTTGAGATAATGTGTTGAGAAAAAAATATAGCAAAGAATGTCTATCAAGATACGCTTCTTGTGACATAAACATGCTTTCGCATGTGCTCCATGACAATCTAGATCCATTCTAGAAAGAAAGTCCAGATCCTTGCCGTCCTGGTTGCCAACAAAAAAAAAGCTCAAATCATAACAAAAAAAATAGAGTTCAAATTACAACAACAAAAAATCTCCAAGTGTACTTTTTTTTGGAACACACTGCAGATGCAGACGCTCACGCACTCACCTTTATAAACGCAAGCACGCACACCATATTCCTATGAGCACATCCAAAAAACTGACCTACGTCTAGGATGTCTGATGGGCTGGGCATACCATTGTTCGCCAAACCATGCAACCACATGTTAGTTCGCAGAAAGAACTCTAAGCATACTCCCGGTGCATACATGAGGAACATTGTCTTAGAGAGATTCTTCGTGTTTAACCTATTGTTTGGGAATCGTGTATTGCGTCGCAATCTTCAGTCAACTGTTCACTTCAATTATTCGAAGGATTTACTTCATGTAACGGTACTTATCTATGTCATTTAACCATCTACTTGATTCATTGGTAACATTCTTGCTACCTGGTAGCAACAGACGGTCATTTAATAGAACGGTAGGATGAGCTATGATTGATCTAGGATATGTGAGGGCAAGGAAATAATGAGACAAGGTGGTGTGGGAACGAGAACCAATGCAACCAAGACGACATGGGATGAGTACGCCATCTAAGAAGGATAGGTGGAGCAGGGACAAGGGTGGTTGGTCGATAAATAGATTAGAGTAGGAGACCTGCTATGCGAGGAGAGAAATAATCGAAATAGCTTGATTGAGGAAGGCGGTGGACACACCAACATGGTTAGAAACTACACACAACACCTTTTAATCAAATGTCACTATATCTTCTTTTTGTCGTGACAACGTAATATTACGCTCCCGGTGCAAAGCACGGGCAATTTCCTAGTACCTCAAAAAAGAATTGAAGCACTCAAATCCATCCCAAACGCCCAGATGGGCTGGCAGGTCACTGTCCGGACAAAAAAAAGCACCCAATTTGGCTCCCCACAAATAGCCCAAATGCCTGGGCTACTCGACAACCTCATATCCAGCTCATATGTGAGGTGGATATGGGTAGGCCCGGATGCGCCCAGCCACTGCCGACATGTTAGATCGGCCCGCTATGGCCCACACAGCCCCCATCACTGTCCCCACAAAAATCCAGTCGGTCCGACGAACCCTAGTCAAACCCCACTCCTCCTAGTCCTCTCGTCCTATCCGCTCTTCTTGCGTCTCCTGATACATATTGAACCACACACACTTGTGCGACACGACATGCACCATAGGACAACACCAGAAAAAAGAATGCAACTCAAACCAAACATGATCACCAATCAACCCATAGGACAAAAGGGAACTAAGCAAACATAACAAAGGTGCAACAAATCATTGGATAATAATATATAGAATAAAGTGTTGGAAATATGCCCTAGAGGCAATAATAAAAGTATTATTATATTTCATTGTTCATGATAATTGTCTTTTATTCATGCTATAACTGTATTATCCGGAAATCGTAATACACGTGTGAATACTTAGACCACACAATGTCCCTGGTAAGCCTCTAGTTGACCAGCTCGTTGTGATCAACAGATAGTCATGGTTTCCTGACTATGGACATCGGATGTCATTGATAACGGGATCACATCATTAGGAGAATGATGTGATGGACAAGACCCAATCCTAAGCATAGCATAAAAGATCGTGTAGTTCGTTTTGCTAGAGCTTTGCAAGTGTCAAGTATCTCTTCCTTCGACCATGAGATCGTGTAATTCCCGGATACCATAAGAGTGCCTTGGGTATACCAAACGTCACAACGTAACTGGGTGACTATAAAGGTGCATTACAGGTATCTCCGAAAGTAGCTGTTGGGTTGACACGGATCGAGACTGGGATTTGTCACTCCGTATGACGGAGAGGTATCTCTGGGCCCACTCGGTAATGCATCATCATATTGAGCTCAATGTGACCAAGGTGTTGGACACGGGATCATGCATTACGGTACGAGTAAAGTGACTTGCCGGAAACGAGACTGAACAAGGTATTGGGATACCGACGATCGAGTCTCGGGCAAGTAACGTACCGATTGACAAAGGGAATTGCATACAGGGTTTGATCGAATCCTCGACATAGTGGTTCATCCGATGACAACATCGAGGAGCATGTGGGAGCCATCATGGGTATCCAGATCCCGCTGATGGTTATTGACTGAGAGAGTCTCGGTCATGTCTGCATGTCTCCCGAACCCCTAGGGTCTACACACTTAAGGTTCAGTTACGCTAGGGTTATAGGGATATGTATATGCAGTAACCCGAATGTTGTTCGGAGTCCCGGATGAGATCCCGGACGTCACGAGGAGTTCCGGAATGGTCCGGAGGTAAAGATTTATATATGGGAAGTCCTGTTTCGGGCATCGGGACAAGTTTCGGGGTTATCGGTATTGTACCGGGACCACCGGAAGGGTCCCGGGGGTCCACCGGGTGGGTCCACCTGTCCCGGGGGGCCACATGGGCTGTGTGGGGGTGCGCCTTGGCCTAATGGGCCAAGGGCACCAGCCCCACATAGGCCCATGCGCCTAGGGTTCAAGGGGGGCAAGAGTCCTAGGAGGGTAAGGCACCTCCTAGGTGCCTTGGGGGGAGGGAAAACCCCCCTTGGCCGCCGCACCCCCTAGGAGATTTGATCTCCTAGGGCCGGCCACCCCCCCTTGGCACCCCTATATATAGTGGGGGAGAGGAGGGACTTCATACCTGAACGCCCTGGCCTTTGGTTGCCTTCTTCTCCCTCCCCAACACCTCCTCCACCTCCATAGTGCTTAGCGAAGCTCTGCCGGAGTACTGCAGCTCCACCAACACCACGCCGTCGTGCTGCTGCTGGTGCCATCTCCCTCAACCTCTCCTCCCTTCCTTGCTGGATCAAGAAGGAGGAGACGTGGCTGTTCCGTACGTGTGTTGAACGCGGAGGTGCCGTCCGTTCGGCGCAGGTCATCGGTGATTTGGATCACGTCGAGTACGACTACATCATCACCTTGCAAGCTTCCGCACGCGATCTACAAGTGGTATGTAGATGCAAACTCTCTCCCTAGACTCGTTGCTTAGATGAACTCATAGATGGATCTTGGTGAAACCGTAGGAAAAATTTTAATTTTCTGCAACGTTCCCCAATAGTGGTATCAGAGCTAGGTCTATGCGTAGTTCTCTTTGCACGAGTAGAACACAACTTTGTTGTGGGCGTGGATTTTGTCATCTTACTTGCCTCTACTAGTCTTTTCTTGCTCAACGGTATTGTGGGATGAAGCGGCCCGGACCAACCTTACACGTACACTTACGTGAGACCGGTTCCACCGACTGACATGCACAAGTTGCATAAGGTGGCTGGCGGGTGTCTGTCTCTCCCACCTTAGTTGGAGCGGAATCGATGAACAGGGCCCTTATGAAGGGTAAATAGAAGTTGACAAAATCACGTTGTGGTGATTCGTAGGTAAGAAAACGTTCTTGCTAGAACCCAATTGCAGCCACGTAAAAGATGCAACAACAATTAGAGGACGTCTAACTTGTTTTTGCAGCGATTGATCATGTGATGTGATATGGCCAGAAGTTGTGATGAATGATGAATTGTGATGTATGAGATCATGTTCTTTGTAATAGGATTCACGACTTGCATGTCGATGAGTTTGACAACCGGCAGGAGCCATAGGAGTTGTCATTATTTTTTGTATGACCTGCGTGTCATTGAATAACGTCATGTAAACTACTTTACTTTATTGCTAAACGTTAGTCATAGAAGTAGAAGTAGTCGTTGGCGTGACAACTTCATGAAGACACGATGATGGAGATCATGATGATGGAGATCATGGTGTCAAGCCGGTGACAAGATGATCATGAAGCCCCGAAGATGAAGATCAATGGAGCTATATGATATTGGCCATATCATGTCACAACTATATAATTGCATGTGATGTTTATTATGTATTATGCATCTTGTTTACTTAGGACGACGGTAGTAAATAAGATGATCCCTTATAAAATTTCAAGAATTGTTCTCCCCTAACTGTGCACCGTTGCTACAGTTCGTCGTTTCTAAGCACCACGTGATGATCGGGTGTGATGGATTCTTACGTTCACATACAACGGGTGTAAGACAGTTTTACACAGCGAAAACACTTAGGGTTAACTTGACGAGCCTAGCATGTGCAGACATGGCCTCGGAACATGGAGACCGAAAGGTCGAACACGAGTCGTATGGAAGATACGATCAACATGAAAATGTTCACCGACGATGACTAGTCCGTCTCACGTGATGATCGGACACGGGCTAGTCGACTCGGATCGTGTAACACTTAGATGACTAAAGGGATGTCTAATCTAAGTGGGAGTTCATAATTTGATTAGAACTTTATTATCATGAACTTAGTCTAAAACCTTTGCAAATATGTCTTGTAGATCAATGGCCAACGCTAATGTCAACATGAACTTCAACGCGTTCCTAGAGAAAACCAAGCTGAAAGATGATGGCAGCAACTATACGGACTGGGTCCGGAACCTGAGGATCATCCTCATAGCTGCCAGGAAACAATATGTCCTAGAAGGACCGCTAGGTGACGCTCCCGTCCCAGAGAACCAAGACATTATGAATGCTTGGCAGTCTCGCGCTGATGATTACTCCCTCGTTCAGTGCGGCATGCTTTACAGCTTAGAACCGGGGCTCCAAAAGCGTTTTGAGCATCACGGAGCATATGAGATGTTCGAAGAGCTTAAACTAGTTTTTCAAGCTCATGCCCGGGTCGAGAGATATGATGTCTCCGACAAGTTCTACAGTTGTAAGATGGAGGAGAACGGTTCTGTCAGAGAGCACATCCTGAAGATGTCTGGGTTGCACAACCGTATGACCCAGCTGAACATTAACCTCCCAGATGAGGCGGTCATTGACAGAATCCTCCAGTCGCTCCCACCAAGCTACAAGAGCTTTGTGATGAACTACAACATGCAGGGAATGGAAAAGACCATTCCTGAAGTGTTCTCGATGCTGAAGTCAGCAGAGGCTGAAATCAAGAAAGAACATCAAGTGTTGATGGTCAATAAGACCACTAAGTTCAAGAAGGGCAAGGGTAAGAAGAACTTCAAGAAGGACGGCAAAGATGTTGCCGCGCCTGGTAAGCCAGTTACCGGGAAGAAGTCAAAGAATGGGCCCAAGCCTGAGACTGAGTGCTTTTATTGCAAGGGGAAGGGTCACTGGAAGCGGAACTGCCCCAAATACTTAGCGGATAAGAAGGCCGGCAACACCAAAGGTATATTTGATATACATGTGATTGATGTGTACCTTACCAGTACTCGTAGTAACTCCTGGGTATTTGATACCGGTGCCGTTGCTCATATTTGTAACTCACAGCAGGAGCTGCGGAATAAACGGAGACTGGCGAAGGACGAGGTGACGATGCGCGTCGGGAATGGTTCCAGAGTCGATGTGATCGCCGTCGGCACGCTGCCTCTACATTTACCTACGGGATTAGTTTTGAACCTTAATAATTGTTATTTAGTGCCAAGTTTGAGCATGAACATTGTATCTGGATCTCGTTTAATACGAGATGGCTACTCATTTAAGTCTGAGAATAATGGTTGTTCGATTTATATGAGAGATATGTTTTATGGTCATGCTCCGATGGTCAATGGTTTATTCTTAATGAATCTCGAGCGTAATATTACACATGTTCATAGTGTAGATGCCAAAAGATTTAAAGTTGATAACGATAGTCCCACATACTTGTGGCACTGCCGCCTTGGTCACATTGGTGTCAAGCGCATGAAGAAGCTCCATGCCGATGGAGTTTTAGAGTCTCTTGATTATGAATCGTTTGACACGTGCGAACCATGCCTCTTAGGCAAAATGACCAAGACTCCGTTCTCCGGAACAATGGAGCGAGCAACCAACTTGTTGGAAATCATACATACCGATGTGTGCGGTCCAATGAGCGTTGAGGCTCGCGGAGGATATCATTATGTTCTCACCCTCACAGATGACTTGAGTAGATATGGGTATGTCTACTTAATGAAACACAAGTCTGAGACCTTTGAAAAGTTCAAGGAATTTCAGAATGAGGTGGAGAATCAACGTGACCGAAAGATAAAATTCTTACGATCAGATCGTGGAGGAGAATACTTAAGTCACGAATTTGGTACACACTTAAAGAAATGTGGAATCGTTTCACAGCTCACGCCGCCTGGAACACCTCAGCGAAACGGTGTGTCCGAACGTCGTAATCGCACTCTATTGGATATGGTGCGGTCTATGATGTCTCTTACCGATTTACCGCTATCATTTTGGGGATACGCTCTAGAGACAGCTACATTCACTTTAAATAGGGCACCGTCTAAATCCGTTGAGACGACACCGTATGAATTATGGTTTGGAAAGAAACCTAAGCTGTCGTTTCTAAAAGTTTGGGGATGCGAAGCTTATGTCAACAAACTTCAACCTGAAAAGCTCGAACCCAAGTCGGAAAAATGCGTATTCATAGGATACCCTAAGGAAACTATAGGGTATACCTTCTACTTAAGATCCGAAGGCAAGATCTTTGTTGCCAAGAACGGATGCTTTCTGGAAAAAGAGTTTCTCTCGAAAGAAGTAAGTGGGAGGAAAGTAGAACTCGATGAAGTACTACCTCTTGAGCGGGATAGTGACGCAGCACAGGAAACCGTTCCTGTGATGCCCACACCAACTGAAGAGGAAAACCATGATAATGATCAAAGTACTTCGGATCAAGTTACTGCTGAACTTCGTAGGTCCACAAGGGCACGTTCCGCACCAGAATGGTACGGCAACCATGTCCTGGAAATCATGTTGTTAGACAACAATGAACCTTCGAACTATGAAGAAGCAATGACGGGCCCGGATTCCAACAAATGGCTTGAAGTCATGAAATCCGAGATAGAATCCATGTATGAAAACAAAGTATGGACTTTGACAGACTTGCCCGATGATCGGCGAGCGATAGAAAACAAATGGATCTTTAAGAAGAAGACGGACGCGGATGGTAATGTTACCATCTATAAAGCTCGACTTGTCGCTAAGGGTTATCGACAGGTTCAAGGGATTGACTACGACGAGACATTCTCTCCCGTAGCGAAGCTAAAGTCCGTCCAAATCATGTTAGCAATTGCCGCATACTATGATTATGAGATATGGCAGATGGACGTCAAAACAGCATTCCTTAACGGGCATCTTAAGGAAGAACTGTATATGATGCAGCCGGAAGGTTTTGTCGATCCTCAAAACGCTAACAAAGTATGCAAGCTCCAGCGATCCATTTATGGACTGGTGCAAGCATCTCGGAGTTGGAACATTCGCTTTGATGAGATGATCAAAGCGTTTGGGTTTATGCAGACTTATGGAGAAGCCTGCGTTTACAAGAAAGTGAGTGGGAGCTCTGTAGCATTTCTCATATTATATGTAGATGACATACTCCTGATGGGAAATAATATAGAATTTCTGGACAGCATTAAGGCCTACTTGAATAAGTGTTTTTCAATGAAGGACCTTGGAGAAGCTGCTTATATATTAGGCATCAAGATCTATAGAGATAGATCGAGACGCCTCATAGGTCTTTCACAAAGTACATACCTTGATAAGATTTTGAAGAGATTCAGAATGGATCAGTCCAAGAAGGGGTTCTTGCCTATGTTACAAGGTATGAGACTGAGCTCAGCTCAGTCACCGACCACGGTAAAAGATAAAGAAGAGATGAGTGTCATCCCCTATGCTTCAGCCATAGGATCTATTATGTATGCCATGCTGTGTACCAGACCCGATGTAAACCTTGCCGTAAGTTTGGTAGCAAGATACCAAAGTAATCCCGGCAAGGAACACTGGACAACGGTCAAGAATATCCTGAAGTACCTGAAAAGGACAAAGGACATGTTTCTCGTTTATGGAGGAGACGAAGAGCTCGTCGTAAAGGGTTACGTCGACGCTAGCTTCGACTCAGATCCGGATGACTCTAAGTCACAAACCGGATACGTGTATATGTTGAATGGTGGAGCAGTAAGCTGGTGTAGCTGCAAGCAGAGCGTCGTGGCGGGATCTACGTGTGAAGCGGAGTACATGGCAGCCTCGGAGGCAGCACATGAAGCGATTTGGGTGAAGGAGTTCATCACCGACCTAGGAGTCATACCCAATGCGTCGGGGCCGATCAAACTCTTCTGTGACAACACTGGAGCTATTGCCCTCGCAAAGGAGCCCAGGTTTCACAAGAAGACCAGGCACATCAAGCGTCGTTTCAACTCCATCCGTGAAAATGTTCAAGATGGAGACATAGAGATTTGCAAAGTGCACACGGATCTGAATGTCGCAGATCCGCTGACTAAACCTCTCTCGCGTACAAAACATGATCAACACCAGAACTCTATGGGTGTTCGATTCATCACTATGTAACTAGATTGGTGACTCTAGTGCAAGTGGGAGACTGTTGGAAATATGCCCTAGAGGCAATAATAAAAGTATTTATATTTCATTGTTCATGATAATTGTCTTTTATTCATGCTATAACTGTATTATCCGGAAATCGTAATACACGTGTGAATACTTAGACCACACAATGTCCCTGGTAAGCCTCTAGTTGACCAGCTCGTTGTGATCAACAGATAGTCATGGTTTCCTGACTATGGACATTGGATGTCATTGATAACGGGATCACATCATTAGGAGAATGATGTGATGGACAAGACCCAATCCTAAGCATAGCATAAAAGATCGTGTAGTTCGTTTTGCTAGAGCTTTGCAAGTGTCAAGTATCACTTCCTTCGACCATGAGATCGTGTAACTCCCGGATACCGTAAGAATGCCTTGGGTGTACCAAACGTCACAACGTAACTGGGTGACTATAAAGGTACATTACAGGTATCTCCGAAAGTAGCTGTTGGGTTGACACGGATCGAGACTGGGATTTGTCACTCCGTATGACGGAGAGGTATCTCTGGGCCCACTCGGTAATGCATCATCATATTGAGCTCAATGTGACCAAGGTGTTGGACACGGGATCATGCATTACGGTACGAGTAAAGTGACTTGCCGGTAACGAGACTGAACAAGGTATTGGGATACCGACGATCGAGTCTCGGGAAAGTAACGTACCGATTGACAAAGGGAATTGCATACAGGGTTTGATCGAATCCTCGACATAGTGGTTCATCCGATGACAACATCGAGGAGCATGTGGGAGCCATCATGGGTATCCAGATCCCGCTGATGGTTATTGACTGAGAGAGTCTCGGTCATGTCTGCATGTCTCATCAAAGCGTTTGGATTTATGCAGACTTATGGAGAAGCCTGCGTTTACAAGAAAGTGAGTGGGAGCTCTGTAGCATTTCTCATATTATATGTAGATGACATACTCCTGATGGGAAATAATATAGAATTTCTGGACAGCATTAAGGCCTACTTGAATAAGTGTTTTTCAATGAAGGACCTTGGAGAAGCTGCTTATATATTAGGCATCAAGATCTATAGAGATAGATCGAGACGCCTCATAGGTCTTTCACAAAGTACATACCTTGATAAGATTTTGAAGAGATTCAGAATGGATCAGTCCAAGAAGGGGTTCTTGCCTATGTTACAAGGTATGAGACTGAGCTCAGCTCAGTCACCGACCACGACAAAAGATAAAGAAGAGATGAGTGTCATCCCCTATGCTTCAGCCATAGGATCTATTATGTATGCCATGCTGTGTACCAGACCCGATGTAAACCTTGCCGTAAGTTTGGTAGCAAGATACCAAAGTAATCCCGGCAAGGAACACTGGACAGCGGTCAAGAATATCCTGAAGTACCTGAAAAGGACAAAGGACATGTTTCTCGTTTATGGAGGAGACGAAGAGCTCGTCGTAAAGGGTTACGTCGACGCTAGCTTCGACTCAGATCTGGATGACTCTAAGTCACAAACCGGATACGTGTATATGTTGAATGGTGGAGCAGTAAGCTGGTGCAGCTGCAAGCAGAGCGTCGTGGCGGGATCTACGTGTGAAGCGGAGTACATGGCAGCCTCGGAGGCAGCACATGAACCGATTTGGGTGAAGGAGTTCATCACCGACCTAGGAGTCATACCCAATGCGTCGGGGCCGATCAAACTCTTCTGTGACAACACTGGAGCTATTGCCCTCGCAAAGGAGCCCAGGTTTCACAAGAAGACCAGGCACATCAAGCGTCGTTTCAACTCCATCCGTGAAAATGTTCAAGATGGAGACATAGAGATTTGCAAAGTGCACACGGATCTGAATGTCGCAGATCCGCTGACTAAACCTCTCTCGCGTGCAAAACATGATCAACACCAGAACTCTATGGGTGTTCGATTCATCACAATGTAACTAGATTAGTGACTCTAGTGCAAGTGGGAGACTGTTGGAAATATGCCCTAGAGGCAATAATAAAAGTATTATTATATTTCATTGTTCATGATAATTGTCTTTTATTCATGCTATAACTGTAATATCCGGAAATCGTAATACACGTGTGAATACTTAGACCACACAATGTCCCTGGTAAGCCTCTAGTTGACCAGCTCGTTGTGATCAACAGATAGTCATGGTTTCCTGACTATGGACATCGGATGTCATTGATAACGGGATCACATCATTAGGAGAATGATGTGATGGACAAGACCCAATCCTAAGCATAGCATAAAAGATCGTGTAGTTTGTTTTGCTAGAGCTTTGCAAGTGTCAAGTATCTCTTCCTTCGACCATGAGATCGTGTAACTCCCGGATACCATAAGAGTGCCTTGGGTATACCAAACGTCACAACGTAACTGGGTGACTATAAAGGTGCATTACAGGTATCTCCGAAAGTAGCTGTTGGGTTGACACGGATCGAGACTGGGATTTGTCACTCCGTATGACGGAGAGGTATCTCTGGGCCCACTCGGTAATGCATCATCATATTGAGCTCAATGTGACCAAGGTGTTGGACACGGGATCATGCATTACAGTACGAGTAAAGTGACTTGCCGGAAACGAGACTGAACAAGGTATTGGGATACCGACGATCGAGTCTCGGGCAAGTAACGTACCGATTGACAAAGGGAATTGCATACAGGGTTTGATCGAATCCTCGACATAGTGGTTCATCCGATGACAACATCGAGGAGCATGTGGGAGCCATCATGGGTATCCAGATCCCGCTGATGGTTATTGACTGAGAGAGTCTCGGTCATGTCTGCATGTCTCCCGAACCCGTAGGGTCTACACACTTAAGGTTCAGTTACGCTAGGGTTATAGGGATATGTATATGCAGTAACCCGAATGTTGTTCGGAGTCCCGGATGAGATCCCGGACGTCACGAGGAGTTCCGGAATGGTCCGGAGGTAAAGATTTATATATGGGAAGTCCTGTTTCGGGCATCGGGACAAGTTTCGGGGTTATCGGTATTGTACCGGGACCACCGGAAGGGTCCCGGTGTTGGAAATATGCCCTAGAGGCAATAATAAAAGTATTATTATTATATTTCCTTGTTCATGATAATTGTCTTTTATTCATGCTATAACTGTATTATCCGGAAATCGTAATACAAGTGTGAATACATAGACCACAATATGTCCCTAGTGAGCCTCTAGTTGACTAGCTCGTTGTGATCAACAGATAGTCATGGTTTCCTGGCTATGGACATTGGATGTCGTTGATAACGGGATCACATCATTAGGAGAATGATGTGATGGACAAGACCCAATCCTAAGACTAGCACAAAAGATCGAGTAGTTCATTTGCTAGAGCTTTGCCTATGTCAAGTATCTCTTCCTTTGACCATGAGATCGTGTAACTCCTGGATACCGTAGGAGTGCTTTGAGTGTATCAAACGTCACAACGTAACTGGGTGACTATAAAGGTGCACTACAGGTATCTCCGAAAGTATCTATTGTTTTATGCGGATCGAGACTGGGATTTGTCACTCCGTGTAAACGGAGAGGTATCTCTGGGCCCACTCGGTAGGACATCATCATATGCGCAATGTGACCAAGGAGTTGATCACGGGATGATGTGTTACGGAACGAGTAAAGTGACTTGCCGGTAACGAGATTGAACAAGGTATCGGTATACCGACGATCGAATCTCGGGCAAGTAAAATACCGCTAGACAAAGGGAATTGTATATGGGATCGATTGAGTCCTTGACATCGTGGTTCATCCGATGAGATCATCGTGGAACATGTGGGAGCCAACATGGGTATCCAGATCCCGCTGTTGGTTATTGACCGGAGAACGTCTCGGTCATGTCTGCATGTCTCCCGAACCCGTAGGGTCTACACACTTAAGGTTCGATGACGCTAGGGTTATAAAGGAAGCTTGTATGTGGTTACCGAATGTTGTTCGGAGTCCCGGATGAGATCCCGGACGTCACGAGGAGTTCCGGAATGGTCCGGAGGTAAAGATTTATATATGGGAAGTCTTGTTTTGGTCACCGGAAAAGTTTCGGGCGATATCGGTATTGTACCGGGACCACCGGGAGGGTCCCGGGGGTCCACCAAGTGGGGCCACCTGCCCCAGAAGGCTGCGTGGGCCATGTGTGGGAGGGGACCAGCCCCTAGGTGGGCTTGTGCGCCCCCCACAAGGTGCCAAGGCGCAAGGGAGAGTGGGAGGGGGCAAACCCTAGTCCAGATGGGCCTTAAGGCCCACCTAGTGGGCGCCTCCCCTCTCTCCCCCTCCTGGCCGCCGCCCCCTTTGCCATCTAGGGGTGGCCGCACCCCTTGGGGGTGGGAAACCCTAAAGGGGGCGCAGCCCTCCCTTTCCCCTATATATATGAGGCCTAGGGGCTGCCCATAACACGCGATTTGATCTCTCGTTGGTGCAGCCCTGCCCCTCTCCCTCCTCCTCCTCTCCCATAGTGCTTGGCGAAGCCCTGCGGGATTGCCACGCTCCTCCACCACCACCACGCCGTTGTGCTGCTGTTGGATGGAGTCTTCCTCAACCTCTCCCTCCCTCCTTGCTGGATCAAGGCGTGGGAGACGTCACCGGGCTGTACGTATGTTGAACGCGGAGGTGCCGTCCGTTCGGCACTTGATCATCGGTGATCTGAATCACGACGAGTACGACTCCATCAACCCCGTTCACTTGAACGCTTCCGCTTAGCGATCTACAAGGGTATGTAGATGCACTCCCCTTTCTACTCGTTGCTGGTCTCTCCATAGATAGATCTTGGTGATTCGTAGGAAAATTTTTGAATTTCTGCTACGTTCCCCAACAGTGGCATCATGAGCTAGGTCTATTGCGTAGATTCTTTGCACGAGTAGAACACAAAGTAGTTGTGGGCGTTGATGTTGTTCAATATGCTTACCGTTACTAGTCCAATCTTGTTTCGACGGTATTGTGGGATGAAGCGGCCCGGACCGACCTTACACGTACTCTTACGTGAGACAGGTTCCACCGATTGACATGCACTTGGTGCATAAGGTGGCTAGCGGGTGCCAGTCTCTCCCACTTTAGTCGGAATGGATTCGATGAAAAGGGTCCTTATGAAGGGTAAATAGCAATTGGCATATCACGTTGTGGTCTTGCGTAGGTAAGAAACGTTCTTGCTAGAAACCCATAGCAGCCACGTAAAACATGCAACAACAATTAGAGGACGTCTAACTTGTTTTTGCAGGGTATGCTATGTGATGTGATATGGCCAAAAGGATGTGATGAATGATATATGTGATGTATGAGATTGATCATGTTCTTGTAATAGGATTCACGACTTGCATGTCGATGAGTATGGCAACCGGCAGGAGCCATAGGAGTTGTCTTTATTTTTTGTATGACCTGCGTGTCATTGAAGAACGCCATGTAAACTACTTTACTTTATTGCTAAACGCGTTAGTCATAGAAGTAGAAGTAGTCGTTGGCGTGACAACTTCATGAAGACACGATGATGGAGATCATGATGATGGAGATCATGGTGTCGTGCCGGTGACGATGATGATCATGGAGCCCCGAAGATGAAGATCAAAAGGAGCAAAATGATATTGGCCATATCATGTCACTATTTGATTGCATGTGATGTTTATCATGTTTATGCATCTTGTTTGCTTAGGTCGACGGTAGTAAATAAGATGATCCCTTACAAAATTTCAAGAAGTGTTCTCCCCTAACTGTGCACCGTTGCTACAGTTCGTCGCTTCTAAGCACCACGTGATGATCGGGTGTGATGGATTCTTACGTTCACATACAACGGGTGTAAGACAGTTTTACACAGCGAAAACACTTAGGGTTAACTTGACGAGCCTAGCATGTGCAGACATGGCCTCGGAACACGGAGACCGAAAGGTCGAGCATGAGTCGTATAGTAGATACGATCAACATGAAGATGTTCACCGATGATAACTAGTCCGTCTCACGTGATGATCGGACACGGCCTAGTTGACTCGGATCATGTGATCACTTAGATGACCAGAGGGATGTCTATCTAAGTGGGAGTTCATAAGATGAACTTAATTATCTTGAACATAGTCAAAAGACCTTTTTGCAAATTATGTCGTAAGCTCGCGCTTTAGTTCTACTGTTTTAGATATGTTCCTAGAGAAAATATAGTTGAAAGTTGACAGTAGCGATTATGCGGACAGTAGAAAGCTTATGTCCTTAATGCACCGCTCAATGTGCTGAACCCCAAACGTCGTCTGTGGATGTTGCGAACATCGGACATACACGTTTTGATAACTACGTGATAGTTCAGATAAATGGTTTAAGTAGAGGCACCGAAGACGTTTTTCGAAACATCGCGGAACATATGAGATGTTTCGAGGGCTGAAATTGGGATTTCAGGCTCGTGCTCACGTCAAGAGGTATAAGACCTCTGACGATTTTCTTAGCCTGCAAACTAAGGGAGAAAAGCTCAATCGTTGAGCTTGTGCTCAGATTGTCTGAGTGCAACAATCACTTGAATCGAGTGGGAGTTGATCTTCCAGATGAGATAGTGATGTTTCCCCAAAGTCATTGCCACCAAGCTGCTAGAGCTTCGTGATGAACTATAACATATCAGGGATAGATATGATGATCCTTGAAATATTCGTGATGTTTGACACCGCGAAAGTAGAAATCAAGAAGGAGCATCAATTGTTGATGGTTGATGAAACCACTAGTTTCAAGAAGGGCAAGGGAAAGAAGGGATACTTCATGAAACGGCAAATCAGCTGCTGCACCAATGAAGAAACCCGAGGTTGAACCCAAACCCGAGACTAAGTGCTTCTGTAATAAGGGGAACAACAACTGGAGCAAGATTACCCTAGATACTTGGTAGATAAGAAGGTTGGCAAGGTCGATAGAAGTATATTGGATATACATTATGTTAATGTGTACTTTACTAGTACTCCTAGTAGCACCAGGGTATTAGATACCGGTTCGGTTGCTAAGTGTTAGTAACTCGAAATAAAAGCTACGGCATAAACGGAGACTAGCTAAAGGTGAGCTGACGATATGTGTTGGAAGTGTTTCCAAGTTTGATGTGATCAAACATCGCACGCTCCCTCTACCATCAAGATTAGTATTAAACCTGAATAAAGTGCTCTTGCACCTAAAATGAATGGTTTATTGAATCTCGATCGTAGTGATACACATGTTCATATAAGATAGTAATGATAGTACCACTTACTTGTGGCACTGCCATGTAAGTCATAATGGTATAAAACGCATGAAGAAGCTCCATGTTGATGGATCTTTGGACTCACTCATTTTTGAAAAGTTTGAGACATGCGAACCATGTCTATTGGTATATATGCATGAAGAAACTCCATGCAAATGGACCGTTTGAACTCACTTGATTTTGAATCACTTGAGATATGCAAATCATACCACTTAGGCAAGATGACTGAAAAGCCTCGGTTTCAATAAAATGGAACAAGATAGCAACTTATTGGAAGCAACACATTTTGATGTGTGCAGTCCAATGAGTGCTGAGGCATGCAGTGAATATCGTTATGTTCTTACTTCACAGATGATTCGAGTAGATGTTGAGAATATTTACTTGATGAAACACAAGTCTGAATTATTGAATGGTTCAAGTAATTTCAGAGTGAAGTAGAAGATCATTGTGACAAGAGGATAAAATGTCTATGATATGATCATAGAGATGAATATCTGAGTTACGAGTTTTGGCACACAATTAAGACATTGTGGAAATTGTTTCGCAATAAATACCGCCTGGAACACCATAGTGTGATGGTGTGTCCGAACATCATAACTGCACCCTATTGGATATGATGCATACCATGATGTCTCTTATCGAATTACCACTATTGTTCATGGGTTAGGCATTAGAGACAACCACATTCACTTTAAATAGGGCACCACATAATTCCGATGAGATGACACCGTATGAATTATGGTTTAGAGAAACCTAAGTTGTCGTTTCTTAAAAGTTTGGGGCTGCGACGCTTATATGGAAAAGTTTCAGGTTGATAAGCTCGAACCCAAAGCGGATAAAATGCATCTTCATAGGAAACCCAAAACAGTTGGGTATACCTCCTAATTCAGATCCGAAAGCAATATGGATTGTTTCTAGAATCGGGTCCTTTCTCGAGGAAAGGTTTCTCTCGAAAGAGTTGAGTGGGAGGATGGTGGAGACTTGATGAGGTTATTGAACCGTCTCTTCAACTAGTGTGTGGCAGGGCACAGGAAGTTGTTCCGGTGGCACCTACACCAATTGAAGTGGAAGCTTATGATATTGATCATGAAACTTCGGATCAAGTCACTACCAAACCTCGTAGGACGACAAGGACACGTACTACTTCGGAGTGGTAAGGTGATCCTGTCTTGAAGGTCATGTTGCTAGACAACAATGAACCTACAAGCTATGGAGAAGCGATGGTGGGCCCGAATTCCGACAAATGGTTAGAAGCCATGAAATCTGAGATAGTATCCATATATCAGAACAAAGCCTGGACTTTGATGGACTTACCCGATGATCGGCAATCCATTGAGATAAATGGATCTTTTAATAAGAAGACGGACGTGGATGGTAATGTCACCATCTATGAAGCTCGACTTGTGGCGAAGTGTTTTCCGACAAGTTCAAGGAGTTGACTACGATGAGATTTTCTCACTCGTAGCGATGTTTAAAGTCCGTCGAAATCATGTTAGCATTAGCTGCATTTATGAAATCTGGCAGATGGATGTCAAGACAAGTTTCCTTACTAGTTTTCGTAAGGAAAGGTTGTATGCAATACAATCAAAAAGGTTTTGTCGATCCTAAGGATGCTAAAAGGTATGCTATCTCCAGCGATCCTTTTAAGGACTGGAGTAAGCATCTCGGAGTTGGAATGTATGCTTTGATGAGATGATCAAAGATTTTGGATTTATACAAAGTTTATAAGAAACTTGTATTTCCAAAGAAGTGAGTGGGAGCACTATAGAATTTCTGATGAGTATATGTTGTTGACATATTGTTGATCAGAAATGATGTAGAATTTCTAGAAAGCATATAGGGTTATTTGAAAGGTGTTTTCAATAGAAAACCTGGATCAAGCTACTTGAACATTGAGCATCAAGATCAATAAGATAGATCAAAATGCTTAATAATACTTTCAAATGAGCACATACCTTGACATGATCTTGAAGGTGTTCAAGATGGACCAGTCAAAGAAGGAGTTCTTGCCTGAGTTGTAAGGTATGAAGTTAAGACTTAAAGCTCGACCATGGCAGAATAGAGAGAAAGGACGAAGGTCGTCCCCTATGCTTTAGACGTAGGCTCTTCAGTATGCTATGCTGTGTACCGCACCTGAAGTGTGCCTTGCCATGCGACAGTCAAGGGGTACAAGAGTGATCCAAGAATGGCTCAAAGGACAGCGGTCAAAGTTATCCTTAGTAACTAGTGGACTAAGGAATTTTCTCGATTATGGAGGTGGTAAAAGAGTTCGTCGTAAAAGTTACGACGATGCAAGCTTGACACCTATCCGGATAGCTCTGAGTAGAGAGACCGGATACATACAATGGAGCAATAATTTAGGATAGCTCCAAGTAGAACAGTTGTTTGGAATAGCTCCAAATAGAGCGTGGTAGCTGCATCTAGGAGATGACATAGAGATTTGTAAAGCACACATGGATCTGAAAGGTTCAGACCCGTTGACTAAAACCTCTCTCACAAGCAACATGATCAAACATAAAACTCATTGAGTGTTAATCACATAGTGATGTGAACTAGACTACTGACTCTAGTAAACTCTTGGGTATTAGTCACATGGCGATGTGACCTGTGAGTGTTAATCACATGGCGATGTGAACTAGATTATTGACTCTAGTGCAAGTGGGAGACTGTTGGAAATATGCCCTAGAGGCAATAATAAAAGTATTATTATTATATTTCCTTGTTCATGATAATTGTCTTTTATTCATGCTATAACTGTATTATCCGGAAATCGCAATACACGTGTGAATACATAGACCACAATATGTCCCTAGTGAGCCTCTAGTTGACTAGCTCGTTGTGATCAACAGATAGTCATGGTTTCCTGGCTATGGACATTGGATGTCGTTGATAACGGGATCACATCATTAGGAGAATGATGTGATGGACAAGACCCAATCCTAAGACTAGCACAAAAGATCGTGTAGTTCATTTGCTAGAGCTTTGCCAATGTCAAGTATCTCTTCCTTCGACCATGAGAGCGTGTAACTCCTGGATACCGTAGGAGTGCTTTAGGTGTATCAAACGTCACAACGTAACTGGGTGACTATAAAGGTGCACTACAGGTATCTCCGAAAGTATCTATTGTTTTATGCGGATCGAGACTGGGATTTGTCACTCCGTGTAAACGGAGAGGTATCTCTGGGCCCACTCGGTAGGACATCATCATATGCGCAATGTGACCAAGGAGTTGATCACGGGATGATGTGTTACGGAACGAGTAAAGTGACTTGCCGGTAACGAGATTGAACAAGGTATCGGTATACCGACGATCGAATCTCGGGCAAGTAAAATACCGCTAGACAAAGGGAATTGTATATGGGATCGATTGAGTCCTTGACATCGTGGTTCATCCGATGAGATCATCGTGGAACATGTGGGAGCCAACATGGGTATCCAGATCCCGCTGTTGGTTATTGACCGGAGAACGTCTCGGTCATGTCTGCATGTCTCCCGAACCCGTAGGGTCTACACACTTAAGGTTCGATGACGCTAGGGTTATAAAGGAAGCTTGTATGTGGTTACCGAATGTTGTTCGGAGTCCCGGATGAGATCCCGGACGTCACGAGGAGTTCCGGAATGGTCCGGAGGTAAAGATTTATATATGGGAAGTCTTGTTTTGGTCACCGGAAAAGTTTCGGGCGATATCGGTATTGTACCGGGACCACCGGGAGGGTCCCGGGGGTCCACCAAGTGGGGCCACCTGCCCCAGAAGGCTGCGTGGGCCATGTGTGGGAGGGGACCAGCCCCTAGGTGGGCTGGTGCACCCCCCACAAGGTGCCAAGGCGCAAGGGAGAGTGGGAGGGGGCAAACCCTAGTCCAGATGGGCCTTAAGGCCCACCTAGTGGGCGCCTCCCCTCTCTCCCCCTCCTGGCCGCCGCCCCCTTTGCCATCTAGGGGTGGCCGCACCCCTTGGGGGTGGGAAACCCTAAAGGGGGCGCAGCCCTCCCTTTCCCCTATATATATGAGGCCTAGGGGCTGCCCATAACACGCGATTTGATCTCTCGTTGGTGCAGCCCTGCCCCTCTCCCTCCTCCTCCTCTCCCATAGTGCTTGGCGAAGCCCTGCGGGATTGCCACGCTCCTCCACCACCACCACGCCGTTGTGCTGCTGTTGGATGGAGTCTTCCTCAACCTCTCCCTCCCTCCTTGCTGGATCAAGGCGTGGGAGACGTCACCGGGCTGTACGTGTGTTGAACGCGGAGGTGTCGTCCGTTCGGCACTTGATCATCGGTGATCTGAATCACGACGAGTACGACTCCATCAACCCCGTTCACTTGAACGCTTCCGCTTAGCGATCTACAAGGGTATGTAGATGCACTCCCCTTTCTACTCGTTGCTGGTCTCTCCATAGATAGATCTTGGTGATTCGTAGGAAATTTTTTGAATTTCTGCTACGTTCCCCAACACCCGGGGGTCCACCGGGTGGGTCCACCTGTCCCGGGGGGCCACATGGGCTGTGTGGGGGTGCGCCTTGGCCTAATGGGCCAAGGGCACCAGCCCCACATAGGCCCATGCGCCTAGGGTTCAAGGGGGGCAAGAGTCCTAGGAGGGTAAGGCACCTCCTAGGTGCCTTGGGGGGAGGGAAAACCCCCCTTGGCCGCCGCACCCCCTAGGAGATTTGATCTCCTAGGGCCGGCCACCCCCCCTTGGCACCCCTATATATAGTGGGGGAGAGGAGGGACTTCATACCTGAACGCCCTGGCCTTTGGTTGCCTTCTTCTCCCTCCCCAACACCTCCACCTCCATAGTGCTTAGCGAAGCTCTGCCGGAGTACTGCAGCTCCACCAACACCACGCCGTCGTGCTGCTGCTGGTGCCATCTCCCTCAACCTCTCCTCCCTTCCTTGCTGGATCAAGAAGGAGGAGACGTGGCTGTTCCGTACGTGTGTTGAACGCGGAGGTGCCGTCCGTTCGGCGCAGGTCATCGGTGATTTGGATCACGTCGAGTACGACTACATCATCACCTTGCAAGCTTCCGCACGCGATCTACAAGTGGTATGTAGATGCAAACTCTCTCCCTAGACTCGTTGCTTAGATGAACTCATAGATGGATCTTGGTGAAACCGTAGGAAAAATTTTAATTTTCTGCAACGTTCCCCAACATAAAGCACCATGTTCAAGTAGGAGGCATAGTGGGTTACGGGAGAGTGGACCGCTGATTATAGATTGGGGAAGGTGATGGAGGTGTTGATGAAGACGACGGTGTGTTGTTGGAGATGATCGTCCTCATGATGGTTCCCCTAGCAGCGCTCCAACGCCAGAGAGAGAGAGAGAGAGAGAGAGAGAGAGAGAGAGAGGGGGGAGAGCCCACCTTCTTTTTCTTCTTGCTTGGCCTTCCCCCTAGATGGGATAGGGCACTGGTACAACAAGGTGCTATACAAACAGTTTTTAACCCCTTTCCGCGACGACGTTTGGAACCGTCACCAAGTGAGTGACTGCGATAGGGGGGGGGTCCTTCCCACATGACCCAAAAACCGTCGTGGATAGGGAGCCTTGATGCATACAATTTTCCGTATAAAACCGTTTCTGATATCTTGAATATCCCAAACACTTCATCCTTGCTACTCGTTTGTGCTTGCATTGCCATCGCAGTCGGAGTTCTGTAGTTTTACCTAAAACCAGGCACATTCTAGGCACGGGAGTTTTCCAGGCACCTACCAAACTAATCACACACATTTAGTTTCCCCGCATCGTTTGTAATAGTGTCTGACATCACACATGCTTTGCAAACGGCAACTGTGTGCATTGTTACACACGTTTCCTCTCCGTGAACCGTGTCAGATTATGATGTATACCGCACACGTTGTGCTTTATAGACCATGTGCACCGTAATGACCTGCAGACCGTAATTTCATCCTAATTTAATTGCTACTATTTAAAATTGTACCTAATTTGAACTTGAAAGTAGGCTATAGCTTTATTCATATCCATCAGGTTCAAACGACCAATGCATTATTTGATTCACAGGTACATATGTTCAAGAATTACATAAGCACCAAATAAAGAATGATGAACCAATGTTCTATACTTGTACTATTATAGATGGTAAAGAAAGAGGCGACATGCATTCTGGTTGCTGAACAACGTGAAGTGGAATGACCCTATTGTGCTCTCCTGGATGCAGAAGAGCACGTACGACTCTAGTCCAACCCCTTGTGATGGTCGGCCGCCAATCATGTAGTTTGAGAGGTAATCCTGAGTAAAGTGCTTCAGGATCCACTACAAAGGAAAAAAGTTTCACACATTGTCATCTAACACAACCCATTACGGGCAGTAAAAAGAAGGCCACAAAGTTCTTACTTACCATCCCGCAGTTCACTGTTGTCTTGCATAAAGTGTAAACAAATAGTTCGATTGACATCTTTTGACCCATTTTAATAACAATCTTTTTATCGGTTTCCTCACTTGATGCTGGTTCATGAATATCTCATTGCCCCATACACAAAAAGGGTCGAAGTGTGGATCTTTGGCAATGACATATATACCTAAAGGTACCAAGTTAATATTAGAAGCTAAACAACAATTGCAAAATGATGTAGTACAACACTCCCTCCATCCCATTATATAAGATTTTATTACATGTATATCTAGACATCATCAGAACATTAAGGTAACACTCTTCCTTGTTGCTATGTAGCCTGAGATTGCATATTTAGTCATTCAGTACAATGCATGTTGTTATGTAGCCTCAGATATATTAAATATGGCTCTAGTTAACCTACTGATAAATGGGTTACAGATATATTCAGTGAAATGTCTGATTCGATGATTAATCCCTTATCAGCCCCAAGGCTATATGGTACCAGCTACCGATATCCTAAACAGTGAGTACATATAAGCAATGCGATGAAACTAACCCTCGATGGAAAACAACACTGCTCTCAACATTGTCATGTATGAGTACATATAAAGGCATGTTAAGCACAACAGGCTAAACATCAACCAAATATATCCATGGTACGGTAGACAACATAATCTACAAATGATAGCTTCAGTGTGCAGGTTTAAGCACGCTAGTTAAGCAAAACAAGAAGTGGAAAGGTGTGTTAACTGCATCAGGCATAACATTTAAAAACAAGCAAATAGTCATTCAAATTGGTATTGTGTAGGTCTAAAGTACACTAGTTATTGTTAAAAAATGAAAATGTATGTTAACTGCAACATCCTTAATAGCAACCAAATATCATAATCATAGTGGTATTGTTGAAACTGTTATTGATGAAATTGAACTACACGGCAAATAGTTTCACATATAGAGCATCACATTGTGAAGAACTGAAATAAACAAGGCATAAGGCCAATCTCTAGCCGACTCTAGAAATTTTTGGCCGTTTCTAGTCGATCCCCTAAACTTAACGTTGTAAACTTCAATTTGATGAAGTTCAAAGCTGGTTCAACCGAAAGTAGCATGCATTCAAACATAAACATAGATATTTTTGTATAACCAAACATAAAACATAAATTTAAACTGAAATAAACTACTTTCGGTCGAAGTGGAGGTTGAGCCAATCCTTCCTTGTCAGGTACGGTGTGCCGCGAGCTGGGTCCGGGCCGGTGCCGCCGTCGGGGTCATTGGGGAGGACACTCCTCCACTCGTGGACGTCTATCTCCTTGTCCTCACGCCCACCTCGATGCCCTTCGCGCTGCCGTCCTCGCCGCCTGCGACCTTGTCATTGGAGGAGAGCATGATAACCTTGTCGCCCTCCGCACCGGCAAAGATCACCCACTCTTCCTCTATGAGTTCTGGGTGCTGCCGGCGGAGCTCTTGCATGTAGGCCTCGCGGCCTCAGTGTCGAGACACTCCCACGCCTCGCGGTCCTCCCGCGCCATAGACGAGCTCACCACCCCTGGCTCCGGTGGAACAAGGTCGACTGGACATGTGCCAAAGGGGAAACTGAGCCCAGCCGCCGCGCCATAGTAGCGGACTTGCCAGCGGTCATACTCCATGGTCGTGAGCTCAGTCGTGTGGAAGGTACCGAGCCACCGGCTGGTGTGGGTCTCCCGATCCGTAATCTCGGCAACCCACGTCCCCCACCGCCGCTGTCGGACCCCGAGGTAGGACCTCATCGGCGGCCGGCTCGAGGGAGGATGGGGAAGTCCTTGAACCGGCGTAGGGGCGCAGCGGCGGACGGATCATGCGACCGATGTCGAGGATCGATAAAGAGCCCGCGGAGGACGACGGGAACACCTCGGCGACCACCTCGCCGACGTCGGGCAAAGAGGCCGCGATAAACCTCTTTTTGGGCATTGGCTTCTCGAGCTCCCCGGCACACTGGTAGAGGTTGAGGATGGAGGCGGCAGCAACGGCGGTGATGGTGGTGACCTACCAGTGGTTTCGAGCGAGGGAAGGGTGATGTGTGTCTGTGTGAGCGGAGGTTTTGGGGAGTGTGTGGAGGGGGGCAAGGTGGTGTTTGAGTAAATACCGCGGCAACTGGAAATTTTACTAGGAGGGAGTAAAATGTCGGGCTACTGAAAATTTTGGATCAAGGGCAAGCAGATATTTTTGATATTGCGATGCAGAGGAGGGAGTAAAATGCCGGGACAACTGAAAATTTTAATCAAGGGTGAGAACATATTTTTGAGATTGCGAGGGATGCAGAGGTGGGAGTAACAAGGCGGGGCTACTGAAAATTTTAATCAAGGGTGAGCAGATATTTTTGAGATTGCGAGGGATGCGGAGGCGGTAGTAAAATGCTAGGGCAATTGAAAATTTGAATCAAGGGATTGAAACAGAGCGGGAGTAACAGACATCGCACACGGTCCGCACATACTAATCGTGTGCTATCAAACATTAAAATCTTCTAGGTGGTAGATATTTTCGAGATTACGAGGCAATATATATTTTTGAGACCGGGAGGCAAGACTCGTGAAGCCCAATCTACTATGCTGATGTGAGTGACTGCATGCCACGGGCGTGGCACATGGGTAGTCTGACCGAACCGTGTCTGTTGCGTACCCAATCGCAGACGGTTTCTACATCCAACGCGTGTGCTGTTTATAAATTTGGCAAAAAGAATAACGCGGGAGAGGGTCAAAACACGAACACACTTGCATGTGGACCAAATATATGTATGAAAAGGGTGTTGTGATGTTCGAATACCCAATGCACAACTTTGATGTGTGAAAGGATCGATATAGTTGACTAGAGGGGGGTGAATAGGCAACTAACAATTTTTAGCTTTTCTTTACCAAATTAAACTTTGCATCAAAGTAGGTTGTCTAGATATGCAACTTGGTGAGCAACCTATATGATGCAACAATAACAAGCACATAAGCAAGCTAGGGATACAACACAACAAAAGCTTGCACAAGTAAAGGTGAAAGATAACCAAGAGTGGAGCCGGTAGAGACGAGGGTGTGTTACCAAAGTTCCTTCCCTTTGATAGGAAGTACGTCTACGTTGGAGCGGTGTGGAGGCACAATGCTCCCCAAGAAGCCACTAGGGCCACCGTATTCTCCTCACGCCCTCACACAATGCGAGATACCGTGATTCCACTATTGGTGCCATTGGAGGCAGCGACCGAACCTTTACAAACAAGGTTGGGGCAATCTCCACAACTTAATTGGAGGCTACCAACGACACCACGAAGCTTCACCACAATGGAATATGGCTCCACGGTGACCTCAACCATCTAGGGTTCTCAAACACCCAAGAGTAACAAGATCTGCTAGGGATTAGTGGGGGGAATCAAATTTCTCTTGGTGGAAGTGTAGATCGGGGCCTTCTCAACCAATCCCTAGAGAATCAACAAGTTTGATTGGCTAGGGAGAGAGATCGGGCGAAGATGGAGCTTTGAGCAATAATGGAGCTTGGGGAGGGAAGAGGTGGTCAACTTGGGGAAGAAGACCCCCCTTATATAGTGAGAGGAAAGATCCAACCGTTACCCACTTACTCAGCCCATGACATGCGGTACTGCCACACCGACTTGCGGTACTACCGCTTGACGGTGCAGTACTACCGCTCCCGTGGCAGAGACCAGACGAGGCCCTGTTGCGTTAAAGCAACGAGCGGTACTACCACGCGTCCTTGCGGTACTACCGCAAGGCAGGGTTTGACTAAGCTGGGAGGGCATCGACTAATAAAATTACATCCGTGGCCACCTCCGCAGTGTTTCGATCTATGCAAAAATCCGGCACAGTACTACCACACACATGGAGCGGTACTACTGCATAGGGCGCGGTTGTAAAAAATTACTTCCGCGCCTACTTCCGTGCACGTCAGTGTGCTAGGCTAGAGGCCACGGTACTACCGCTCCTGAGGAGCGTTACTACCACATAGCGCGGTACTACCATGGGCCACTGCGGTACTACTGCTCCCTTGAGCAGTACTACCGCATGCCACAACACAATACCACTTGGAGTCCTTCATTTTGTAGAGACACGGATAAACAGTCGGTGCTCCAAAGAAGCAAAGTAAAGGTGGTGCACAGGGACAGACGTGTACGTGTTGATTCCACCCTAACCTTTCCGAAGCGG
The DNA here is from genome assembly GCF_002162155.2 of Triticum dicoccoides. NCBI lineage: Eukaryota > Viridiplantae > Streptophyta > Magnoliopsida > Poales > Poaceae > Triticum > Triticum dicoccoides. The sequence continues at coordinate 52,675,719 of NC_041393.1, read as the reverse complement.
ACCCCCTCTTAATAGTACGGCTTTCCTACGACTCAAATCCACCAAAAAGAAACATAGAGAAACACCGTCTTCACTAGGCTCCGAGGGGCACCGAATCATCTTATGCCTAGACATGAGATATGTGAAATGCTCAATGCACACGATTAGTCCGCAAATGCATTGTCATCAATCACCAAAACCACATAGGGAGAAATATGCCCTTACAATCTCCCCCTTTTTGGTGGATTGATGACAATACGGGATTTGCACATAAGGATACAAAACTGAACATAAGAATACCCAACATCTATAAAATATAGATAGACTTCCCCTAGATGTGTGCACTCTATAGATATGCTTTGGACTGCACAACGCACATACTAGGATCAACACTCCCCCTATATTTTATAGACAAGGCATTCCTTGCAACAATATAAATGACACTAAGCATGGAAGCAAGGTAATGTATATGAGCATAAACGAAATGGCACAAGATAGCATAAGCTCACAAACTACTAAGCATAATAGACAATAAGATAAGCTTGAGTGCATATGTCTCACACCATATGATAGTCTCCGGGACTCACATGGACACAAACACAAACCAACAAACCAAAGCAACACGAACGAAGGTCCAACGAAACGAAAACAAAGAGACACGACTCGCAAATCCTACACTCTTTCCCCCTTTGGCATCGAGACACCAAAAAGGCATAGTGGACACCTATAACATAGGTGGTAGCTTCCTGTGCAGAGATCGCCCAACAATCTCCTCATCAATCTCGGTTGCGGGATTGGACTCCTCCTCTGACTCAGTCCACTGATAGCCCTGCTTCATCATCCAGTCAGCCTCAGGAATGATGTTCTTCTCTGACCCGCTCTCCACGATCTCGCCGAACGTCCTCAAGATCCTCTTGTCACGCTGGTGACTCTCCTTCTGAGCAACATGGGTCTTGTACTGCCCCTTATCCTGCATGTAGAATAGAGCCTTCATCTTTGCCTTCAGCTTCTTAGCCCAAGAGGGCTTAGTAGATGGAGGAGCGTACCCCGCAGAACGATCCTCAGCCTCCTCCTCCTCAACCTCGTACTCATCAACATTCATTCTAGCAGCCTCAGCCTCAGCCCGGGTAGTGGCATTGGCCCACTTGTTCTTCTGACACAACTTGATAGGCTCGTGGCGAACCCAGTTTGGAGCAGAAAAGTCTTCATCTGGAAAGAGCTTCTCCCAAGTCTTCGAGATCAAGATGTGCAGGTATGGACCATAGATGGGAACTTTGCGATTGTAGACCACAAACCAGAGCTCAACACACATGATATGAGAGATGTCCAGAGGTTGGGTAACTTGACGACGCACCTCCTCACAAAGCATCATCATATCCACGAGATAAGCATGCACCTTATCCTTGTCACCAATGTGCGGAAAGAGAATGTCGCGGAAGATTCGATGCATGACGTCCAGGAAAGGGTTGAGTACCCAAGACTGCGTACCATTGGCTAACTTCTTCTCCACAAGGAACAGTTGAAGCTTGTTCTTGTTGGCGGACTCTGGGTTGCCATGAGGGCGGATACCAACGGGCACATTGAGCCCCTCATCACGAACATGCAGCATCTCCATGAATTCCTTCCACTTAGCATACATCCTCTTCCCATTGGTCATCCAAGTCATAGTCCGCTCCTCATTTGTGTGGAAGTGGACAAAAGCAAAGAACTGAGCCACAATCTCCGGGTCAAAGTCCATGTGGAACGTGATAAAGTCGTCAATGCCAAACTGCTCCACCAAGTCCAACGCCTCACCAAAGTATGCCCGGTCCTTCCTCAGATGATTCATATCAATCCACTGCATTGGAACATAGATGCTGTGCTTGGACTTGATCACATTGATGTAGATGAGATTCTGCTGCTTGGTCCAGAACAACTCATTCCCTCTGACATTCTCACGAGGGTTCACATAGGGGTTAATCCTCCTTCGAATGATGAACTCGGCTTGAGGAATCTCGTCCATGCCAACGGTTGGCTCCTTGAACTTGTTGGCGGTCTTCTTGACATTGAGTTGTGCGGCATTGGAGCCCTCGGGTGCTTCTTCATTACGAAGTCATTTGGAGCTCGTGTCATGGCTGGGATTCGAGTGACGGACATTGGAGCCACCACCTATGATGTAACGCCCCGAATCCGATGCGCCATGTGTCTTCCAGTTATTCGCCGTCATTGCCATGTCTTTTGCTTGCGTGTTGCACTTTGGCATGTCATCATCTGCATTTCAACTGCATGTTTTCCAAAACTTGCATCCGTTCGGGTCCTCCCAGTTCTCTCCGTTGTCCGTTCTGAGCCCCGACACTCCCGAACACGCCCGTGACACCTCTGAAATATTATTTTATAAGTGGCATAAAAATGTTCTAGGAACGGGTTGAAACTTGTCGAGCGGTCTTATTATAGTGTAGATAGACCGCCTGCCAAATTTCGTCGCATTCGGAGTCCCCTTGATAGCCCAACCGTTAAACATATAGCGATACCTTCGTCAGACGTTTCGGTCTCTGAAACAGTGCCGGGTTGCACTTCTCCTCTCTCCCCTCAGCCCAAGCCCTCTCTTCACAGCCCACTAACCCCTCCTAGGCCTAGCCTAACCCCCCTCGCATCCAGAACCGTTCGATTGAGATCGGAGGGCTCCAAAACGCTCCCAAACCCTGAAACCCTAGACCCCTTTCCCTATATATACATCCCTCTCTTCCAAATTTAGTCTACCCTAGCTTTCCCCTATCCCTAGCCGCCTCCTGCTCTCCGCCTTGCTCCGCCGCCGGCGGCGGCGCCACCCCACCGCTCCGCCGCCTGCCTTGCTGCACGCGCCACCGCCCGCCTCCAGCCCGCCTCGCCTCCACGCCTCGCCGGCGCACCGCCCGCGCCGCCGCTGCTGCTCGCCTCCCCATCGTTCGTCGCCTCGCTGGAGCTCCGTGGCTCGCCGGAGTTTGTCGCCCCTCACCGGAGTTCGTCGGATCCGGATCGGAACCAGATCCACCGGTCCCCGATCCAAACGCCCCGAGTCTCCCCGGTCCTCTCCGTCCCGGGTCCTCCACGTCCATTTTTTCCCGAGGTCGATTTTCACTTGTCCCAGATTTTTCAACTTCATGTGTGCATCTTGCCATGTCCGTAACTTCATGCATATTGCTCCATTTTGCATGCATAATATGTCAAAATGTTCACCTCAGAGTGCTCTTCATGATGGAGTAGTTTGCATTCATGTTCTTGTTTATATTGATGCCATAATCTTCGTTGCAAAACTGCTAAGTGATTTAAACCGCTGAAATCTGCTGTCTGTTAACATCATGTATCCATCTTGTGAGTGCTATAACTTTGTCCCTGTTGATCCTATGATGATGTTCTTGATATGTACATGTTTGCTCTTCATGATCTACATGTTGGTGTGCTTTTCATTCATGTTAGTATGCTTCTTGATATCTTAATCCCTGTTGCAAAAGTGCATGTTGTTGTTAACTGCTGAAAACTGTTATAACTTACCTATTTGTCATTTTTATATCTTTTTGTGTGATTTTCTTTTGAGCACCATTTCTACATGTTTTAGGAGAATAATTATTCCATATTTACAGGGGTGCAATCCATGTATTTTTATATGCCCTGTAGTTAGTGAATCAAGCTTGTGAAGTGGGCTACTTGCTGTTAACTTTCTGTCAATGCTGAAACTGCTATATCATGTTGCCATGTTTGCTTGATGCTACCAATTAATCCATGCATAATCTGGACAAGTTTAGTTGACATGTTTTGTTGCCCATGTTATTCTCAATCTTTCCATGCCTTTTGATGCCTTATATATGTCATGTAACATATGTTTTCATTGCCATCAACATGCCTATATGTTGTTCCAATTTTCTGTTAACTTCATGATGTCTTGTTGTGAGCTTGTTATTGAGTGATCCATGCCTCTTATGGAGATGCTCCAGTTACATGTTTTGAAGTATGCTATGAGTAATCTATTCACATGCCATGGTTGTTAATTTTTGATATCATATGCCTCTGTTCCATGCTTGCAAACATGCTATCATAATGTTGCTGTTTTACACTTGCTGAAACTGTTTCAACATTCAATCTTGTCTTGTTAGTTCCCACTAATCCATGAGTCATATGTATATGTTTCCCAGATGTTATCTGCTCTTTGTTATGTGTACTTTGATGCCATGCCCTTGGTTGATATGTTTACTTGCTGTAGCTTGTCTCTTTCTTGCTCTCAAGTTGCCATCATATTAACTCTGCTCATGTATATGTCCCTTTGTTATAAAGTTGCATTTTGCATTGATCATATTGGTTTAATCTTGATGCCTATGAACATGAACCTTACTGATATTTAAAGTATGTTATCTGTACATGAAGTTCATGTCAAGTTTATGCTCATATGGTTCCTGTAGCATGTTGTTTTGATGTTTGCAAAGTGCCTACTTGCTCTTTTGGGCAGATTGTTGTTATATCTTGTATGGAGTGTATGTGTTGCACCGTTGCTCCGTTTTGAGCATGCTCTATATGAAACTTGCTTGATTTTATATGTAGTTTCATCTTATCATGTTGCATCCATGTTTTGAGAGTGTTTGCTTGATGTTTGAATGTATTTTGCATCAATGTCATGTTTGACTTGTTTTGCTCATATCTTCTAGGCTGTAGCTCCGAACTAAATGAACTTTATATGTAACTTGACTAGAATTTTGTGTAGATCATCATGGTGCATTTTAACTTGCTGTTTGAATACTTGAACATAAGGTTTATTCAGATCTGGACTAATTTCGAAATTTGCATATGAGGACTTACCGTATTAGTTATATGTTGTTTCTGACCTCATTTAAACTTGTTTTGATGTGTTGCTCTTGTTTGCATCATCTCTTGCCATGAGTAGCATCATATAGCCTTTGTCATGCATCATGCTTGATTGTGCATCATGTCATGTTTATGTGTGGTGAGTTTACCTTATTGTTTTCTTCTTTCCGGTTGTGTTTCTTCTCGATAGTTCCTGTTTCGTTGCGATTGTGAGGATTCGTTCGTCTACGCTTGGTTCGTCTTCACCCGTTCATCTTCTTCATGGACTCGTTCTTCTTCCTAGCAAGATTTCAGGCAAGATGACCATCACCCTGGATCTCACTACTATGATTGCTATGCTAGTTGCTTCGTTCTATCGCTATGCTGAGCTACCTATCACTTATTTATCAAGCCTCCCAAATTGCCATGTCAGCCTCTAACCGTTTTCACTCCTAGCAAACTGTTGTTTGGCTATGTTACCGCTTTTGCTTAGCCCCTCTTATAGCGTTGTTAGTTGCAGGTAAAGTTGAAGATTGCTCCATGTTGGAACAGGATTATGTTGGGATATCACAATATATCTTATTTAATTAATGCATCTATATACTTGGTAAAGGGTGGAAGGCTCGGCCTTATGCCTGGTGTTTTGTTCTACTCTTGCCGCCTTAGTTTCCGTCATACCGGTGTTATGTTCCTTGATTTTGCGTTCCTTACACGGTCGGGTTTATGGGAACCCCTTAACAGTTCGCTTTGAATAAAACTCCTCCAGCAAGGCCCAACCTTGGTTTTACATTTGCCTGACAACCTACTAACTTTCCCTTGGGAGTTATAAACCCGAGGGTCATCTTTATTTAACCCCCCCCCCCCGGGGCCAGTGCTTCTCTAAGTGTTGGTCCAAACCGAGAAGCCCGTGGGGCCACCTCGGGGAAACTCGAGGGCTGGTTTTACTCATAGCTTGTCTCATCCGTTGTGCCCTGAGAACGAGATATGTGCAACTCCTATCGGGATTTGTCGGCACATTCGGGCGGTCTTGCTGGTCTTGTTTTACCATTGCTGAAATGTCTTGTAACTGGGATTCCGAGTCTGATCGGGTCTTTCCGGGAGAAGGAATATCCTTCGCTGATCGTGAGAGCTTGTGATGGGCTAAGTTGGGACACCCCTGCATGATATAAACTTTCGAGAGCCATGCCCGCGGTTATGTGGCAGATGGGAATTTGTTATATCCAGTTGTAGAGAACTTGACACTTGACTTAACTAAAACGCATCAACCGTGTGTGTAGCCATGATGGTCTCTTCTCGGCGGAGTCCGGGAAGTGAACACGGTTTGGGTTATGTCTGGACATAAGTAGTTTCAGGATCACTTCTTGATCATTACTAGTTTGCGACCGTTTGCGTAGCCTCTCATCTTATTCTTGTATTCGTAAGTTAGCCACCATATCATGCTTAGTCGCTGCTGTAACCTCACCACTATCCATTTCCTTACCCATTAAGCTTTGCTAGTCTTGATACCCATGTTAATGGGATTGCTGAGTCCTCGTGGCTTACAGATCACTACAACAATAGTTGCAGGTACAAGTAATGCGATAATCATGACATGAGAGCGATGCTTGCTTGTCTTGAGTTCTTCTTCTGCTTTGTCATTCAGGGGATAGGTTCCTGGTCGGCAGCCTGGGCTAGCAGGGTGGATGTCGTTTGAGTTTATGTTTGTGTTTCATCCGTAGTCGGATGTTGCTCTTATGTATGAGGTTGTTGTATTATTGTGGCACTGTATGCCTCTTGTATGTATCCCCAACTATTATGTAATGGCACGATGTAATGATATCCACCTTGCAAAAGCGTCTCCAATATGTGCTTCTATCCTTGGTGGGACCTTCGAGTTCCTTTAGGATAGGGTCACATATTGGGCGTGACATATGACACACAACACAAAACACACGAGAAGAATAAGAAGGGTCATTGCAAAGACCAAGACCAAAACAAACGAAACAAGTAGAAATAAGATTGGGTAGTCACAACAAGGTAGTTCATAAGTCAATGGTAGTACCGCACCATGAGGCGGACGTAAAAATTTACATCTGCTCTAGCCGTGGTAGTACTGCATCGGGATGGCAAGGTAGTACTGCGCCTAGAGCGGAAGTAAATTTTTACTTCCACGCGCCGGGCGGTAGTACCGCTCCAACGGAGCGGTAGTACTGTACCGGGCGGATCTCTCCAGAGCGGTAGTACCGCACGAGAGGCGCGGTAGTACTGCACGAGAGGCGCGGTAGTACCGCACGGATTTGAATCTGGCAAGAACAGATCTAGGCACATCCGCAATTTGGATTGATACTACCATTGATCAAAATTACAGTGTTGCAACATACCAAATAGCATCTCTATAGCACTAGCATTCTCCTACACCCTCCTCTTGAAACGATTTAGCAAAAAGTCTCAAGAACTACACATGCATCTCCCAAAACCTAGAAGCAAAACGACGAGGCAGAGAGAGAAGGACTAAGGGAGATACCGGGTTCCTTGGCAAGAGGGCGAGCTAGGGATCGATCCCATCGATCGGAATGCGAGGAGAGCGGTCGGAGACGGAGATCCGGTGAGGTCCTCTGGTGCCGTTCTTGGGAAGGAGAGAGAGAGAGAGACGAAGTGGGGAAAAAGAGTTGAATGGGTATGGGGGAGTTGGAACTCCCCCTGCCCGCTCTTAACCCCCACTCGCTCGCGACAGTGTGGTAGTACCGCGGGTCATCACGGTAGTACCGCCCGGGCGGAAGTACCACACACCGGGCGGTAGTACCGCTCTTCCAGTGGCAGTAAAAAATTACTGCCGCGATGGAAGCGGTATTGCCGTGCCTGGGATGCAGCTGTGCATGCACATGGAAACCCATCTCCTGCGGTAGTATCATGGCTTGCGACGATAGTACCATAAACCCAAGAAAGTGCATGTTTTGACAAAACAGAAAAACACGGTCTTTGCAAAGCAACCTTCGAGCAACTGGACACGCAACCGAGCACACACACAAGGCAACTCAAACACAAACACGGCTGAAAAGAAGGCAAAAGACAACAAGGACCAAACACGAAACCAAACCTCTCAAGAGGAGAGGGCGGTGGCCGGAGCCACCTATGTTTGAGTCAATTGGTATGGCACCGCGAAGAAATTATCCTTGGGCCCATGACCAAAACTCGTCTTTGAAGCACAAGTACCATTGAAAATGGCTAATGTGAAAGAGTTGATCAATTTATGCATAATGGGGGGAGGGAGAGTTCATTGAGAGAACAACACTCCCCCTATGTCCATGCCTACACCTAAACAAGACATCAAGATGAGTATGGTGGGGTGTGCAAGGGTTCAAGCCACATTGCTCGAATCAATGATATTTAGCTCATGCCTTAACTCGCGAAATCTTGCTTCATCCAAGGGCTTTGTGAAAATATTTGCAGGTTATCATGAGTGTTGACATATTTGAGCTGGATCTCCCCTCGCCTAATGTGATCCCGGATGAAGTGATACCGAATCTCAATATGCTTCATCTTGAAGTGTTGCACCGGGGTGAGAGAGATCTTGATGGCACTTTCATTGTCACACCAAAGAGGCACTTTGTCACAAATGACATCGTAATCCTTTAAAGTTTGCCTCATCCATAGAAATCGAGCACAACAACTACCAGCAGCCACATACTCCGCTTCGGTGGACGAGGGAGACACACAACTTTGCTTTTTAAAAGACCAACTCACCAAAGAGCAACCAAGAAATTGGCACCTTCTGGAGGTTGACTTCCTATCTACTTTTTCTCCCGCCCAATCCGACTCCGAATAGCCCAAAAGGTTGAAGTTAGCTCCTCTTGGGTACCATAAGACAAAGTTTGGGGTATGAGCCAAATATAGAAAGATTTGCTTGACCGCCACATAGTGGCTTTCCTTAGGTGCGGCTTGAAACCGTGCACCAATTCCCACACTCAACATGATATCCGGTCTAGATGCACAAAGGTAAAGCAAGGAGTCAATCATGGAATGATATACCTTTTGATCCACCACTTTACCATTGGGATCTATGTCAAGTTGGCATTTGACGGGCATTGGAGTGGAAGCTGGCTTGACATCACTTAGCTTGAATCTCTTGAGCATGTCTTGAGTGTATTTGGCTTGGTTGATGAAAGTTCCTTCTCTTCTTTGCTTGATTTCGAACCCAAGAAAGAATTTCAACTCTCCCATCATGGACATCTTGAACTTCGAGGTCATGAGAGCGGCAAATTCCTCATTGAAAGCTTTGTTAGGGGAACCAAAGATAATATCATCAACATATAGTTGGCATACAAATAACTCCCCTTTGACCTTCTAGTAAAAAGAGTGGGGTCGATTTCCCCAATTTCAAACGCACGATCTTGCAACAACTCGGTAAGGTGCTCATACCACACACGTGGGGCTTGTTTAAGGCCGTAGAGTGCCTTATAGAGTTGGTACACATGATTGGGGAACTCGGGATCCTCAAACCCCAGGGGTTGCTTGACATACACCAACTCATCAATTGGACCATTAAGAAAAGCACTCCTCACATCCATTTGTTGCAACTTGAAGTTATGATGAGAAGCATAAGCAATCAACAAATGAATAGATTCAGGGCGAGCAACGGGAGCAAAGGTTTCACCATAGTCGATACCCTCGACTTGGGAGTATCATTGTGCTACCAAACGAGCCTTGTTGCGAACGATAATTCCATGAGCATCTTGCTTGTTCTTGAATATCCACTTGGTTCCAATGACATTATGGTTCCCCATTGGCTGCTACCTCTTGAGCACTGCATTGGTTTTCCCTTGAAGAGGAAAGGGTAATGCAGCAAAGTAGCGTAAGTATTTCCCTCAATTTTGAGAACCAAGGTATCAATCCAGTAGGAGGCTTCACGCAAGTCCCTCGTACCTACACAAACAAACAAGAACCTCGCAATCAACGTGATAAATGGGTTGTCAATCCCTTCACGGCCACTTGCGGAAGTGAGATCTAATAGAGATAATACGATAAGATAAATATTTTTGGTATTTTTATGATATAGATTGAAAACTAAAGATTGCAAAATAAAGTAGATCAGAAACTTATATGATGGAAGATAGACCCCGGGGGCATAGGTTTCACTAGTGGCTTCTCTCAAGATAGCATAAGTATTACGGCTGGTGAACAAATTACTGTCGAGCAATTGATAGAAAAGTGCATACTTATGAGATTATCTAGGCATGATCATGCATATAGGCATCACGTCCGCGACAAGTAGACCGACTCCTGCCTACATCTACTACTATTACTCCACACATAGACCGCTATCCAGCATGCATCTAGATTATTAAGTTCATAAGAACAGAGTAACACATTAGGCAAGATGCCATGATGTAGAGGGATAAACTCAAGCAATATGATATGAACCCCATCTTTTTATCCTCGATGGTAACAATACAATATGTGCCCTGCTGCCCCTGCTGTCACTGGGAAAGGACACCGCAAGATTGAACCCAAAGCTAAGCACTTCTCCCATTGCAAGAAAGATCAATCTAGTAGGCCAAACCAAACTGATAATTTGAAGAGACTTGCAAAGATAACCAATCATACATAAAAGAATTCAGAGGAATTCAAATATTTCTCATTGATAAACTTGATCATAAAACCACAATTCATTGGATCTCGACAAACACACCGCAAAAAGAGTTACATCGAATAGATATCCAAGAAGATCAAGGAGAACTTTGTATTGAGATTCAAAGAGAGAGAAAAAGCCATCTAGCTAATAACTATGGACCCGAAGGTCTGTGGTAAACTACTCATAACTCATCGGCGAGGCTATGGTGTTGATGTAGAAGCCCTCCGTAATCGATTCCCCCTTCGGCGGACCGCCAGAAAAGGCTCCAAGATGGGATCTCATGGGTATAGAAGGCTGCGTTGGTGGAAATAAGGTTTCGTGGTGCTCCCCAGTGTTTTCAGGGTATGCAAGTATATATAGGTGAAGGAGGTTGGTCAGGGGAGCCACGAGGGGCCCACGAGGGTGGGGGCGCGCCCACCCCCTAGGGCCTCCCTCCTACCTCGTGGCCGCCTCGGCTGCTTCTTGACGTCCACTCCAAGTCTCCTGGATTGCGTTTGTTCCAAAAAGATCGCCCCCGAAGGTTTCATTCCGTTTGGACTCTGTTTGATATTCCTTTTCTTCAAAACACTGAAATAGGCAAAAAAAATAGCAATTTGGGCTGGGCCTTTGGTTAGTAGGTTAGTCCCAAAAATGATATAAAAGTGTATAATAAAGCCCATAAACATCCAAAACGGGTAATATAATAGCATGGAACAATAAAAAATTATAGATACGTTGGAGACGTATCATTGGCCTTGGCACCAATCTCCACACCTTGTTGTGCTTGAAGTTGTTGAGTTCTTCATGCATGGCATTGAGCCAATCCGGATCCTTGAGTGCATGACTTTATCGATGGTGAGATCATGAGAAATGACAACCTTTCCAAGACCCAATACCTTAGAAGACGAGGCATCGCCCCACTCGACATTGGTGGGCATAGATGAGAGCTTGTGCACGTCCACCACCAAGTCCTTGCTTCTGGTCATATGATTTGTGGCTCCACTATCGAGCAACCATGATCCCCCATCGGAAGCAAACACCTACAAGAGATCAATGCTTGGTTTTAGGTACCCATTTTTAATGGGTCCTTTGATGTTAGTAACAAGGGTCTTAGGAACCCAAATAGACCATTCAATGTACTCATAAGGAGAACCAACAAATTTGGCATAAACATGCCCATCACTAGCACGGCATAGCACATGAGAAGGGTTAAAGTCGCCGGCTTTGTTGGCAGGAGTGGCAATGCCCTTCTTGACACCACCACCCTTCACATTATTCTTCTTCTCCTTAGAAGCACCCTCTCCCTCCTTCACAAAAGTTTGCTTGAGAGGAAGAGGTTGTTTGGCCTTGTCATTCTTCTTCTTGTTCTTGGACTTGGGTGCAAACCCAATTCCCTCCTTGCCCAAAACTTCCTTTTGATTGCTCAAAAGATCGTCGAGGTTCTTCTCACCTTATATGCGAGACACAAGGCCTTTCTCAAGTTGCTCCTTCAACTTGGAATTCTCCTCCACAAGATGCACATGCTCACAACACGGGTTAGTAGCATTTGCATTATCAATTAAGACCATATGAGGAAAGGTGGCTTTCTCCTTGGTTAGCTTCACTTGGAGTTGATCATGAGACTCCTTGAAGCTAGCATGAGCACCCTTCAAGGCCTTGTGAGCCTTGTTAAGTATAGCAAACTCCTTCTTGAGTCTAGCATGGTCAACCCCAAGTTTAGCCTTCTCACAATTGAGCACACGAGATACAACAATAGCATGATCAAGATCTTTCTTTAATTTAGCATGATCATTGTTGTGTGACTCCTCAAGAGCCAAATGATGACCACGCTCTTCCTCAAGCGCATTAGAGAGATCCGATATCTCATCGGCAAAGTCACGACTATGTCCTTCCATCTTAGAGATGGCTTCTTCATGAGCCTCGATCATGTCATTGGCTTCACCAAGTTGTTCCAAGAGAGCAACAAAGTGCTTCTTGGATTTACCCTTGAGTTTACTCATAAAAGACTCAAATTCATTTACTTCCTCATTAGACACCTCACTTTCATCAATGCAATCCATCAAGGAAGGATTAGTAGTGATGGTAGTTTAGATGTTGGGGGTTACCTTGTTGGTGGCTTTGGCCATGAGGCACTTGGCGGTGATGTTCTCATTGGGTGAGTCGAAGAGGGACACCCGTGGAGTTGTGGCAATGGCAACGGAGGCCATGGCCACCATCTCATCGTCTTCATCATCATCATCCTCATCCTCATTGTACTCTTGTTGTGCCACCAACCCCTTGGGAGGAGTCTTTCTTGGTGAAGTTGTTCTTGTTGGGGAAGGACTTGGCTTTGTCTTTTCGGATAAGCCTGCCACCATTGTCTTCCCAACTCTCATAAGGACACTCCACAACAAAGTGGCTCAAATTGCCACAATTATATCATGTCCTCACACGTTGCTTGCCCTTGATGCCACTTGAGTTGTTCTTGTTGAAGTTGGGCCTTGAGTTCTTATTGCTCCAAAATTGCCTTGAAGCGAGAGCCATGTGCTCATGATAAGCATATTTTGTATCTTCGGGGTTACTCTCCTCCTCTTCCTCTTCATCCTCTTCTTCCACACTAGCCTTGGCCTTCAAAGTAAGGTTGGGTTTCTTTACCCATTGAGAGCGCATCACCGCATTGTCGGCGGTCTTGTCCAAGATTCTCATAGCAACAAACTCATCCAACACTTCACTTGAGGACAAGGTATGAAAGTCCAGCCTTTGATGGATGACTGATGACATGGCCTTATGGTAAGGCATCATGACCTTGAGAAACTTGCGCTTGATCCAATTATCATCCGTATCCTTGCTTCCCTGATATCTTAGTGAGAGCGCGAGAGTGGTTAATCTCCGGTAGAGCTCACGAGGTTCTTCATCTTCATTCATCGCAAACTCATCGGCTTCATCTTGCACCACTTCATAGTTGGAGTGTTGAATGCTTGCGCTTCCCTTGTAAATGGAAACAACATATTGCCAAGCTTCCTTGTCCATGGTCAAAGGTCGGAGATGCACAATATCTTCGGGTGGAATTGCATCTTGGATAATGAAGAGAGAGGACTTGTTGAATTGATGATCCGCGGCTTCTCCAGGAGTGAGGTTGCTTGGGTCATGCAGGTAGAAACCTTGCTCAATAATTCTCCAAAGATTAGTAGAACTATGATTTAAATGTCGTTTAAAACGGTAGACCCAAGAGGCAAAATCCTCACTTTTCACAAACTTAGGAGGAGGACCAACATCATTCAAATGAGTGGAGGGAACCGGTCCTCCATAAGTAATGGGTGGTTCAACATGGGCAAAGATGTCGTTTCCACTTCTACCACTAGGCAAAGGAACTTTATCACTAGTAGCTCCCCCCTTGTCGGAGTTAGCATCCGTCACCTTGTTAGTGGGATCGACCATATCCAATTGTGCGGTGGATAATTTAGGACCATCAAGAAACTCCTTAAACATGCCTTTGACCTCGGTTGTCATGGAGGTTTTGAATGTGTCCAAAGCTGCATTGAATTCCTCACGAGAGACCGAGGATCCCCCATCGGCTGTAGATGAGGATGGATTCACATCGGCGTGCTCCTCCCCACCGTCTACGGTGCCAACCATACTCTTCGGACGGTAAAGTCCTTAATAAAGAGACGAGGCTCTGATACCAATTGAAAGGATCGATATAGTTGACTAGAGGGGGTGTGAATAGGCAACTAACATGTTTTAGCTTTTCTTTACCAAATTAAACTTTGCATCAAAGTAGGTTGTCTAGATATGCAACTAGGTGAGCAACCTATATGATGCAACAACAACAAGCACACAAGCAAGCAAGGGATACAACACAATATAAGCTTGCACAAGTAAAGGTGAGAGATAACCAAGAGTGGAGCCAGTGGAGACGAGGGTGTGTTACCAAAGTTCCTTCCCTTTGAGAGGAAGTACGTCTACATTGGAGCGGGTGGAGGCACAATGCTCCCCAAGAAGCCACTAGGGCCACCGTATTCTCCTCGCACCCTCACACAATGCGAGATGCCGTGATTCCACTATTGGTGCCCTTGGAGGCGGCGACCAAACCTTTACAAACAAGGATGGGGCAATCTCCACAATTTAATTGGAGGCTCTCAACGACACCACGAAGCTTCACCACAATGGAATATGGCTCCGCGGTGACCTCAACCGTCTAGGGTGCTCAAACACCAAAGAGTAGCAAGATCTGCAAGGGATTAGTGGGGGAAATCAAATTTCTCTTGGTGGAAGTGTAGATCGGGGCCTTCTCAGCCAATCCCTAGAGAATCAGCAAGTTTGATTGGCTAGGGAGAGAGATCGGGCGAAAATGGAGCTTTGAGCAACAATGGAGCTTGGGGAGGGAAGAGGTGGTCAACTTGGGGAAGAAGACCCCCCTTATATAGTGAGAGGAAAGATCCAACCGTTACCCACTTACTCAGCCCACGACATGCGGTACTTCTGCATTGACTTGCGGTACTACCTCTTGACGGTGCGGTACTACCGCTCCCGCGGCAGAGACCAAATGAGGCCCTGTTGCGTTAAATCAACGAGCGGTAGAGCCGCCGGAGCGTTACTACCGCGCATCCTTGCGGTACTACCACAAGGTAGGATTTGACTAGGCTGGGAAGGCACAGACTAATAAAATACATCCATCGCTACTTCCGCTATGTTTTGATCTGTGCAAAAATCCGGCACTGTACTACCGCACGCATGGAGCGGTACTACCGCGTAGGGCACGAATGTAAAAAATTACTTCCGCGCCTACTTTCGTGCACATCAGTGTGCTAGGCTAGAGCCCATGGTACTACCGCTCCTGAGGAGCGGTACTACCGCATAGCGCGGTACTACCGCTTCCCTGGCCGGTACTACCATGGGCCACTGCGGTACTACTGCTCCCTTGGGCGGTACTACCGCATGCCACGGCATAATAGAACTTGGAGTCCTTCATTTTGTAGAGACACGGATAAACATTAGGTGATCCAATGAAGCAAAGGAAAGGTGGTGCACAGGGACAGACGTGTACGCGTTGATTCCACCCTAACCTTTCTGAAGCGGACCCCCTCTTAATAGTACGACTTTCCTACGACTCAAACCCACCGAAAAGAAACGTAGAGAAACACCTTCTTCACTAGGCTCCGAGGAGCACCGAATCGTCTTGTGCCTAGACATGAGATATCTGAAATGCTCGATGCACACAATTAGTCCGCAAATGCATTGTCCTCAATCACCAAAACCACATAGGGAGAAATATGCCCTTACAATGTGGCACCTGTCCCACAAAAGCACAATATTTCTAGTCAGCCACCCCCTACAAACCTCAATTCATGTCGGTGGTAAGAGAATCCTAGCGATGAATGCATGCCCCCAAATAGCTAGGTCTGAAATCTCACCCTACCGTAACACAAAACCTACAGGAGTCCATCATATATATATGGTCAAACTTCCCCTTTCGCTTCCCGGCAAAGGTGGACCGTGTGCCAACCCACAAATGTGTGCTTGTGGCGTGAGATGGGTGAGACCACATACGAACCACGTGCGGGTGGCCCTACTATATGTATGAAAAGGGTGTGGTGTGATATTTAACTACCATTCACAACTTTGATATGGAACGTGTGCCTCGCAAATTAACCGTATTTCCCCGACCCCGCGGAGGTTGCAGGTAGTGTGAAGTAGCCCCCCTCGACACACACACGTCAGGGGGAAGGCATCTCACCAAGACGTACTGTAACACGGACCAAGCAGAATCCAACTTGATCATACAACCTCTCCCGCTTGTTGTTGGTCAAAGTGATGGATGTCCACACGGCCCCACAAAATGGGCTAGCTTGATGCTGATAACCTCGCGTGGGAGTACTGTATGAAGACAAACCCACTCTATGCATGTGGCCCAAGTATGTATATGGAAGTGGTGTGTGTGGTGTTTGAATACCCAATGCGCAAATTTGATGTGGCACCATGCTTTGGAACCATAAAATCCCCACACCGAGCGAGGTTTCACGACACGTAGCATGTGCTCAAACTTAATTAGGCTTGGAATGATTGACCTACTATATGGCAACTCGAATCAAAGAAGAAGAATCAACCCTGGTGACCTTTATCGTCATTGGTCGAAATGATGGACATCAACGCGGGCCCACGAACATATATAGGCTTACCACCCATAACCAAGCGAGTGAGAGTGTGTCCAACGACAACCATTGCATGCGTGTGTCCTGAACATATTTATGGAGGTGTGTGATGCATGCATATGTGTTGAATACCCGACCCAATGCACAACATTGATGTGGTGCATGCGTTGAAAATCGCAGAGGTCCCCACACAGAGCAAGAGGTCGTTCATGACGTGTCGTGTGCTCGCCCCCCCTTCGATCCACCAGGATGGATTCATGTGTACACATGCGCTATTATATATATGTAATCTCACATCATGATCTATATCATGAGACAAAGAAAAAATTAATCCCCTCCTAAGTCAAATTAGTTAACCTCTCTCACTGTCGGTGAAAGTGATGGACCAAGCGGGCCGACAGATGGAAGCATCGCCAAAAACCGCATGAGCGAGTGCCATATATAGGACAACAACCATCGCGCTTGCATATGTGCCAGAACATATATATGGAGAGGTGTGTGTTTGTGATGTTTTGAATACCTAATGCACAACTTTGATGTGGCATTTGCCTCAAAACCCGCAAAGTCCCCATATAGAGTGAGGTTCATGTGACACCTAGTATATATATGCTGGTCACCCCCCCCCTTCGACACGTACTATACACCTAGTAACACAGCCCTAAAAGAATTAATCCTCCTTGTTCGTCATACATACCTCTCCCTCGTTGGGTCAAAGTGATGGACAATGAACTCACGGGCCCAGCACAGAAGCGGAGCATACATCGCACACGAGTGATCATCCTATATAGGACTACATACCACCGTCTGCATGTGGCCCAAAGAGGTGTTTGTGTGATGTTTGAATACGCAACCACATATATAGGAAACCAAAAGTCCCCACAGAGAGTGCGAGGTTAATGATGCGTGGTATGTGCTATATGTATGCCCTCATCCGACGCGTGGTATATATGTACTTCTACTGTATAACACAAACCAAAAAATAATCATACCTTGATGGTCAAATTAACCTCTCTCTCGTTGGGTCAAAGTGATGAAGGACAACCTCGCATGCCCACGGATGGAAGCGCCACACGCGAGTGAGTTCCTATAGGGAAACCATCGCCTGCATGGTATTACGTGATGTTTGAATACCAATATAATGTACAACTTTGATGTGGCATCTGCCTGGTGAACCGGAAAGTCCCCACATGGAGCGAGGTTATGACATATATATATATATATATATATATATATATATATATATATATATATATATATATATATATATATATATATATATATATATATATATAGTTCATATTGCCCCCTCTTTGACATGTACATACTCCTACTGTGCATATACGTAACATAAACTAAAAAAGAACCATCCTTGTTGGTCAAATTAACCATTCTCTTGTTGTACGTTCAACTGATCGACGACGACCTCGTGGGCCCATAGAGAGAGTCACACACGAGTGAGTGTCATAGGACAAAACCACCGCGTGCATGAGCCCAATGATGTTTGAGTATCCAATGTACAACTTTGACGTGGCACATGCTTCGCAAACCGGAAACACACTACACCATGATGCGTAGCCCCCTACTTCAAGCTGGTGGGAGGGTGTGTACGCACGTGCCCGAACTATGACAGGAATCTCACCGTGATCCACACAACACACATGCCAAGATGAATCCACCTTTTGGTCAAATGCCTCTCGTTCTCGGTAGAAACTGAAAACCCTTGCGGGCTAACGAATGGGTACGTCCCTGATAACCGCACGAGGGAGAGTGTCTGAGAGGACCACCAATGCATGCATGTTGCCCGAACATGTATGTATGAAAGAGTTGTGTAATGCTTTAAATAACCAATTCACGACTTTGATGTGGCATATATGACTCAGAAAATGATCAGTAATCCCACACGGAGGTTCATGACTTGTAGTGTACTGCCGGACCCCCCCACACACACAGACACACACACCCCGCACCACCGCAGCCACTCTGAGGCATGTCAAACTTTTTCTGTAGTGAACATGTGACCAAAGGAGTGTCATGTTAAAATTTTAAAAAATAGACATCATTCGACTGTTTTTATACATTGATTGTTTTCCTAGGGATTTAATGTGCAAAAATCAAATTTGACCTACAAGTGCACCAAAATGGATTGCAAAATCATATGTGTCCCTGGGTGCATGTTTCCCCATGCAAGAGATTTCAAAACATTGAAAATATAGATTTATAAAATTCAGTAAATCCAAAACTTAGTTGAAATTCATGAAACTTATTGTGGTGTCATATATGGACACAAGTAGACTGTGATATTGTATTTTTTTGTCAAATTTGAGACACATTTTGATATAATCTTCTTACAAGTGGGAGATTGTTAATAACTGGCAACCAATATCTCATACGGATTATTTATTCAGACCGTGTGCGTTAGACCGTGCCATGCTTCGGTTAAGCAGTAAAGCGGCAGAATGAATCATCAATAAACCAAAAAATATACATGCTGCCACGCGCCCCGTGTGTTGTGCGAGCAGGCGTGAGTTGACGGGACGCATGCGAGCAGTCCGCCGCGCAGGAAGACCAGGAGGCTTGCGTGCAGGTGTGCATATTGACGGTAGGCATTTTTGTTATGCAGTGTCACCGGGAGGCGTGCGAGTAGCTGTGTGAAATGATGGTAGGAATGGCAGAAGTCCGCCGTGGAGGCTCACTGGGAGGCGAGACAGCCTTTGGCCGTTGCCCGCCTCGCTCCGACTGGTCTGTATTAATTGCGCGCCCGAGCCGCCGGCCATAATAGGCGGCCGCAACCCCGATCCATAGTGGTCACCAACGTCTAGACTCTGGAGTGTATGAGGATGTCGCCGAAGCACACCATCATAGGGAGTGGTGACGCCGGGGCTGGTGAAGCACCCGCACAACGCACGAAACTGGGCAGAGAGGTTGCCGTCGCTGCCGATGGGGTCTCGCACGGGCAGCAACACGACCTTGACTTCATCGGCGCCGTCGAGCCCCGCCCCCCCTTCCCTAGCCGGAGCCGGAGGTCAACAGCAACTCCGGCAACGACTGCGACTCCGACGGAAAACCGGCTAGTCATCTATATAGCCATTTGTGCGGCAAACATATCATGTGTTTTCTCTGATTGCTCCCCCCTCTCTATTTTTTTGGAATACAAATACTATGATTATGTTCTCCCAGTCAATGAAATCAGAGTAATTAAGGTCCGTTAGATGCACGTAGTGTATTGATTGTTTTAATCTTACCCGTTAGTGATTAATTGTTTGTTTTGTACAAATGATTTTTGCTAATAATCCAACTAGGGTTAGCGCGCGTGCTATAATTCGTGGCTAGATCTTGAGAATTATTTTGAATGTCCTACGCATATGTTTGTGCCTTTTTTTCTTCCAAATCTTGAGAATTAATTTTGAATGTCCTACATGTATGTTTCTGCCAATTATTTCTTTCAGATTGGTATGTACACAGATGAGGCTCTAGCTAGCGCCGCTGCCGGATGTAGATCTTGGACCCGGCTGCGTGGCGAGAAGCGGCCACGCCCCTGGACCCGAGGAACTAGTAGAATCTCCGGCGGACCGCATCAGCGATCTCTCGGACAATATCCTTGGGGAGATCATCTCCCTTCTCCCCACCAAGGATGGCTGCCGCACACAAGTCCTCGCATCTCGGTGGCGCACTCTGTGGCGCGCCGCGCCTCTTAATCTTGACTGTCGTCAGCTATCTGTCGATGATAGTTCTGAACTCCCCGGAGCCATCATCTCCTCCCACCAGGGCCCCGTTCAACGCATCTGCATCCCAACATGCTACCCGCTGGACATAACCTGCACGGTGGCCGCCTGGCTGACATCCCGTCAATTCGATAAACTCCAGCAGCTTGAGTTCTACCATTACTACAGAGATAGGTTACCACTAAGAGCTGCATCTGTGCCCTCACCACCGATGCCCATCTCATGGTTTTCCTCCTCTCTCCACACCGCCACCTTGACCCGATGCCGTCTAGCACACAATCTGGTACAAATGCTTCGACTCCCACTGCTGGAAAAAACTTGCGCTTGTGTTGGTTCATCTGTTGGAGGCCTCACTGCACAGTATCATCCATTCAAGTTGCCCTTCCCTGGAGCGTTCGACGCTTGTTTTTGGAATTGGAATCCATATCCCTTGTCTCAAAATAAAGTTGCCTCACCTTGTAAGCATTGGAATTCGTTTTGAAGGGGATCTCATCATTGAAGATACCCCTTCACTTCAAAGGTTGCTCCTTGATTGTTGTTATAAACCTTCGCAAATAAATGTGGTCTCTGTGCCTAAACTGGAGACCTTGGGTGCAATTCGTGATCCGTTTAAATGGTTCAAGATGGTGTTTGCCTCCACACCTATTGAGGTACTGTATATTATTCATGCACACTTTTGTAATTTGCATTTTTCATTTATGCACATAAGTTAAGTATCATCTTGGAGTACACTTTCAGTGTAATATTATGTTATATGCTCAATGAAGAGCTTGTCAATCCTATCAGCGGTGGTGGATTCTATCAAGACCTTATATATCAGTATGTGGTGTTTTGATCTGAACATCATTATTGCCTTGTTGCATTGCTTTTCATGTATGGAGAATTTGTATATAAAGGTGACGATTTCACGCACATTGAAAGCCCATATATAATGTACTATAATTAATCGTTCAGCAATCGCTCTTTCGACATAATCTTTTTTGGACATTAACTAATTTCAATCTTCATCTCTATTTAGGCACTAACACATGGAGAAAAAGGTATAACCAATAGATGGTTCGGAAGCACCGGGATTTTCTCATATCTCTTGACATTCGTATGAAGATAGTAACGCTGGAAGGATATGCATCCAATAGTGCAAACACTAGATTTGTCACATTCTTCATGTTGAATGCGAGGGTGCTATTGTTCGTGAGGATTAAGTTTTTCAACTAGAAATTTCTCACGGAACTGTATGTGGAACAACATAAAAAGAAGTTTCAGGTGGACCTAAGGCCTTCTGATCGCGCTTGTATTATATTTACAACAACTTGTCGTCATCATGGACCAGTAGATCTTTGGTATCGGGATCTTGATTTTATGGATCAGACCAATCCATTTGATTGTGACTGCCAAAAACTTTGGTTGAGTTAGATGTTATTGCCATGTTCAATCCGGGTTATGTGTAAACCTGATGAACAATTAATCCTCATGCTTTTGTACCTTTTGTAAGATGGAGTTAGACATTATTGCCCTTTCAACTAGGGTTTGACCCACATTTTCTTTCATACTGGGTGTCTGTGTTCGTATAGGTACTACCTCTGTCGTGGTTTCTTCTTTATTGGCCCCTTCATATTTTGTAGTACCAAATTTTGACCTTAGATTTAACTAAGAATATATTAATGCATGTCATCAAAAATAATATTGTTGGACGGCTATTCCCGGCTATGTTCATATGCTATATGCAATAATTATGCATGTGCTTGCTCGCCATTTAGGCGGTCGCGGCGCGCTCTGCTCACGTGCCTCCGCGCACTCTACTCGCCTCTTAGGTGCCCTCGAGTCACGTCCCTCTGTGCGTTTTGCTCGCCGTTTAGGCGCCAAGTCTCGCTCGGTTCGCGTCGTCCCCCTGCGCGTGCTATGCTAGCGGTTGGGGACGACGCATGATCACGTTGGGGAAGCTTTAATTATTTGATCTTAGATTATGTTAATTTATTATACTTCCAGAGACATAATCATCCGGCTCTGGAGGTATAATTCATTAACCTAAACTATGATCTTCGGCGCCCGTTCCCATCGCGCAACTTCATCCTGTCGTCGGCCATTGGGGGTATGCCGGTATGTGCGGGTAACTAGCTAGCAAGTGGATCAGTAGCGAGTCGTCGCTGGTGGCCATTGCTGTGGTTATTTATAGCTAGCAACTGGCTAGGAGATTGGGGATTTTACAATTCACCCCTGTGGAGCGCGGGAAGCCTTCGCTGGAGCGCGGGAAGACTTGAGCACACAACCCGACAACCATATGCGATGTCACGTGTTACCGGACACATGTTAACATAAGAAAACGTATGTGTAACTTACTAATCATCGCACACAAATACTCGCACACGCATCGTGTCACACACACATCATGTGCGATACTCCTAGCCATCGCAAGCAACTAGTATGCATTTTCAAAGTTTTTAGTACACATAGAATCGCACACGAATTAACTCTAGTAACCATCTGTGTTTTATTTTCTCATCGCAAATAGTTCATCAGAGTGGGTTGTTTGCCGCTTATCACACACATCTTGTTTACACGAATTGTTTGTGTTTTTTGGGCTCATCGCAAACATTTCATCTATGTGAATTGTGTGCCGCATATCACACACGTCTTATTAAGTTGAATCGTTTCTGTTGTGTTCCCTAATCGAAAACAGTTCGTCCAAGTGAACTGTATGCCTTATATCACATGCACCTTGATCTGGCTGACCGTTTCTGTTGCATTCCCTAATAGCAGACAGTTCATCGGAGTGAACTGTATGACATATATCGCACACACATTGATATGGCTGCCGTTTCTGTTGTTCTGTCTAACCGCAAACAGTTTGCATGGATTAACCGTATGCCCCGCATCGCACAAGTAACTAAAATTTGAACCTTATTTGATGTCTCCACCATCACAAACGTTTTGCATCTTTTTTAACCATTTTTTTTGCATTCTCGTTTGCGATTAATGCATCGCACACGGTTTCGCCAAAGGGTCTTTGATCGTAGTGTCGCATTAGCAGCATTCTGCGGTAGTGAGGGTTCCCTCTCCGGTCCTTCCTCCATGGCCCCCGAGGTGCAGGAGCCCCTCAAAGATTGGATCATTCTCTCCTTTTCTCTAGGGTTTTCGGGACTATTGCTGTGGTTGAGCACTGTTCCTTAAATAGCCGGAGTTCCATAACTCAGATCGGGCCACAGTTTCAACACGGTTTTTTACCTGATACATTAGCTTCCTTGCGGTCGAATGAGAGATCCAACTGAACTACGGGGTTGCCTCAAGCTCACCCGACGCGCCCAGGGGGTAGGAGCGCTTCAGATATACTCCACAGAAATTCACATAAAATTTTGGGTCATTCCGGCTCCGTGAATTTTCACCTAAAAACCCATAAATGATAGAAACAGAAACTAGCCTTTGGCATTGGGTTAATAGGTTAGTCCAACTAGAAATAATATAAATTGTTGTCAAAAATATGTAAAGATGGTATGATAACAACACGAAACAATAAAAAAAAGTATAAATGCGCTGTAGACGTATCACTGGTGCATGTGTTGTTCAGGGCGGCGAAAGAAGATTAAGTTCAAATTATATTTAATTGATCAACTTAATTTGGTAATTTGTGGTGCTACAGATAGCATAAAAGACAACCTATTATAAATGGTGTTTTTACAGCTGTCTATAAGTGATGTGGAGGTTTCTAACTCAATGCACATGCCCTGGGGCACCTCTGAGATACCGAGGAATATGGCCGGAAAGCGTGAAATAAATCTAGGAGCCTGCGAAAACAGGTGCCAAATCTGAGATTTCAATCCTGGTGGACTAGTTTCACCACAAGGAATCTAACCATATAGGCTATCCTCAGTTTGCAACTTGAATATGATCCACGATGAACCATTTATTGAGTTTTAGGACCCAAATCCCCATCCTATATAACTAAATAGTCGTTCCCCACTATCTTTAATTCTGTCAACTTACCACCATACATGAGAAGAAGGCCGACCTTAACAGGGAAAAGACATCTTAAGATGCATGATGCATGCTACTCATATTTAGCAAATGAATACAACAATCAGGTACAACAAATTATATGTATTTTAGTTATAATTCTCCTATTATCAATACAAATTATAATGTATCACAACCCGAAAAATGATGTTTCCTTGAAAAACAACCAACTCCAGAAGGGAATCACCTCTAGTTTTTATAATTATAGGCCCCAATTCACACACCTCAAATAATTTTAGCGCCCCGTTGCATTTTAATTTTTGTAAAATATGTGATTTTGTTTAAAAAATATATTAATACATGTTTTTACCCATTAACCATTCAAAATATGTAACGAATAATTTTACGTGTGTGGACATTTTTTTCAATTTTCCGAAATATTGGGATATATAAATATTTAATTTTTGAAATGGATCAACAATATTTATATCATTGAAATATGTAAAACTGATTAACGGCCGACCCAAGAAACCATCAGGTGTGTGTTATTTACTACATATTAGTATAAACGATGCTTAATAGGATAGCAATTTCTCTCTATGCTCATCCCATGAATACTTAGGCACGGCTATGTCTCGCTTCCTGTGAGACCGACTAACGCCTAGGCCAAAGCATAGCGTGTACTGGGTCGGGGCAGTAGCATTACGTTCGTTCATTTCATTCATTGTTTTCCCTTTTTCTTTTCTATTTCTTTTACTTTTGTTTATATTTCAAAGAGTTGTAATTATAAATTTAAATAATTACTTTACTCAATTTTTCAAAAACATTAACAAGCATTAAAAATATTGATAAAATGTAGATTTTGTTTTTATAAATATAAAAACTGTTCATACCATTTTAAAAAGTCATGATGCTTTAAAATATTCACATGTTAGAATATGTTCACTAAATTTTGAAAAATCAGGAAAATATAAATAATTTTTCAAATAATTCTAAAGAAATATACACACATTAGAAAATATGGTTCATGACAATTTTAAAAATGTTCAGGAAAAGTAAAAATGTGTTCACGCAATTTTAAAAAATGTTCATAACATACAAAAATATGCTCGTACTATTTAAAAAATTGTATCACATAAAAAAAATGTTAGCACATATTATAAAATGGTCTTGACACTTCTCAATAATGTTCAATGTGTGTTTAAGAATGTTCACTAGGTATTTAAAAAAATGTTCAATATGAATTTGTCAAAGGTCAATATGTATCAGGATAAAGTGTTCAACTTGTATTTAAAAACAGTTGACATATATTTGAAAAAAACAAACAATGATCATATCTTAAAGAAAATAAAAAAACTAAAGAATACTGATGAAAATCGAACTTTCGTAAAATCGCACAAAGTTTCCTAAAACCACTCATTGAAGGTTCCCAAATTGGTTCAACCGGCATGGAGAAGGTTCACAAAATTAGTTGGGGAGTGTGGTTGTGTTGCCAACCAGTATTTAGCACCCTCAGCGCCAGTTATAGGGTATCCCGCAAACCGGCACAGACACCCCTCCGCCCTGAGCCTGGCCCATTTCCTTTTTCTTTTCTTGTAACCTTCAAAACATTGGTGTGCGTACACACATTCGAACATCAAACATCTAGGTTTAGTTCAAACCGCAATAACAAATTGAGATAGCTTATCACATTCGAACATCAAACCTCTAGGTTTAGTCCAAACCGTAGTAACCAATTGAGATAGCTTATTTAGCATGCTTGTTGACTTCTTTTTCTTCATATTGTGCGTCAAATTAATGCATCATTTTTCCTGACTGGTTTACCTTTGGTTTTGTTTGGCCGAGTTTTCTTATGCTATTTGCGGGGGTTTTGTCTTCTTGATTCTATTTTTATTTTATTTTCTATTTTTAAATTCATGATTTTTTAAGATGATGAAATTTTCTTAAACTTATGAACATTTTCTAATCTGTGAACATTATGATAAATTCGTGATTTTTTTTTCAAATGCATGGATGTTTTAAAAATCCAAAACCCTTTTCAGTTTTGATGAATGTTTTTTCAAAACGGTGGACTTTTTCTTTTCTGAATCGATGAATTTTTCAAATGTGTGAATTTTTATTTTTTTTGAACTTTTTAAATTGCATTAAATTTTATAGAATTTTGAATTATTTTGAAATTCGTAAAATTACTTTCAAATTTCCTGAACTTTTCAAATTCACGCACTTTTATAAATTGGTGAGCTTTTACAGGTTTCTGAACTTTTTTCAAATCTTTGATTTTTTTGAATTCATGAACTTTCTTCAAATTCGTGAACTTTTTTTCTAGTTCGCGAACATTTTTCAAATTCACGCACTTTATAAAAATAGTAATCTTTTATCAGATTCACGAACTGTTTTTGATTCACATATGTTTTTTTGCTTAGTAAAACCGGAACAACACTGCACAAAAATGAAAACCAGGAAAAAAGCGGACTAATGAGGAAAAATATAAAATGGGAGCGAGCGAGCGAGGCGCTTGACCGCGGCTCATGAGGGAACGTGTGAGCGCTACAAATTTCGGTTGGCGCTAGGACACTAGGAGGTCGCTGTTGGGTCTGCCCATTTTGCGAGATACAGGCTTGCTAGCTAAATGGCAATTGGCACATACAATCCGGGCAAATCCTAAATGGCGCCCCTGCCCATTTTCGTTTTTTCCTACAAAAAAAAACTGCTGCAAAAACGCAACCTGAGATGGGATAGAATCCGCGCCACGACGGTTCACTGTAAACGCGATAACCAACTCACCCACTTCACATTATTTTATCAGGTACATATTCTTCCCTCCTTTGTTCCTTCTTTTTTTTTCCCGTTTGTTCTTTCTTTTTTTCTTTTTTCTTCTTACTTTTTCCTAACTAGCGAGTTTTTCTTCAAATTTGCTGAGCGTTTGTGACAGTTTTATGAACTTTTTTTCAAATTCGTGCACTTTTTTAAATCAATGATTTTTTTAAAAAATTGATGAACTTTTTTCAAAATCGATGAACTTTTTTTTAAGTCGATGAACTTTTTTCAAATTCAATGACCTTTTTTCCAAAATTGATGAACTTTTTCTCAAAATTGATGAAATTTTTCTCAAAATTGATGGTTTTTTTATGTTTTTTTAAATTCAATGAACTTTTTTTTAAATTCGATGAACTATTTTTCAAGATCGATGAACTTTTTTCAAAATCAATAAAGCATTTTTCAATTTCATAAATCTTACAAGTTTGTGGACTTCCTTTCAAATTTCATGAACATTTTTAAATTTACATTTTTTTCCTTTTTTGGAATTTTTTCAGCAGTTGACCGGTCAACCGGCCAACTGTTCACAGCTCAACTAAGATCGAGTGAACGAGGCGATCCAGCGAACGAAGCGACCGAGACAAGCTAACGAGGCGACTTGGACGGAACAGTTGCGGGCGCGTGGGCGCCCGAACTGGTAGCTGTTGCTAAAGGCGCTAGTTAGGACCTCCCTACAATTCTTCCAGTTGCTTCTCATGGGTTATCATTGTGCTCAAGGACATTGTTTTTGCAGTAAGAGAAACTCCAACGCAACGACCCAAACAAATG
Organism: Triticum dicoccoides; assembly: GCF_002162155.2. Lineage (NCBI taxonomy): Eukaryota > Viridiplantae > Streptophyta > Magnoliopsida > Poales > Poaceae > Triticum > Triticum dicoccoides. The sequence continues at coordinate 52,647,973 of NC_041393.1, read as the reverse complement.
CACGTTTTGTCCGGTTTTTGTTCGTTTGGGTCGGCCGAGCAAACACGCACGTATGCTTTTTGGTTGGGTCGGGCGGTGCACCGAACGGGTGGCAGACCCATTTTTGCGCGTGTCCCCAAAAAAAAAATTCGAAAACACACGGCCGAGATAAACACACGGCGGGGGGATGACGCACTCATCGGCCGCGAACAGCGCGAGGGCCTCCTCCAGGGCATCCCAGTGGGCGTCCTCACGCCGGCTCTCCACCAGGGCGCGCTGCAAGGTAGCCTCCAGCGCGACATGGTAGGCCGCCTCCGCCTCCTCCTCCGGGGGGCGGCGATGGCACTTTGGGGTTATGCTGGACGCCGTGACGGCACTCCTCCTCGTGCTCAATAGCAAAATAGGCCTCCCAGTTGAGATAGTCTGGCGCGTAGGCAGCCATCGTCGCTACTCCAGCGTGAGAAGTTCCCTCCGCCTGGGCACCTCTTCGGCGTGCGCCCGAACCGACCGGGGCACCGCCGGCACCGGGATGCGGTGAGGGGTCTAGATGCCACCATGCGGTAGGTTGACATCCGAATAGTGTAGCGGCTGCCTGTACTGCTAGTGCCACCTCGCCAGGTGCACTGGGATATATAACGCACCCTTTCCCGTGGCGGCGGTGGCCGGGACGAGCTGGCGCCCGGGGTGAGCTTGCCCTTGCCCTTGCAAAAAAACCCCATGGCGAGCTACGCGAGCTAGGGTTTTCCTGTCGCCGGCAAGGTGGTAGACTTGGCTAGATGTGGATGGGGCGAGGAAAGTGGATGAGGGCAGCCCCACCGCACATTTGGATTTAAAAGGACGAAGAGCTGTAAATGCCACATGACACCCCGTGGATAATGGGACCGGTGCATTGTGGTGCAGCATTCAGCTGCGCCGGTGCTGCGACGAGCCATATCAAGACCGCGGGCCACAACGCTCATCCTGGGAGCGTGAGGCTGTGCTGTGGAGTCAGCATCGGGTGCTGCGAGCGAAGATGTCGTGTGTCGTGAATGGTGGCAAGCTGAGTTGTGAGGACCGAGAAGGTCTTACTACCTGCAACCGGTGACGGAGCGGCATGTGATGCTACAACTTGCAATGAGCCATGTTGTGACCACAACGAGCCATGCTATAGGGGCTCAACGAGCCTTTGCACGTGCTACAACCGGCAAAGAGCAGTGCTACTATCGGTGGCTGTCACCGGCGAGTGCTACAAGTTGGGTGCCCGAAGAATGAGCTACTATAGGGGAGCAATGCTACTGCTTCGGAGACACATGCTTACTATGACGACGTTGGGCGCTCATGCGAGCGACATGACCTGCTGTGACGGCGTCCGGTCTTGCTGTAAGAGGTGATCACAATTCACGATGACACTGAGGGAGTCCTGGATTATGGGGTCCTCTGGGGTCCGGCCTATGTGATATGGGTCGGACTGATGGGCCGTGAAGATACAAGACAGAAGGCCTTTCCCCGTGTCCGGGTGGTACTCTCCTTTGCGTGGATGACAAGCTAGGCGTCTGGATGTGTAGTTTCCTTCATCTGTAAACTGACTTTGTATGACCCTAGTCCCCTTCGGTGTCTATATAAACCAGAGGATTTAGTCCGTAGGATCAATCATAATCATACAAGCTAGACATCTAGGGTTTAGCTATTATGATCTCGAGGTAGATTAACTCTTGTAACCCCTATACTCATCAAAGTCAATTAAGCAGGAAGTAGGGTATTACCTCCATCAAGAGGGCCTGAACCTGGGTAAACATCATGTCCCTGCCTTCTGTTACCATTGATCCTTAGACGCACAGTTCGGAACCCCCTACCCGAGGTATGCCGGTTTTGGCACCGACATTGGTGCTTTCATTGAGAGTTCCTCTGTGTCATCGATAGAAGGGTTGATGGCTCGCCTTGTCATCAAGGACAATATCACTTCGGGAGGAGCCCTGGCTTTAGGGCAAACCCTCCGGCTTGGCATCTTCACCATGGGCGCTCGTTCGGTCATTAAGCCAAAGGCAACCAGCCTATCACCAAAAATCGTCTCCGCGTCGGTGTCGGTGGAAAATGACACCTATGGGATCACGAGGATCCCTTCTGCGGTTGTAGGGCGCGGGATTGAGAGAAGAGCATGATTAGTAACCAGCACAAGGATCGTTTACCCAGGTTCGGGCCGCGAGGAAGGCGTAAAACCCTAGTCCTGCATTGGCGGATGTATTGAGTGTTTCTGAGCTCTTGAACTAGCTATGGTGGCTGCGTGGTTCAAAAGAGCCGAATCCCTCTCCAGTACGCCATGGGCCTCCTTTTATAGTCGAAAGGGGCTGCCACAGTGGCACACATGAGGTGGAAAGGCCTGTAGTGCTATGAGCTTATCGCTCGTACTATAGGACAAGACACATTTAATGCGTAGCTTAGGTGTCCTCTTGCTTTATCGGGGACGGGAGCGAGGCCCGTCCCGTCCGTCGCCGCTCCTCCTTGCTTCGACACGCGCCCTGGCTAGCGATGCATGCGGCGCCATGTAGGCAGCCAAGCAGCTGAGGTGGCGCGGTGGTGGAGCCTTCACGAAGATCTGCATGCCACCACGCAGGCGTGTGCTGAGTTGACCTAGAAGCTGCATGTTGCCACGCAGGTGCCTGCCTAGCTGGTTGGGCTGGCAGCTCATGCGAACGGCGGTGGAGACCTGGTTGGTGTGGGCCTGGCAGTGGCCCCGTTGACTCCCTTGGCAAGGGTCTTGCCGGGTGGCCCAACAAGGGTCTTGCCGTAGTGCGCTGTCGTCCCCGGCAAGGATCTTGCCGGAGGTCTTGTGGGTTTCCTCGGCAAGGATTTTGTCGAGAGTCGTTTCCTTCCAATACTCATCTGATCTTGAATATTCTTTGTATTCCCAAAGATCTGCGTGCCACCATGGAGGTGCCTCCCAAGCCCTGGTCTAACATGGTTGATGGTGTTGGAGACCGTGGGTTCGAGGGTGGCTCACTCCGCTGGTGTGGGCGAGCCGCCCCGGCAAGGGCCTCGCCGGGGCTACTGAGGCTGCCCCGGCAAGGGTCTTGCCGAGGAAACCTGCTTCGTCCATCTGCTCTTTGTGGTCTCGGTCTTTGATGTTGCGCTGATCATCTTGCGGCTTCGCCTCCTCCCTTTTGCCTTGCTAAGTGTGGCTTCGGCCCGTGGCTCTGACTGCCCACGCATAAGTAAGGGGTACAAAGGAGTGCCCCTACTTTAGTACACCGACAGGAGCCCCCGGGTCTGGGCCACACATAGGCGCAACGTGTTGTTGTGCCAGGCCCAAAACGATGCGCGGGCAGGCGGGGTGGTTTTTACCGCAGTAACTTTCCATCTACTGCGCTTCCCCATGACCCGCGTTGAATGCGCGACGTGGGGGTCGCGTGTGTGCGCGTGACCGAAGCACGCTGGCGTCATCTTGTGGTGGACAGTAAAGAGGCGGCTTGCATGTCTCCTTGAGACCGCAGAACCACTTCTCATTTACTATCCTTACTTGGAAACCGTCGCTCCACGCGTCCCATTGCGCCCGTCTCTTGCACCATGTTTGCTGCAGGCATGACGCAGAGCGAATGACAGGTGCGCGGGATACGAGAAGTCACGCGCGCGGGGTCGGTTCCCCACGCGCCTTCAATTAGGCGGGGAGGGCGGTCGACTACCCTGCTCGTTGTCACTTCAATGAGCCGGATTGGCCGAGAGGGGCGGCCGAGCCCCGCCCCCGCCCCTTTATAAAGAGGGAGCGGGAGGAACGACGCCTCTCAATCCTTTGTTATGCGCTTCTTCCCATTCCCGCTCCCTCCTTCCTTCTGCCATGGCGAGGGGACGTGGCGACGCTTCATCGGTAGCGGCGAGGGTCTCGGCTAGACAACGCACTGCTCCACCCCAAGAGCTCGTGGCGGCAGAGCCAGCTATTAGAGGAAGGGGGAGGGGGCGTGGTCAAGGCCGTCGCGGTGCCCGGGGAAGAGGAGGACGGGGCAGCACATCGGCCTTGCCTCCGCCAGCGGCCCCTCCCCCGATGGAGGGCCACGTCGGGGACAACCCTTACGAGTTCTTCATCAGGCTGCGCCAGCCGCCGCGCCGTCGCCTTCGCCTGCCGACTCCATTTGCGTGGGAGATGGAGCTGGACCCGCCACAGGCACGGCGGCTGCATATGAGGGGCTGTGGGAACAACGGCACATGGGCCAACGTCGAGTTCCCCGCCCCTCACGTTATGTATCTTCGCCGAGGGTGGAAGACTTTTGCTCGCATCCACAGCCTGACGGAGGGGCTCACTCTCCATTTCAAATTAATGGAGAGCGGCCTCCTCTCCGTCAAGGTCTTTGGGCGCTTCGGGACTTGCGTAAGGTACTGCGTGGAGAGCTCCTCTGACAATGAAGATTCCTCCTCGAGTGAGAGTGGCGAGGAGGATAGCGGCAGCGACGACAAGGGTAGCGGGCGGCAGGATGACGGGTCCGACTAAGCGTCGGGCGCCGCTCCGGGCGACACCGACGATCCCATCATCCGTGTCGCCGGCTCCTTGAACTTCTCGGGGTGGCCTCCTTGGGCGGCTGGCGTAGGGAGGCCGGAGAAGGCGAAGAAGGTGGGTGGAGGGCCGTCAAGTCGGAGTACGATGGCGCCGACGCCTTCATAGCATATTGATGGTCCTGCCGCCTCGTCTTTCAGCTCTTCTCCCGTCATCATCATCACCAGCTTCCCTTCGGGGTGGCCACCGGGATGCTCTCCTGGTACCTTCTGCTGCTCGTACCTCGCCTAGGCGCCCCTTTTGCCCTTTTGCTTTCTTGTTTCATTTCCTAAGGAGAGGGACAAGAAAGGGATTATGAGCACCTTATCTTTTTTCAACTTGTAAGCCTACGGGCCTTACTTAGATCTAAAACCTGTAATCTTCATGTTCATGTTTATATTCCGTACAACTGTACCTGTATGGAACGTATTAATGGAAAAGGGGGCTTGCGGGGTCTTGTGTGTGCGTGTGGGCAAAGCCCATACCAAGGAACAGATCCTTGTTATTTTTAATATAAACACCACTGCCCGACAACAGTCCTTGCCGTTCCCCCACTCCGTTCGTCCATACTCACGCCTTTGGCGGAGGCAGGGACGAAGTGGGGTTGGGCCCTACGCTTGCTTCCTTGCCGCCGCGGCTACAACCATATTCCGAACCAAGAAGCTCTTGGGTGATAGGAACGAGGGGAGCACGACAGCTTTGGAACAAAACGAGGTTCCGTACGTCCCAAGTTTTATACGGAAATGCACGACAGGGAATGGGAAAACTTATCTGAATCTACAGCCCCTGGCAACCCTGACTTTCCGTGGGTGGACCCTCGTGTCTTTAGCCCTCGACAAGCTTGGCCCGCCAGGTCCGAAGCGTCGGCTTGTTCTCTTCCTTCCACTTGGCTTTGCGGAAACATTCATGTACCCTGCAAACTAAAGAGGATAGATAGGAACGAAATGACGCAAGCTCGACCTCTATGCCAGGGGTTAGTCGCCGCTAAGCACTATCAACCCTAACCGAGGGAGGGACTCAATCTAGCATGCATGCTATAACTTAGGGCACCAGCACTTCATTTATTTATGCTCAGGGTCTGTGCCTGGCTTTGTACAAAGGGTTACATGCCCTGCCGGCAAGGCTTGTACAAAAGGTGGCTTGCCGGGAGGCCCGACAGCCGCGCCTTATGGGTAAAACTTGCGAAGATGCTTGATGTTTCAGGAGTTGCTCACTGGAATGGCATCTTCGGGCTCCAGGCGGACTGCGCCAGGCCTGGTGACTCGTGTTACCCGATAAGGGCCTTCCTACTTTGGCGTCAACTTGTTGGAATTCTTGACCAACCGAACGTGCCGAAGAACAAGGTTGCCTTCCTCAAAGCTCTGGGCATGAACCTTGCAGCTATGGTAGCGGCGCAAGGCTTGCTGGTAGCATGCTGCTCTCACAGCCGCCCGGAGACGATCTTCCTCAAGGAGCGTTGCGTCATCTTGTCGCAATCGCTCTTGCTCAAGCTCATCATAAGCGAGCACTCGAGGTGACCCGTATATGAGTTTCGCGGGGAGAACTGCTTCTGCCCCGTAAACCAGGGCAAAGGGTGTCTGGCCGGTGGCTCGATTTGGCGTCGTTCTGATCGACCAAAGAACCGCCGGCAACTCGTCAATCCAGCGCCTTCCACTCTTGCGCAGCCTGTCAAAAGTCTTCATTCTTAAGCCTCGCAGAACTTCAGCATTTGCTCTCTCTGCTTGGCCGTTGCTTCGCGGGTGTGCCAAGGAAGCAAAGCAGACCTTGCTGCCGAGATCCTCAATGTACTGCATGAAGACGTGGCTTGTGAACTATGTGCCATTGTCAGTGATGATCCTGTTGGGTACCCCAAAACGGCAAACTAGCCCCTTGAAGAACTTGATGGCTGACTGCGCTGTCACCTTCCTCACCGCTTCCACCTCTGGCCACTTTGTGAACTTGTCGATTCTAACGTACAAGTACTCAAAGCCCCCGATGGCACAAGGGAAAGGGCCCAATATGTCGAGCCCCCAGACCGAGAAGGGCCAGGAGAGAGGGATGGTTTGAAGGGCTTGAGCTGGTTGATGAAGCTTCTTTGAATGGAACTGGCACGCTTCACATTTGGTTACTAGTGCTGTCGCATCCTGGAGGGCAATGGGCCAGAAGAAACCTTGGCGGAAAGCCTTGCCAGCAAGGGCCCTTGACCCTATGTGGGAGCCACACATGCCTCCATGTATCTCTGCCAACAGCTCTAGTCCTTCCTCCCGGGAGATGCACTTCAATTTCACCCCATTCGGTCTTTTTTTGTACAAGACGTTGTCAATGAATTGGTACAGAGCAGACCGGCGGGCTACTCTTTCTGCCTCTTCCTGCTCCTCAGGAAGCTCTCCTTTTTGGAGGAATCAGACGGTGTGCTACACCCATGCCGGAGCCTGTGGCTCGACGACAAGGACCAAAGGCATTTCTTCCGCCACGGGAGCGGCCGTCTCTATGGCCATGGCCTGAGGCCCTACCGGAGTCGGTTGCCCCGCGGCAGGATCAGCATCCACGGCAACATCTTCGCCAGCGGCTCCGGGGAGCTCGGTGGGGAAGTACTTGCCGGGGCCTAGCTTCCTCCGCTTGTTCTGCCCGGTTGATGGTTCGACGGATGGTTGAGTTAAACGAAGCACAAAAGTACCTGGTTCCACAGGTAGCTTGAGGGCAGCGCGCTTTGACAGGTAATCGACGATGTCGTTTTCCGTCCGAGGGACATGCTCTGCCTGTATACCGTCAAAGCGCTCCTCTAGTTTCCTCACTTCATCCATGTAATCTTCCATCAATGGGCTTTGATAATCTTTTTTGATCTGCCTAACGACAAGCTGCGAATCACCCCTGACCATGAGCATTTTGACTCCGTGGTCCACCGCGATCCTGAGACCGGCAAGCAAGCCCTCATACACGGTGGTGTTGTTAGTTGACATCTCCCGGGGAAAGTGCTTTTGGATGACATACTTGAGGTGCTCTCCGGTGGGTGCGACAAGTAGCACACCAGCACCGGCGCCTTGGATCGAAAAAGCCTCATCAAAGTACATGATCCAGTTGCGGCTTGTTTCCTTGCCGGGGCGGCTCGCCCAGGGTCACCAGCAGGGCGGCGCTGCTCATCGCGCATGACCTGCGAAGAGCATGCCGTGGGTGCCGGTGTTGGTGTCTTGGAGGTCATCGCGCCGCTGTCTGGCGGCACGACGACGCCCCTGGAGGGCCCGCGCCGCCTGCGGGGGGCCCAACTCCGTCTTTGGAGCTTGCGACGCGTGGCTCGTCGCCTGGCGTATGAACGATGCCGCTCACCAGGCCTGGACTGCCAGGGTGATGTGGATGTTCGAGGGCCGCGCCACGGGTTCTCTCCGCGACTAGCCCGCTACTGGTCCGCACCAGTACTGGCAGTCCGGTCCCGGACGAACCGATCGCCGTGGTCGTCTTCTTCATAGGAGCCATGGCGATGAAGAACTGCTAGGCCAACTACTAGACCAGATTCTAACAATTGTGCCCCCTACCTGGCGCCCCAAAGATGTCGGTGGGAAACGACACCTATGGGATCACGAGGATCCCTTCTGCGGTTGCGGGGCGCGGGATTGAGAGAAGAGCAGGATTAGTAACCAGCCCAAGGATCGTTTACCCAGGTTCGGGCCGTGAGGAATGCGTAAAACCCTAGTCCTGCTTTGGTGGATGTATTGAGTGTTTCTGAGCTCTTGAACTAGCTATGGTGGCTGCGTGGTTCAAAAGAGCCAAATCCCTCTCCAGTACGCCATGGGCCTCCTTTTATAGTCGAAAGGGGCTGCCGCAGTGGAACATAGGAGGTGGAAAGGCCTACAGTGCTATGAGCTTATCGCTCATATTACAGGACAAGACGCATTTAATGCGTAGCTTAGGTGTCCTCTTGTTTTATCGGGGACGGGAGCGAGGCCGTCCCATCCGTTGCCGCTCCTCCTTGCTTTGACACGCGCCCTGGCCAGCGATGCATGTGGCGCCATGTAGGCAGGCAAGCAGCTAAGGTGGCGTGGTGGTGGAGCCTTCATGATGATTTGCATGCCGCCACGCAGGCGTGTGCTGAGTTGGCCTGGAAGCTACATGTTGCCACGCAGGTGCCTGCCCAGCTGGTTGGGCTGGCAGCTGCATGGGAATGACGGTGGAGACCTGGTTGGTGTCGGCCTGGCAGTGGCCCCGCTGACGCCCTTGGCAAGGGTCTTGCCGGGTGGCCTGGCAAGGGTCTTGCCGTGGTGCGCTGTCGTCCTCGGCAAGTATCTTGCCGGGGGTCTTGTGGGTTTCCTCGGCAAGGATTTTGTCGAGGGTCGTTGCCTTCCAATCCTTATCTGATCTTGAATATTCTTTGTCTTCACAAAGATCTGCATGCCACCATGGAGGTGCCTCTCGAGCCCTGGTCCGACGTGGTTGATGGTGTTGGAGACCGTGGGTTCAAGGGTGGCTCACTCCACTGGTGTGGGAGAGCCGCCCCGGCAAGGGCCTCTCCGGGGCTGCTGAGGCTGCCCCGGCAAGGGTCTTGCCGGGGAAACCTACTTCGTCCATCTGTTCTTTGTGGTCTCGGTCTTTGATGTTGCACTGATCATCCTGCGGCTTCGCCTCCTCCCTTTTTCCCTCCTCAGTGTGGCTTCGGCCCGTGGCTCTGACTGCCCGGGCACAAGTAAGGGGTACAAAGGAGTGCCCCTACTTTAGTACACCGACAGTCGGCCCTTAATACTCTGACAAGATGGATCCGACAGATGTATCGACCTTAAACAAACTGCTAGATCGCATCACCGCCCTGGTGGTTGCAACCGACTATGATCGGATTGGGCTTAAACCCGATCAGAGGGAAATTCGATCTCCGCCGATCACCCATCAGGTGGCAATTGTGGAGGAACAAGCTGACAATAACTCTTCTCCTACGTTGAGAACAAAGTATGTTCGGGTTTCCGAGCTCGGAGAGCCACACACCCATCTTCGGGAGGACACTTGTTGTCCTCCGAACGTAGAATCGGACGTTGAGCCCAAAAACTCACCGGACATTCTGAAGCCCAGGCTTGTAACCTCGGAAATTCTTTAGAATCCGGACTTCATAGTGGGTCAGGGTTCAGATTTAAGCCCGCCCACCCACCCACCACAAGCAATATTCCCCAAGCAATTCTGGTCCTCTGGACATATGCGACTTAATGTACGTGCGACAGCAGCCTCAGGAAACAGTCCACCACTTTTGGGCCAGATTCCTACTTGTTAAAAACAAGATCAAAGATTGCTACAACAACGACGCAATCTCAGTATTTTGCAACAAATGTACGGATGAGGGAATCCTTAATGCCCTCAACCGCCATCGCGTACTGCACTTTACAGATTTGGCACACAAAGTATAGAAGTACTGCGCAATGGAAAGCGTCTGGAAAACCCAGAGAGCCCGCTGGGACCCACAGGCCTTAAAGCCATCTCCAGGACGGGCAAAAATGATGCACCCTCGTGGAGCACCTAATCATCATTCCCGTGGACAAGAAAATCAAGCCCTTTACGGGACATAGAACTATCCTCGAGGAATGGCTCGACAAGCCCTGTCAAATTCACACGACGCCGAACACCGAACCAACACATAGCCTCCGAGCATGTTGGATACTTCGGCAGGTGGCGAAGAGCGGCGAGGGTATCCTCACCACCAACACCCCAGAGAATTACTCTTCGAAGGACAACGATCTCAAAGTATTCACGGTCTTCAAGACCTTTTCATCAAATAATCGGCACAAAAGGGCGCTCCGCGACCTCGCCGAAGTCTGCCAAGTGGTAGCAGTAAATCCTTGGAACGATATGGCGATCACTTTCAATGCTGATGACGAACCAAGATCCCGCTCAGTCCGGGCACCAGCCGCGTTGGTCCTAAACCCAATCGTGGATGGCTTTCGGCTCACTAAAGTGCTAATGGACGGCGGCAGCAAACTGAACCTCATCTACGAAGACACGCTCAATAAAATGCAAATAGACAAGAGTCGCATTGAGAAAAGTAACACAACCTTTTGAGGTATTATCCCTAGTCAGGAAGCAAGATGCTCGGGGAAAATCAAACTCGACGTGGTATTCGGCAGGCCGGAGAACTATAGGTCCGAAGAGTTACTCTTCCACGTGGCACATTTTAATAGCGGGTATCATGCCTTGCTGGGGCGAGACGCATTCACACGCTTCCAAGCCGTACCCCATTACGGGCATATGAAGCTTAAAATGCCCAGGCCCAATGGAGTTATCACCATCACCCGTGATCTAGACATAGCACTCCACGCCAAAAACAAAACTGCCTCTCTGTCCCTCGAGGCTTTATCCGAGGCCCTCGCGGCCGAAGAATTAACCACCCACCATTCCACAATGGATAAGGACGAGGTAATCCTCGATAAGATACCCAAATCCACTTTCTTCAAGCCAGCAGACGAAATAGTCAAATTTCAAGTCCACCCGACGGACCCCAAGAAGGCAGCTTCCATTGGGGCACAACTGGATCCGACGATTGACATCGTATCACGCGCATTCCTGTGTGAGAACTGGGGCATCTTTTCCTGGCATCCCTCGGATATGCCAGGTATCCCATGAAGACTGGTCGAGCATAGTGATACGTCCATTTTGCATCATGCTTTTATATCAATATTTATTGCATTATGGGATGTTATTACACATTATATCTCAATACCTATGGCTATTCTCTCTTATTTTACAAGGTCTACCATGAAGAGGGGGAATGCCGGCAGCTGTAATTCTGGCTGGAAAAGGAGCAAATCTTGGAAACCTATTCTGCATAGCTCTAAAAATCCTTAAACTCCACGGAAGTCACTTTTGGAATTAGTAAGAATTATTGAGCGAAGAAAACACCAGAGGGGGCCCACACCCTGGCCAGGAGGGTGGGGGGCGCACCCACCCTTACTGGGCGCGCCCCCTGACTCCTGGGCCCCCTGGTGGCCCTCCGGTGCCCATCTTCTGCTATATGAAGGCTTTTACCCTGGAAAAAAAATCAGAGGCAAGCTTACGGGACGAAACTCCGCCGCCACGAGGGGGAACCTTGGCGGAACCAATCTAGGGCTCCGGCAGAGCTGTTCTGCCGGGGAAACTTCCCTCCAGGAAGGGGAAATCATCACCATCATCATCACCAACGATCCTCTCATCGGGAGGGGGTCAATCTCCATCAACATCTTCACCAGCACCATCTCCTCTCAAAACCCTAGTTCATCTCTTGTATCCAATCTTGTATCAAAACCACAAATTGGCACCTGTGGGTTGCTAGTAGATTTGATTACTCCTTGTAGTTGATGCTAATTGGTTTACTTGGTGGAAGATCATATGTTCAGATCCTTAATGCATATTATCACTCCTCTGATTATGAACATGAATATGCTTTGTGAGTAGTTACGTTTGTTCCTGAGGACATGGGTGAAGTCTTGCTATTAGTAGTCATGCGAATTTGGTATTCATTTGATATTTTGATGAGATGTATGTTGTCTTTCCTCTAGTGGTGTTATGTGAGCGTCGACTACATGACACTTCACCATTATTTGGGCCTAGAGGAAGGCATTGGGAAGTAATAAGTAGATGATGGGTTGCTAGAGTGACAGAAGCTTAAACCCTAGTTTATGCGTTGCTTCGTAAGGGGTTGATTTGGATTCATATGTCTAATGTTGTGGTTAGGTTTACCTTAATACTTCTTTTGTAGTTGCGGATGCTTGCAATAGGGGTTAATCATAAGTGGGATGCTAGTCCAAGTATGGGCAGTACCCAAGCACCGGTCCACCCAGATATCAAATTATTAAAGTACCGAACGCGAATCATAAAAGCGTGATGAAAACTAGCTTGACGATAATTCCCATGTGTCGTCGGGAGCTCTTTTCTCATTATAAGAAATTGTCCGGGCTTGTCCTTTGCTACAAAAAGTATTGGGCCACCTTGCTGCACTTTATTTACTTTCATTTCTTGTTACCCGTTACAATTTATCTTATCACAAAACTATCTGTTACCTACAATTTCAGTGCTTGTAGAGAAAACCTTACTGAAAACCGCTTGTCATTTCCTTCTGCTCCTCGTTGGGTTCGACACTCTTACTTATCGAAAGGATTACGATAGATCCCCTATACTTGTGGGTCATCAAGACTCTTTTCTGGTGCCGTTGCCGGGGAGTGTAGCGCTTTTGGTGAGTGGAACTTGGTAAGGAAACATTTATATAGTGTGCTGAAATTTTCTATCACTTGTTACTATGGAAACTAATCCTTTGAGGGGCTTGTTCGGGGTATCTTCACCCTGACCAGAAGAGAAAAGAGTTGCTCCTCAACCTACTGAACCTACTAAAAATATTTACTTTGATATTCCTTCGGGTATGATAGAGAAACCGCTAGCTAATCCCTTCGCAGGAGATGGAACATTGCATCCCGATTTACACCTTATCTTTGTGGATGAAGTTTGTGGATTATTTAAGCTTGAAGGTATTCCCGATGATGTTGTCAAAATGAAGGTCTTCCCTTTATCTTTGAAGGGAGATGCATTGACATGGTATAGGCTGTGTGATGATACGAGATCTTGGAATTATAAACGATTGAAGTTGGAATTTCACCAGAAGTTCTATCCTATGCATCTTGTTCATCGTGATTGTAATTACATATATAATTTCTGGCCTCGCGAAGGAGAAAGCATCGCTCAAGCTTGGGGGAGGCCTAAGTCAATGTTATATTCATGCCCCAATCATGTGCTCTCCAGAGAAATGATTATTCAAAATTTTTATGCTTGGCTTTCTCCCAATGATCGCAACATGCTCGATACTTCCTGTGCTGGTTCTTATATGCTGAAGACTATTGAATTCAAGTGGGACTTATTGGAAAGAATTAAACGCAACTCTGAAGATTGGGGTTCCGACGATGGTAAGGAGTCAGGTATGACACCTAAGTTTGATTGTGTTAAATCTTTTATGGATACCGATGCTTTTCGTGGATTTAGCGCTAAGTATGGACTTGACTCTGAGATAGTAGCTACTTTTTTTGAATCTTTTGCTACTCACGTTGATCTCCCTAAGGAGAAGTAGTTTAAATATAATCCTCCCGTTAAAGTAAAAGTAGTTGCACCTATTATAGTTGAAGAAAAGACTGTCTCTTATAGTGATCCTATTGTTCCTACTACTTATGTAGAGAAACCTCCTTTTCCTGTTAGGATAAAGGATCATGCTAAAACTTCGACTATTGTTCGTAAGAGTAATACTAGGACTTATACACCTCCTGAGCAAATTAAAGTTGAACCTAGTATTGCTATGGTTAAATATCTCTTGGATGATGATTTAGATGGGCATGTTATTTATTTTTGTGGTGAGACTGCTAATATTGTAAGACCAGATGCTAAGATTCATAGACTTGTTGTAGGCATGCCTGTTATTTCTGTTAGAATAGGAGATCATTGTTATCATGGCTTATGTGATATGGGTGCTAGTGCTAGTGCAATACCCTATGATTTATATAAAGAAATAATGCATGATATTGCACCCACTGAAATATAAGATATTGATGTTACCATTAAGCTTGCTAATAGGGACACCATTAAACCAGTTGGGATTGTTAGAGATGTTGAAGTCTTGTGTGGGAAGGTTAAATATCCTGCTGATTTTCTTGTTCTTGGTTCCCCACAAGATGACTTTTGTCCCGTTATTTTTGGTAGACCCTTCTTGAATATTGTTAATGCTAGGATTGATTTTGAAAAGGATAATGTTAGGATGAGATTATTGGTGTTGCTTCTATTGCCGTGCCGTGCCTCATGAGTTTAATTTTTCTAAGTTTCATAGACAACCTCGTGATAGAGAATCTCCTAGTAAGGATGAGATTATTGGTGTTGCTTCTATTGTCGTGCCTCCTACTGGTCCATTAGAACAATATTTGCTAGACCAAGAAAATGATATGTTTATGAATGAAAGAAGGGAAATAGATAAAGTGTTCCTTCAATAGGAACCTATTCTAAAACACAACCTACCCGTTGAAATTCTAGGGGATACCCCTCCACCCAAGGGTGATCCCGTGTTTGAACTCCATTACCTGATAATCTTAAGTATGCTTATATTGATGAAAACAAAATATATCATGTTATTATTAGTGCTAACCTTTCAGAGCAAGAAGAAGAAAGATTATTGAAAACTCTGAAGAAGCACCGTGCTGCTATTGGATATACTCTGGATGATCTTAAGGGCATTAGTCCCACGTTATGCCAACACAAAATTAAGTTGGAGGAAGGTGCCAAACCAGTCAGAGATCCTCAACAACGATTGAATCCTAAGATGAAAGAAGTGGTAAGAAAGGAGATACTAAAGCTCCTTAAGGCAGGTATAATTTATTCCGTTGCTGATAGTGATTGGGTAATCCCTGTCCATTGTGTTCCTAAAAAGGGAGGTATTACTGTCGTTCCTAATGATAAATATGAATTGATCCCGCAAAGAATTATTACATGTTATAGGACGGTAATTGATTTCCGTAAATTAAATAAAGCTACTAAGAAAGATCATTGACCTTTACCTTTTATCGATCAAATGCTAGAAAGACTATCCAAACACACACATTTCTGCTTTCTAGATGGTTATTCTGGTTTCTCTCAAATACCTGTGTCAGCGGGGGATCAATCAAAAACTACTTTTACTTGCCCTTTTGGTACTTTTGCTTATAGACGTATGCCTTTTGGTTTATGTAATGCACCTACTACCTTTCAAAGATGTATGCTGGCTATATTCTCTGACTTTTGTGAAAAGATTTGTGAGGTATTCATGGATGATTTCTCCGTTCATGGATCCTCTTTTGATGATTGCTTGAGCAACCTTGATCGGGTTTTGCAGAGATGCGAGGACACTAGTCTCGTCTTGAATTGGGAAAAGTGCCACTTTATGGTTAATGAAGGCATTGTCTTGGGGCATAAGATTTCTGAGAGAGGTATTGAAGTTGATAAAGCAAAGTTGATGCTATTGAAAAGATGCCATGTCCCAAGGACATAAAAGGTATAAGAAGTTTCCTTGGTCAGGCCGGTTTTTATAGGAGGTTCATTAAGGACTTTTCTAAAATCTCTAGGCCTCTAACTAATTTATTGCAAAAAGATATTCCTTTTGTCTTTGATGATGATTGTGTAGAAGCATTTGAAATACTTAAGAAAGCTTTGATCACTGCACCTATTGTTCAGCCACCTGATTGGAATTTACCCTTTGAAATTATGTGCGATGCTAGTGATTATGTTATAGGTGCTGTTCTAGGGCAAAGAGTTGATAAGAAATTGAATGTTATCCAGTAGGCTAGTAAGAATCTTGATACTGCCCATAGAAATTATGCTACTACTGAAAAAGACTTTTTAGCAGTTGTGTTTGCATGTGATAAGTTTAGACCTTATATTGTTGATTCCAAAGTTACTATTCACACTGATCATGCTGCTATTAAATATCTTATGGAAAAGAAAGATGCTAAGCTTAGACTCATTAGATGGGTTCTCTTGCTCCAAGAATTTGATTTGCATATTATTGATAGAAAGGGAGCTAAGAACCCCATTGCAGACAACTTGTCTAGGTTAGAGAATGTTCTTGATGACCCACTACCTATTCATGATAGCTTTCCCGATGAACAATTAGCGGTCATTAATGCTTCTCGTACTGCTCCTTGGTATGCTGATTATGCTAATTACATTGTTGCTAAATTTATACCACCTAGTTTCACATACCAGCAAAAGAAAAAGTTGTTTTATGATTTAAGACATTACTTCTGGGATGACCCACACCTTTATAAAGAAGGAGTAGATGGTGTTATTAGATGTTGTGTACCTGAGCATGAACAGGAACAGATCCTACGCAAGTGTCACTCTAAATCATATGGAGGACACCACGCTACAGATAGAACTGCACATAAGGTACTGCAATATGGTTTTTATTGGCCTACTCTCTTCAAAGATCCTCGTAAGTTTGTCTTATCTTGTGATGAATGTCAAAGAATTGGTAATATTAGTAGACGTCAAGAAATGCCTATGAATTATTCTCTTGTTATTGAACCATTTGATGTTTGGGGCTTTGATTATATGGGACCTTTTCCTGCCTCTAATGGTTATACACATATTTTAGTTGCTGTTGATTACGTTACTAAGTGGGTAGAAGCTATTCCAACTAGTAGTGCTGATCATAAAACTTCTATTAAGTGTTGGAAATATGCCCTAGAGGCAATACTAAATTAGTTATTATTATTATATTTCCTTGTTCATGATAATCGTTTATTATCCATGCTATAATTGTATTGATAGGAAACTCAGATACATGTGTGGGTACATAGACAACACCATGTCCCTAGTAAGCCTCTAGTTGACTAGCTCGTTGATCAATAGATGGTTACGGTTTCCTGACCATGGACATTCGATGTCGTTGATAACGGGATCACATCATTAGGAGAATGATGTGATGGACAAGACCCAATCCTAAGCCTAGCACAAAGATTGTGTAGTTCGTATGCTAAAGCTTCTCTAATGTCAAGTATCATTTCCTTAGACCATGAGATTGTGCAACTCCCGGATACCATAGGAATGCTTTGGGTGTACCAAACGTCACAATGTAACTGGGTGGCTATAAAGGTGCACTGCGGGTATCTCCGAAAGTGTCTGTTGGGTTGGCATGAATCGAGACTGGGATTTGTCACTCCGGTTGACGGAGAGGTATCTCTGGGCCCACTCGGTAGGACATCATCATAATGTGCATAATGTGAACAAGGGGTTGATCACGGGATGATGTGTTACGGAACGAGTAAAGAGACTTGCCGGTAACGAGATTGAACAAGGTATCGGCATACCGACGATCGAATCTCGGGCAAGTACAAATGCCGCTAGACAAAGGGAATTGTATACGGGATCGATTGAGTACTTGACATCATGGTTCATCCGATGAGATCATCGTGGTACATGTGGGAGCCAACATGGGTATCCAGATCCCGCTGTTTGTTATTGATCGGAGAACGTCTCGGTCATGTCTGCATGGTTCCCGAACCCGTAGGGTCTACACACTTAAGGTTCGATGACGCTAGGGTTATAAAGGAAGTTTGTATGTGGTTAACAAATGTTGTTCAGAGTCCCGGATGAAATCCCGGACGTCACGAGGAGTTCCGGAATGGTCCGGAGGTAAAGATTTATCTATGGGAAGTCCTGTTTTGGTCACCGGAAAAGTTTCGGGTGTTATCGGTAATGTACCGGGACCACCGGGAGGGTCCCGGGGGTCCACCAAGTGGGGCCACCGGCGCCAGAGGGCTGCATGGGACAAGTGTGGTAGGGGACCAGCCCCAGGTGGGCTGGTGCGCCCCCCCACAAGGGCCCAAGGCGCCTAGGGTTTGGGAGGGGGTGCTTCCACCTGACTTGGGGGGCAAGTTTCCCCCCTCTTCCCCCTTGGCCGCACCCTAGATGGGTTTTGGGGGCAGCCGCACCCCTTGGGGTGGGAACCCTAGGGGAGGCGCAGCCCCCTCCCTCTCCCCTATATATAGTTGAGGTATTTGGGGCTGCATACACATGAGTTTTGACCTCTCCCTGGCGCAGCCCTACCTCTCTCCCTCCTCCTCTCTCATGGTGCATGGCGAAGCCCTGCAGGATTGCCACGCTTCTCCATCACCACCACGCTGTTGTGCTGCTGCTGGACGGAGTCTTCCCGAACCTCTCCCTCTCTCCTTGCTGGATCAAGGCATGGGAGACGTCACCAGGCTACACGTGTGTTGAACGCGGAGGTGCCATCCGTTCGGCACTAGGATCTCCGGTGATTTGGATCACGACGAGTACGACTCCTTCAACCCCGTTCACTTGAACGCTTCCGCTTAGCGATCTACAAGGGTATGTAGATGCACTCTCCTTACCCTCGTTGCTAGTCTCTCCATAGATAGATCTTGGTGACACGTAGGAAAATTTTGAATTTCTGCTACGTTCCCCAACCGTGGCATCATGAGTTAGGTCTATTGCGTAGATTCTTTGCACGAGTAGAACACAAAGTAGTTGTGGGCGTTGATTTTGTTCAATATGCTTACCGTTACTAGTCCAATCTTGTTTCGACGGTATTGTGGGATGAAGCGGCCCGGACCGACCTTACACGTACACTTACGTGAGACAGGTTCCATCGACTGGCATGCACTTGGTGCATAAGGTGGCTAGCGGGTGCCAGTCTCTCCCACTTTAGTCGGAACGGATTCGATGAAAAGGGTCCTTATGAAGGGTAAATAGAAATTGACATATCACGTTGTGGTTTTTGCGTAGGTAAGAAAGGTTCTTTCTAGAAACCCATAGCAGCCACGTAAAACATGCAAACAACAATTAGAGGACGTCTAACTTGTTTTTGCAGGGTATGCTATGTGATATGATATGGCCAAAAAGAATGTGATGAATGATATGTGATGTATGAGATTGATCATGTTCTTGTAATAGGAATCACGACTTGCATGTCGATGAGTATGACAACTGGCAGGAGCCATAGGAGTTGTCTTTATTTATTGTATGACCTGCGTGTCATTGAACAACGCCATGTAATTACTTTACTTTATTGCTAACCGGTAGCCATAGTAGTAGAAGTAATAGTTGGCGAGACAACATCATGAGGACACGATGATGGAGATCATGGTGTCATGCCGGTGACGATGATGATCATGGAGCCCCGAAGATGGAGATCAAAAGGAGCAAAATGATATTGGCCATATCATGTCACTATTTTGATTGCATGTGATGTTTATCATGTTTATGCATCTTATTTGCTTAGAACGACGGTAGTAAATAAGATGACCCCTCATTAAAATTTCAAGAAAGTGTTCCCCCTAACTGTGCACCGTTGCGAAAGTTCATTGTTTTGAAGCACCACGTGATGATCGGGTGTGATAGATTCTAACATTCACATACAACGGGTGTAAGCCAGATTTACACATGCGAAACACTTAGGTTAACTTGACGAGCCTAGCATGTACAGACATGGCCTCGGAACACAAGAGACCGAAAGGTCGAGCATGATTCGTATAGTAGATACGATCAACATGAAGATGTTCACCGATGATGACTAGTCCTTCTCACGTGATGATCGGACACGGCCTAGTTGACTCGGATCATGTAATCACTTAGATGACTAGAGGGATGTCTATCTGAGTGGGAGTTCATTAGATGAACTTAATTATCCTGAACATAGTCAAAAGCCCTTTGCAAATTATGTCATAGCTCGCGCTTTAGTTCTACTGTTTTAGATATGTTCCTAGAGAAAATATAGTTGAAAGTTGACAGTAGCAATTATGCGGACAGTAGAAGGCTTATGTCCTTAATGCACCGCTCGGTGTGCTGGACCTCGAACATGGTCTGTGGATGTTGCGAACATCTGACATACATGTTTTGATGAATACATGATAGTTGGGTAATGTTGAATAGTTTAGAATTGAGGCACCGAAGACGTTTTTGAAACGTCACGGAACATATGAGATGTTCTGAGGGCCGAAATTGGGATTTCGGGCTCGTGTCCACGTCAAGAGGTATAAGATCTCCGATGAGTTTTCTAGCCTACAAACTAAGGGAGAAGATCTCAATCGTTGAGCTTGTGCTCAGATTGTCTGGGTACAACAATCACTTGAATCGAGTGGGAGTTAATCTTCCAGATGAGATAGTGATGTTTCTCCAAAGACATTGCGACCAAGCTTCTAGAGCTTCGTGATGAACTATAACATATCAGGGATAGATATGATGATCCTTCAAATACTCGTGATGTTTGACACTGCA
This sequence comes from Triticum dicoccoides, assembly GCF_002162155.2. Taxonomy (NCBI): domain Eukaryota; kingdom Viridiplantae; phylum Streptophyta; class Magnoliopsida; order Poales; family Poaceae; genus Triticum; species Triticum dicoccoides. The sequence continues at coordinate 52,627,773 of NC_041393.1, read as the reverse complement.
AAAGTAGAAATCAAGAAGGAGCATCAATTGTTGATGGTTAGTGAAACCACTAGTTTCAAGAAGGGCAAGGGCATGAAGGGGTACTTTATGAAACGGCAAATCAGTTGCTGCTCTAGTGAAGAAACCCAAGGTTGAACCCAAACCCGAGATTAAGTGCTTCTGTAATGAGAGGAACGGACACTGAAGCAGAATTACCCTAGATACTTGGTAGATGAGAAGGCTGGCAAGGTCGATAGAAGTATATTGGATATAAATTATGTTAATGTGTACTTTACTAGTACTCCTAGTAGCACCAGGGTATTAAGATACCGGTTCGGTTGCTAAGTGTTAGTAACTCTAAATAAAAGAGCTATGGAATAAACGGAGACTAGCTAAAGGTGAGCTGACGAATGTGTTGGAAGTGTTTCCAAGTTTGATGTGATCAAACATCGCACGCTCCCTCTACCATCCAGATTAGTATTAAATCTGAATAATTGTCATTTGGTGTTTGCGTTGAGCATAGACATGATTGGATTTAGTCTATCGCAATACGGTTATTCATTTAAGGAGAATAATGGTTACTCTATTTATTTGAATAATACCTTCAATGGTCTTGCACCTAAAGGAATGGTTTATTGAATCTCGATTGTAGTGATACACATTTTCATGCCAAAAGATATAAGATAGTAATGATAGTACCACTTACTTGTGGCACTGCCATGTAGGTCATATTGGTATAAAACACATGAAGAAGCTCCATGTTGATGGATCTTTGAACTCACTCGTTTTTGAAAAGTTTGAGACATGCGAACCGTGTCTATTGGTGTATACACATGAAGAAACTCCATGCAGATGGATCATTTGGACTCACTTGATTTTGGATCACTTAAGATATGCAAATCATACCACATGGGCAAGATGACTGAAAAGCCTCATTTTCAGTAAGATGGAACAAGATAGCAACTTGTTGGAAGTAACACATTTTGATGTGTGCAGTCCAATGAGTGCTGAGGCATGCAGTGAATATCATTATGTTCTTACTTCACAGATGATTCGAGTAGATGTTGAGTATATTTACTTGATGAAACACAAGTCTGAATTATTGAATGGTTCAAGTAATTTCAGAGTGAAGTTAAAGATCATCATGACAAGAGGATAAAATGTCTATGATATGATCATAGAGATGAGTATCTGAGTTACGAGCTTTGGCACACAATTAAGACATTGTGGAAATTGTTTCACAATTAATACCGCCTGGAACACCATAATGTGATGGTGTGTCCGAACATCATATTTGCACCCTATTGGATATAGTGCGTACCATGATGTAACTTATTGAATTACCACTATCGTTCATGGGTTAGGCATTAGAGACAACTGCACTCACTTTAATAGGGCACCACGTAATTCCGTTGAGACGACACCGTTTGAATTATGGTTTGGAGAAACCTAAGTTGTCGTTTCAAGTTTGGGGCTGCGACGCTTATGTGAAAAAGTTTCAGGTTGATGAGCTCGAACCCAAAGCGGATAAAAATGCATCTTCATAGGACACCCAAAACAGTTGGGTATACCTCCTATCTCAGATCTGGAAGCAAAAGTAATTGTTTCTAGAAACGGGTCCTTTCTCGAGGAAAAGTTTCTCTCGAAAGAATTGAGTGGGAGGATGGTGGAGACTTGATGAGGTTATTGAACCATCACTTCAACCAGTGTGTAGCAGGGCATAGGAAGTTGTTCATGTGGCACCTACACCAATTGAAGCGGAAGCTGATGATAGTGATCATGATGCTTCGGATCAAGTCACTGCCGAACCTTGTAGGTCGACAAGGACGCGTACTACTTCAGAGTGGTACGCAATCCTGTCTTAGATGTCATGTTGCTAGACAACAATGAACCTACGAGCTATGGAAGAAGCGATGGTGGGCCCGGATTCTGAAGAATGGCTCGAGGCCATAAACTCCGAGAGAGGATCCATGACTTTGGAAGAAATACTAGATGGTCGTAAGGCCATTGGGTAAAGATGGATTTTAAAAGGAAGACAGGCAATGATGGTAAGTATCACTATTAAGAAATCTCGACTTGTCGTTAAAGATGTTTTCCGACAAGTTCAAGGAGTTTGACTACGGTGAGGCTTTCTCACTCGCAGCGATGCTAAGAGTCTGTTGGAATTGGATTAGCAGTTACTGCATTATTTATGAAATCTTGCATATAGGATGTCAAAACATTGTTTCCTTGACAGTTTTCTTGAGGAAAGGTTGTATATGATACAACCAGAAGGTTTTTGACAATCCTGAAAGACGCTAACAAGTATGCAAAGCTCCAGCAATCCTTCTAAGGATTGGAGTAAGCATCTCGGAGTTGGAATGTACGCTTTGATGAGATGATCAAAGATTTTGAGTTTATACAAAGTTTATGAGAAACTTGTATTTCCAAAGAAGTGAGTGGGAGCACTATAGAATTTCTGATGAGTATATGTTGTTGACATATTGTTGATCAGAAATGATGTAGAATTTCTAGAAAGCATATAGGGTTATTTGAAAAGTGTTTTTCAATGGAAAACCTGGATTAGGCTACTTGAACAATAAGCATCCAGATCTATAAGATAGATCAAAATGCTTAATAATACTTTCAAATGAGCACATACCTTGACATGATCTTGAAGGTGTTCAAGATGGATCAGTCAAAGAAAGAGTTCTTGCCTGAGTTGTAAGGTATGAAGTTAAGAGTTAAAGCTCGACCACGGCAGAAGAGAGAGAGAGGACGAAGGTCGTCCCCTATGCTTCAGACCTAGGCTCTATAGTATGCTATGCTGTGTACCGCACCGGAAGTGTGCCTTGCCATGAGTCAGTCAAGGGGTACAAGAATGATCCAGGAACGGATCATTGGACATCAGTCAAAATTGTCCTTGGAGTAAATAAGGACATGTTTCTCGATTATGGAGGTGATAAAGAGTTCGGCGTAAAGGGTTACGTTGATGCAAGCTTTAACACCTATCCGAGTGACTCTGAGTAGCAAACCGGATACGTATAGTGGAGCAACCATTTGGAATAGCTTCAAGTGGAGCGTGGAAGCAGCATTTACAATATGACCTAGAGATTTGCGAAGTACACACGGATCTGAATGTTGCAGACCTGTTGACTAAAACCTCTCTCACAAGCAAAACATGATCAAACCCAGAACTCATTGAGTCTTAATCACATGGTGATGTGAACCAGTTTAGTGACACTAGTAAACTCTTTGGATGTTGGTCACATGGCGATGTGACCTATCAGTGTTAATCACATAGCGATGTGAACTAGATTATTAACTCTAGTGCAAGTGGGAGACTGTTGGAAATATGCCCTAGAGGCAATAATAAATTAGTTATTATTATTATATTTCCTTGTTCATGATAATCGTTTATTATCCATGCTATAATTGTATTGATAGGAAACTCAGATACATGTGTGGGTACATAGACAACACCATGTCCCTAGTAAGACTCTAGTTGACTAGCTCGTTGATCAATAGATGGTTACGGTTTCCTGACCATGGACATTCGATGTCATTGATAACGGGATCACATCATTAGGAGAATGATGTGACTGACAAGACCCAATCCTAAGCCTAGCACAAAGATCGTGTAGTTCGTATGCTAAAGCTTCTCTAATGTCAAGTATCATTTCCTTAGACTATGAGATTGTGCAACTCCCGGATACCGTAGGAATGCTTTGGGTGTACCAAACGTCACAACGTAACTAGGTGGCTATAAAGGTGCACTACGGGTATTTCCGAAAGTGTCTGTTGGGTTGGCACGAATCGAGACTGGGATTTGTCACTCCGGTTGACGGAGAGGTATCTCTGGGCCCACTCGGTAGGACATCATCATAATGTGCACAATGTGACCAAGGGGTTGATCACAGGATGATGTGTTACGGAACGAGTAAAGAGACTTGCCGGTAACGAGATTGAACAAGGTATCGGCATACCGATGATCGAATCTCGGGCAAGTACAAATACCGCTAGACAAAGGGAATTGTATACGGGATCGATTGAGTCCTTGACATCATGGTTCATCCGATGAGATCATCGTGGAACATGTGGGAGCCAACATGGGTATCTAGATCCCGCTGTTGGTTATTGACCGGAGAACGTCTCGGTCATGTCTGCATGGTTCCTGTCGGTGTCAAAACCGGCGGATCTCGGGTAGGGGGTCCCGAACTGTGCGTCTAGGTGGATGGTAATAGGAGACAAGGGACACGATGTTTTACCCAGGTTTGGGCCCTCTTGATGGAGGTAAAACCCTACGTCCTGCTTGATTGATATTGATATTGTGGATGTTTACAAGAGTGGATCTACCACGAGATCAAGGAGGCTAAACCCTAGAAGCTAGCCTATGGTATGATTGTAATGGTTGTTGTTGTGTCCTACGGACTAGAGCCATCCGGTTTATATAGACACTGGAGAGGGCTAGGGTTACATAGAGTCGGTTACAATAGTAGGAGATCTACGTATCCGTATCGCCAAGCTTGCCTTCCACGCCAAGGAAAGTCCCATCCGGACAGGGGATGAAGTCTTCAATCTTGTATCTTCATAGTCTTGGAGTCCGGTCGATGATGATGATAGTCCGGCCAATGATAGTTCGGCCGATGATGGTAGTCCGGCTGTCCGGACACCCCCTAATCCGGGACTCCCTCAGTAGCCCCTGAACCAGGCTTCAATGACGATAAGTCCGGCGCGTATATTGCTTGGCATTGCAAGGTGGGTTCCTCCTCCAAATGATAGAAGATTGTGAACACCAGGATAGTGTCCGGCTTTGCAAAATAAATTGCACATTCCACCGTAGAGAGAATAATATATACACAAGTTCAATCTGCTGACTTTTTTGCGGCATGACGTCACGCCACTACCAAGCCATTACTTGAATCATTTTTTACTCTACCACCGCAGTGCATTTAGCGAAGCGGTTTCCTTGGCTCGTCTTGTCGAAGCAGAGATCGTGTTCCCCCTTAATCCAGGATTCTCATCAATACGGACATGGGTAACCCAACCGCGCCATTGATGGTGACGCTTGGGGGATAAGCGAGTTTTACCAGGCCGGTGGGGGACGCGTAGACTTCGCCCGCCCATATAAGGGATAAGGATTCACCTTTTCACCTACGCCTTCTTCCTCCTTTGCTTATCCATCTCCGCGCACTCGAGCTCCAGCGCCCAAGCCCGCACATCTCGTCTCAACCTTCCCCAGTCATGTCTGGAGCGGGAGGCAAGTGGATGACCTCCTCCGTTACGGAGGAGCACATCGAAAGACTGCGCAACGCCGGCTACCTGTCTGGCGACATTGCGCACCGGCTGCCCGACGAGGGGCAGCTCATCCCCACCCCCAGGCCCTATGAGAGGGTCATTTTTCTTCCCCACTTCCTCCGCGGACTGGGCTTTCCACTTCACCCCTTTGTCCGGGGGCTCATGTTCTACTACGGCCTGGATTTCCATGATCTGGCGCCGAACTTCATCCTCAACATCTCGGTGTTTATCGTCGTGTGCGAGGCCTTCCTCTGCATCCAGCCCCACTTCGGCTTGTGGCTCAAGACCTTCAATGTCAAGCCGAAGGTAGTGAAGGGCACTCAAGCGGAGTGCGGAGGCGCCATGTTGGGCAAGATGCCCAACATCCTTTGGTTTGAAGGGGCCTTCGTGGAATCCGTCAAGGGGTGGCAATTGGGGTGGTTCTATATCACCGAGCCGCGCGACCCTACGTGGGCGGCGGCCCCTGAGTTCAGATCTGGTATCCCCACGCAGCTCACCTCCTGGAAAGAGAAGGGCTTGCTGTGGGGTAGTTCGGAGGAGCTGACGGGACTCCAAGCCTGTATCCAGAGGCTGGTGAAGAAGCTCAGGCTGGTTAATGTGGTCCAAGTCATGCTCGTCCGCCGGATTCTCCCATGCCAGGAGCGGGCATTCAATTTGTGGGAGTTCAATCCGGAGCAGCACCAGGCGCTGAGCAGACTCTTCGACACGACGTACGAAGGCGCCTGGAGGGTGCTGTTTAAGGGCGCCGAAGCCCCCGCATCCGCGACTGAAGATCGCGGATTTCACTCGCAGCGTCAAGCCGACGAGGTAAGTGATTCTACCCCTTTATGGGACACTTGCTTTTCATAGGTTGACTCTATGCGGGTTTTAATTTCCCCTTTTCCTTTGACAGGACTGGATGAGGAAGGCGGAGCAGATTATCTGCCCGGCTCCTATGCCCAAAAACCCAGTAGACGCCCATCTAGCGAGGCTGCTGGTTCCGGCACCGCACGTGGTGCCGAAGAAGAAGGCCAAGAAGGAGGCCACGGGTGCTCGAAAGAGTTCCCGTTTTCAGGTATCCGACGACTCCGGGGCGGACTCCTCCCCCGAAAACGAGGAGGAGAAAGAGGACTCTCTCCCAGAGGAGGGAGAGAGGAAGAGGAAGGCTTCCCCAATAGGGGAGGCCGAAGGGTCCAAGAGGGGAAGGACTATTCCCCCGGACAGCTCCGCCAACATCAACGTTGGCGAGGAAGAATGGCCTTCAAGGGCCAGGCCTCCGGCGAGATCGTAAGTATTCGGATTCCTGAATGATTTATAATTTCTTTTTCTGCATCACATAGTGTCATTCTGATGCCGCATGCTGCCTGTAGTCCGGCCAATGATGATCTCCCCGCTTCATCGAGCGGGTCGTTGGCTCCGTTGGATGTAGTCTCCATCCCGACCGCCTCCACCCCTCGCGACACCGAGGACGCCGAGGTGGGATCCCAAGAAGGGACCCATCAGGGGGAGGCTCCGGAGGCGCCACAAGGCGGCCTCCCGGACTTTGCGCCGGACTCCACATCAGAACCCGCAGTGGTTCCGGAGTCCGGTCGGCGGCCCCTTCGCACGAAGGGCAAGACCGTGACGCCGGCAGCTTCCGTCCAATCGGAGGCGCCAGACAATTTTTTGGAGGCGCTGCAGAGCGCTTCCATCGAGGAAGAACACCGCACTATTATGAGTGCGGTGATTCAGAAGGTACAGCTTGCCAAGAGCGGGCTGACCGAAGCCTGCAATAGCCTTCTATCAGGCTTTGAGGTAAGAAGTTAAAAATATGCAATGTAATACCGCATAGACAGTATCCCCTGATGCTCGGTTCGGTGTTCGGAAAGAAAAGCCGGACTGAGGATCCGAAAAAAAGAAGATATACGCAGGGTTGCTAAAAAATTATGTCAATATGGGTTGCAGGTTGTGCTGCTGACCTCTGCCGCACTGACTGCGGAGGTTGGTGCTTTGAAGAAGGAGCTCGAGCGGTCCGAGCAAGAGCTCGGCCGCGCCAAGAAGCAGCTCCAGGACAAAGAAGGTGAGTAACACCTCTTTGAACTTGTACCTTACAGAAAAGGATTTAGGTTGCAACAAAAAATAACAAGGATAACATGGGTACTGCAGGGGCCACGAACGAGGTGGCGACCCTGAAGGAGGCCGTGTCCGCGGCCGAACGCAATGCGGCCGCGGAACGGGCAGAGCGAGAAAAGAAGGAGGCGCGGGTGGAGGTGGTTCGGCAAGAGCTCCAGGCTCTCATGGAAAAGCATGAGAGCTTGGAGCGTGACTCAAAGACTCGAGAGTTCGAGCTTGCCTCGGCTCTCGAAAGTGCCAAAACTGCCAAGGCCGATGCCCATAAGTCCCTTCAGGAGATTGAGTTGGTGAGGAAGATAGCGGCGGGTAAGGCATTTTTCATGCAAAGCAAGCATGTGAATGTAAATTACGTGTTACTTACCCGAATTCGGAGCTCTCCAGGGGCGTCTGCAGATCTGCCTCGCAGCGTGTCTGATGCCGTCGCATTCTACTGAGCCGAGGAGGGGAGCTCAACGAAGAAGGTCTTCTGGTCTCAGTATGTTGAGGCCGGCCATCCGGTGCCCCCTAGCGACCAGCTGAAGCAGCTGGTCGAGCTCCACAAGGTGGCCGAGCAGGCCATGAAGGGCCTCATAGTCCGGCTGTGGCCTGGAGAGGCCATGCCTGGTAGCTACTTCGGCCTCGTGCGACGATTGGTGGATGCGTGCCCCTGGGTGGAGGTTATCAAGCGCTCCGCCTGTATTGAAGGTGCTCGTCGGGCCCTTGCCCGCGCAAAGGTGCATTGGGGCAAGCTGGATGCGGAGAAGCTAATCACTGATGCGCCACCAGCGGGCAAGGAATACCGTACGCCCGAGATGTACTATAAGACTATCCTGAAGGGTGCCGCAAGATTGCGGATGAGTGCCCCAGGGATGTGATTATTGAGTAAATTCGCAATGTGTTATCCTGTGCGCTGAAAACTTTGTTCATATGCGCTAAGCAACGCTTGTTAATTTAAAATATTACCTTCTGTGCGGCCGTTTATTAAATCTGAGAGATGGCAAGTCGTCGGCTTCAGCCCCCATGCCACGAGTGCTGGGGTGTTCGGGATAAACTTGAGCACTCTTGTTCCCATTTTTGGGTCCATTTAGGGAGGCGCTCAACACAACGAACAAGGCAAACGGACTTATAGTGCTTGAACACTCTCACTTAGCCATAGAATTATATAATTTTAAATTTCGGCGAAGCCCCTAGTATTTGGAAGACCGAATTCGGGGCGCTATCCACGCCTTCGTCGGACATTATCCGGTACTTCGCTCGAAGCGGCGTAGGTCTTTAAGGACCCGAAAAGACCTCTCGAACAGCGACCAGTCTCTCGCCATATCATGCCAGTCAATTTTAGCTTTCTCCATTGAGGCGTTAACCCGGCTCAACCGGGGCGCAATCGCAGTGGTTCTCCCAGTGCTACCTTAGCCGATAGAACGGAACGTAAGGTGCCAAACATGGGAGCCGGGCAAACCCAACTATTGACCCAAGACATGATTCGGAGCCGATTCATATCATGCTATAAGTTCGGGGTGCCGCACTTGTGAAAGTGTGCGGACTTTATCACACCATAATGCGGGGAACATAAGCCCCTGGTGTATTTGGCCGTACCAAAATGTATGGATGCAACATGTCGTAAATGAACATATATATATAAGGTAATGCAATTATGGGCAAAAAGTGCTGCATTTTATTTGAGAAGATTTGCTATGAGTGTGGAATGATACAAATAGTGCGGAAAGCAAGGGATTGGACGAATTAAAGGCGTCTCCCTCCAGGGGTAGGCCGCGGAATGGTGTATTTAACAAATTTAATGCTCGTAATGGAGACCACCTGAGTGTTCGTCGCAGCCTTTGTCCCTCCCTGGCTGTTGCATCATGAGTTCGGCAGGTTCGCCGCCGGACAGAGTTCTGTATAAAAAAGAGAGAAATAAAAGATAAAAAGAGCGACACACTTGGGAGCCCCTGGTGTGGTCGAACCGCACTCTGGGTCTGTTGTGGTTGTGCCTCTCCCCCTATGCCCATGGTATCTCCAGGGCGTAATTATGTACGCGGAGAGTTTGTCTTACAATTGTGCGAGGGCTGGGGTTGAGGCCGCATTGCTACGCGTGCTCGGAACATGCCAGGTGGTCTTGGTTGATGTTGCTCCGGGCGCGTTTGGCCGTGTCCGGTCGTTTAGCGGCCGGACTTGAAAATTGCCTTAAAAGGCTGCTCTGTACTTCTGTCGCGAGAGCCGCTGTATGTTCCTTCGTTCGGAGGGAGCGTTCCGTGTTTCCATTGACCGTGATGACTCCACGAGGGCCTGGCATCTTGAGCTTAAGGTATGCATAATGCGGCACCGCGTTGAATTTTGCGAACGCGGTTCGTCCGAGCAGAGCGTGATAGCCACTACGGAATGGGACTATGTCGAAGATTAACTCCTCGCTTCGGAAATTATCCGGGGATCCGAAGACCACTTCCAGTGTAACTGAGCCTGTACAACTGGCCTCGACACCTGGTATGACGCCTTTGAAGGTTGTCTTTGTAGGTTTAATCCTTGAAGGGTCTATGCCCATCTTTCGCACTGTATCCTGATAAAGCAGGTTCAGGCTACTGCCGCCGTCCATCAGGACTCTCGTGAGGTGAAATCCATTGACGATTGGGTCTAAAACCAATGCGGCGAATCCGCCATGGCGGATACTGGTCGGATGGTCTCTTCGATCGAAAGTGATCGGGCAAGATGACCATGGGTTGAATTTTGGGGCGACTGGCTCCATCGCGTATATGTCCCTTAGTGCACGCTTCCGCTCCCTCTTGGGTATATGCGTTGCGTATATCATGTTTACCGTCCGAACTTGAGGGGGGAATCCCTTTTGTCCTCTGTTGTTTGGCGGCCGGGTCTCTTCCTCGTCATCGCTGTGTAGCCCCTTGTCATTGTTTTCGGTGATTAATTTGCCTGCCTGCTTGAATACCCAACAATCTCTGTTGGTGTGGTTAGCTGACTTTTCGGGGGTTCCATTTATTTGACAGTAGCGGTCAAGTATTCGGTCCAAATTGGACGGGCCCGGAGTGGTTCTTTTGAATGGCTTCTTCCGTTGACCGGGCTTGGAGCCTCGGAATCCGGTGTTGACTGCCGTATCCTCATTGCTGTCGCCGTTAATGCGACGTTTGTTTTTGTTTCGATGCGACCTGCCATTGCGGTCCTTGGTATCCGGACTGCCAGCGTTTTTGCTGAGGTTGTTGCTGTGAGCTAGCCAGCTATCCTCTCCCGCACAGAAGCGGGTCATGAGTGATGTGAGGGCTGCCATGGATTTCGGCTTTTCCTGTCCTAGGTGCCAGGCCAGCCACTCGTCGCGGATGTTATGTTTGAAGGCAGCGAGGGCCTCTGCATCCGGACAGTCGACGATTTGATTTTTCTTTGTTAAGAACCGTGTCCAGAATTGCCTGGCCGAATCATCTGGCTGCTGGATTATGTGGCTTAGGTCATTTGCGTCCAGTGGTCGCACATACGTGCCCTGGAAGTTGTCGAGGAATGCGGCTTCCAGGTCTTCCCAGCATCCAATTGACTCTGCGGGCAGGCTGTTAAGCCAATGCTGAGCTGGTCCTTTAAGCTTGAGTGGGAGATATTTGATGGCGTGAAGATCGTCGCCGCGGGCCATATGTATATGGAGGAGATAATCCTCAATCCAAACCGCGGGGTCTGTTGTGCCATCGTAGGATTCAATATTAACGGGTTTAAACCCTTCAGGGATTTGATGATCCATTAGTTCGTCAGTGAAGCATAGTGGGTGCGCGGCGCCTCTGTATTGAGCAATATCGCGACGTAGCTCGAGAGAGCGTTGTCTGCTGTGTTCGGCCCGGCCGGAGTAGTTGTATCCGGCGCGACGGTATTCGTCGTGGGTCTTGGGGCACCCACGTGATTCATAGATAGATCTGGATTGTCTTGCCTTGTCCTCCAATATATCCTGCAAGTCCGGCACGTTCCCCTGTGGCTTCATGCTTTTTGAGCGGTGCCGGGGTACAGTTTTGGTGGAGGGCTTGCACGCCTCTCTATCGCGGCCACGAGGTGGTCGGTCTTCCGTATTGTGCGCTGGTGATGTAGGTTTGTACGCTTCCTCCTCTAGTCAGGGGAGCAACTTGCGTTTTAGGTAACTTTTGGAGGGGCGTTCGAGTTCATACTCTTCGGCCGTGAGGACCTCGGTCCATCTGTCGGCCAGTAGGTCTTGATCAGCTTGAAGCTGTTGCTGCTTTTTCTTTAGGCTGTTTGCCGTGGCCATTAGCCTGCGTCTGAAACGCTCCTGTTCGACGGGATCCTCAGGCACGACGAATTCATCATCGTCGAGGCTTGCCTCGTCTCCAGAGGGAGGTAAGTAATTATCATCCTCGACCTCTTCGTCTGCCGCCCTCTCGTGAGGGCTTGCTTCTGCCTCCTCCTGCGCTGGATCGTGCTGGAGGGGGTTGTCTTCGGCACTTTCTGGGGTGTTATTATCTCCTGTGCCGGAATCTCTATTCTTGCTGTCGCGGGATTTAGAGCGGCGCTGCTGATGTCGGCGCTTGGGCTGTTTCTTTAAGGAATCGGCCTTCGTTGCTTCTTCGCCGTCCCCATCTTTTGGGGTGTCCACCATATATATGTCGTATGACGAGGTGGTCTTCCAGTGTCCTGTAGGCACTGGTTCTTGATACCGGCATCGTCGTCCATACCGTCGATGTCTTCGGAGTCGTAGTCGAGTACGTCGGTTAGATCGTCGACGGTGGCTACGAAGTGGGTGGTGGGTGGGCTCTGAATTTCTTCGTCGTCCGCGTCCCAACCATCCTGGCCGTAGTGCGGCCAGGGCTCTCCGGATAGCGAGAGATGCTTCAGCGAATTTAAGATATCGCGGAAGGGTGAGTGCTGAAAGATGTCCGCAGCGGTGAATTCCATGATCGGCGCCCAGTCGGATTCGACTGGCAGGGGCACAGGAGGTTTGGAGTCCGGCAGAGAGTCCGGCACCTCGGAGTCATGAGCTTTACGCGGGACAAGGTAAGTGTTCGGCTCCATCGCCGTAGAAGTTGCAGCTCCCGAGGCGGTGTCCAGCCATCCGTCCTCGATCTGAGCGATCGGCTCCGGACTATGGGTCGGAGCGGATTCGTGTGCGGCCTCCAAGGTGCTGTCCGGCGGCAGAGTTAGGTCGTGCCCATCGTGACAGCGCGACATGCTCGGCTGTGGCTCAGATCCATCGAAGATCAAGTCCCCGCGGATATCGGCCGTGAAGTTTAGGCTTCCAAACCCGACCTGCGGCCAGGGGCGTAGCTTTCGATCTGCTCCAGATGACCAAGTGAGTTGGCCCGCAGTGCGAAGCCGCCGAATACGAAGATCTGTTCGGGGAGAAAAGTCTCACCCAGGACTGCGTCGTTGTCGATTGAAGAGGCCATCAAGCCTATCGGTGACGACACAGAGGAACTCTCAATGAAAGCACCAATGTCGGTGTCAAAACCGGCGGATCTCGGGTAGGGGGTCCGGAACTGTGCGTCTAGGCGGATGGTAACAGGAGACAAGGGACACGATGTTTTACCCAGGTTCGGGCCCTCTTGATGGAGGTAAAACCCTACGTCCTGCTTGATTGATATTGATATTGTGGATGTTTACAAGAGTGGATCTACCACGAGATCAAGGAGGCTAAACCCTAGAAGCTAGCCTATGGTATGATTGTAATGGTTGTTGTTGTGTCCTACGGACTAGAGCCATCCGGTTTATATAGACACCGGAGAGGGCTAGGGTTACATAGAGTCGGTTACAATAGTAGGAGATCTACGTATCCGTATCGCCAAGCTTGCCTTCCACGCCAAGGAAAGTCCCATCCGGACACTGGAAGAAGTCTTCAATCTTGTATCTTCTTAGTCTTGGAGTCCGTTCGATGATGATGATAGTCCGGCCGATGATAGTTCGGCCGATGATGGTAGTCCGGCTGTCCGGACACCCCCTAATCCGGGACTCCCTCAGTTCCCGAACCCGTAGGGTCTACACACTTAAGGTTCGATGACGCTAGGGTTATAAAGGAAGTTTGTATGTGGTTACCGAATGTTTTCGGAGTCCCGGATGAGATCCCAGACGTCACGAGGAGTTCCGGAATGGGTCGGAGGTAAAGATTTATATATGGGAAGTCCTGTTTTTGTCACCGGAAAAGTTTCGGGTGTTATCGGTAATGTACAGGGACCACCGGGAGGGTCCCGAGGGTCCACCAAGTGGGGCCACTGGCCCCAGAGGGCTGCATGGTCCAAGTGTGGGAGGGGACCAGCCCCAGGTGGGCTGGTGCGCCCCCACAAGGGCCCAAGGCGCCTAGGGTTTGGGGAGGGGGTGCTTCCACCTGACTTGGGGGGTAAGTTTCCCTCCTCTTCCCCCTTGGCCGCACCCTAGATGGGTTTTGGGGGCAGCCGCACCCCATGGGGTGGGAACCCTAGGGGAGGCGCAGCCCCCTCCATCTCCCCTATATATAGTTGAGGTATTTGGGGCTGCATACACATGAGTTTTGACCTCTCCCTGGCGCAGCCCTACCTCTCTCCCTCCTCCTCTCTCGCGGTGCTTGGCGAAGCCCTGCAGGATTGCCACGCTCCTCCATCACCACCATGCCGTTGTGCTGCTGCTGGACAGAGTCTTCCCCAACCCCTCCCTCTCTCCTTGCTGGATCAAGGCATGGGAGACGTCACCGGGCTGCACGTGTGTTGAACGCAGAGGTGCCGTCCGTTCGGCACTAGGATCTCCGGTGATATGGATCACGACGAGTACGACTCCTTCAACCCCGTTCTCTTGAACGCTTCCGCTTGGCGATCTACAAGGTTATGTAGATGCACTATCCTTCCCCTCGTTGCTAGTCTCTCCATAGATAGATCTTGGTGACACGTAGGAAAATTTTGAATTTCTGCTACGATCCCCAACATTAAGATGCTTAAAGAAGTTATTTTTCCGAGGTTTGGAGTCCCTAGATATCTTCTGACTGATGGTGGTTCACATTTTATTCATGGTGCTTTCCGTAAGATGCTTGCTAAGTATGATGTTAATCATAGAATCGCATCTGCTTATCACCCGCAGTCTAGTGGTCAACTAGAGTTGAGCAATAGAGAGCTCAAATTAATTTTGCAAAAGACTGTGAATAGATCTAGAAAGAATTGGTCCAAGAAACTTGATGATGCATTATGGGCCTATAGTACTGCATACAAAAATCCTATGGGTATGTCTCTGTATAAGATGGTTTATGGAAAAGCTTGTCACTTACCTCTTGAACTTGAACATAAAGCATATTGGGCTATTAAAGAGCTCAACTATGACTTCAAACTTGCCGGTGAGAAGAGGTTATTTGATATTAGCTCACTTGATGAATGGAGAACCCAAGCCTATGAGAATGCCAAGCTATTCAAAGAAAAAGTCAAACGTTGGCATGACAAAAGGATACAAAAGCGTGAGTTTAACTCAGGTGATTATGTGTTATTATTCAACTCTCGTTTAAGATTTTTTGCAGGAAAAATTCTCTTCAAATGGGAAGGTCCTTACGTTATCGAGGAGGTCTATCATTCCGGTCCATAAAAATCAACAACTTCGAAGGCACAAGTCTGAGGGTGGTGAACGATCAAAGAATAAAACATTATATCTCAGGTAATCCTATCAATGTTGAAACTAATATTGTTGAGACCGTAACCCCGGAGGAATACATATGGGACACTTTCCAGAATGTTCCAGACTACGAAAAGGAATAGGTATGTGGTATGGTAAGTAAACCGACTCCAAAACAATTCTAATGGCAATTTTTATCCGTTTTGGAATATTTAAGAATTTTAGGAAGAAAGAAGTACTCCGGGAAGGACACGAGGCATCCACGAGGGTGGAGGGCGTGCCCACCCTTCCTGGGCGCGCCCCCTGTCTCATGGCCACCTCGTGTGCCTCCCGGACTCGTTTTCTTGCACGTTACGTGTTTTGGTCGGTAAAAATTCATTATATAATCTCCCGATGGCTTTGACCATCGTATCATGCAATTATCTTCTGTTTTCGTTTCGAGCTGTTTCTGTTACAGATTTAGAGCAATATGTCATCTCAGGATTCAGAAGGGGAGAGCTATGTGGCTGATTAACTTGCAGACCCTAAGGTCTACGGGCACTTGGAGCATGGTGGCTGGACCACTGAAGAAGAGGAAGACTATGAGCCTAAAGGAAAGGAGGAGACGAGTTCAGATAAAGACGAAGCCCCATTACCTCAACTTGGGGACATGCATGTGGAGTTTAAAAGGTCAAGCCTCCCTGATAGAGCAAAGAAGCCAAAGATCGAGTTTATCCCTTTTCGTCTCTTGCAGGAAAATAAACAGGAATTATGCAAAAGCATATTAAGTCTTGAGCAAGAGATCGATGACCTAAAGGAGAAAAATACTATACTCAAGCGTAAATTGAGGAAGAAGCCTACATCATCAACAACTCCTACTTCACCACTGCCGAGGACGTAATCACATGGGTATGGGCACTTCCCTTGGCAACTGCCAAGCTTGGGGGAGGTGCCCCGGTATTGTATCACCATCATACTCCTATCTTTACCATTTTATTTAGTTCGATCCTTTTAGTAGTATCTTGATCTAGTAGATTGAAGTTTTAGTATCAATTAGTTTTGAGTTTTGCTTTGTGACATCTTTGTGTAATCGAGTCCGTGAGCTATCTATAATAAAGATTAGTGTTGAGTCAAGGGCTTTGCTATCTTGCCATGATCTTGAGAAAGTAGAAAGAACAAAAAGAATAAAAGAGTTCATATTGATCTTATGGATAGTAATGACTTCACACATAGAAAGTATGAGGCATAAAAGTTGTTGAGAGTTGACAAACTTAGTTTTGGTCATCATTGCAATTAATAGGAAGTAATAAAGGAAGAGAGGTTTCACATACAAATATACTATCTTGGACATCTTTTATGATTGTGAAGCACTCATTAAGTATGACATGCTAAAAGAGTTGATGTTGGACAAGGAAGACAACGTAATGGTTTATGTTTTCTCACATCTCAGTTAAAGTATATTGTCATTGACCTTGCAAACATGTTGAGCTTGCCTTTCCCCCTCATGCTAGCCAAATTCCTTGCACCAAGTAGAGATACTACTTGTGCTTCCAAATATCCTTAAACCTAGTTTTGCCATGAGAGTCCACCATACCTACCTATGGATTGAGTAAGATCCTTCAAGTAAGTTGTCATGTTGTAGGCAATAAAAAATGCTCTTTAAATATGTATGACTTATTAGTGCAGAGAAAATAAGCTTTATACGATCTTGTTGTGGAAGCAATAAAAGCGACGGACTGCATAATAAAGGTCCAACCCTAAAAGTGACATTCTTTTGCATTAAGATTTTATGCATCCAACCCTAAAAGCACATGACAACTCTGCTTCCCTCTGCGAAGGGCCTATCTTTTACTTTATGTTTTTACTTTATGCTTGAGTCAAGGTGATCTTCACCTTTCCCTTTTTCATTTTATCCTTTAGCAAGCTCCTCGTGTTTGAAAGATCCTGCTATATATATATCCAATTGGATGTAAGTTAGCATGAATTATTATTGTTGACATCACCCAAAGGTGAATACGTTCGGATGCAACACAATAAGCCCATATCTTTCTCAGTGTCCGGTTGAAACTCTATAACCACAAGTACTGCATGAGTGTTAGCAATTGTAGAAGACTACATAATAGTTGAGTATGTGGGCTTGCTGAAAAGCTCTATTCTTGACTCTTTCTGATGTTATGCTAAATTGCAATTGCTTCAATGACTGAGATTATAGTTTGTTAGTTCCCAATGAAGTTTTTGAACCATACTTAACATTGTGAATTGATTGTTACTTGAGCATAATAAATCATATGACAAAATCTATATATGTTGCTGTTATAAGAATGATCATGATGCCCTCATGTCCATATTTTATTTTTATCGACACCTCTATCTCTAAACATGTGGACATATTTTTCGATTTCGGCTTCCGCTTGAGGACAAGTGAGGTCTAAGCTTGGGGGAGTTGATACGTCCATTTTGCATCATGCTTTTATATCAATATTTATTGCATTATGGGTTGCTATTACACATTATATCTCAATACTTATGGCTATTCTCTCTTATTTTACAAGGTTTACCATGAAGAGGGGGAATGCCGGCAGCTGGAATTCTGGCAGGAAAAGGAGCAAATATTGGAAACCTATTCTGCACAGCTCAAAAAATCCTGAAACTCTACGGAAGTCAGTTTTGGAATTAATAAGAATTATTGAGCGAAGAAAACACAAGAGGGGGCCCACACCCTGGCCAGGAGGGTGGGGGCGCACCCACCCCTACTAGGCACGCCCCCTGTCTCCTGGGCCCCTGGTGGCCCTCCGGTGCCCATCTTCTGTTATATGAAGGCTTTTACCCTGGAAAAAATCAGAGGCAAGCTTACGAGATGAAACTCCGCCGCCATGAGGCGGAACCTTGGCGGAACCAATCTAGGGCTCCGACAGAGCTGTTCTGCCGGGGAAACTTCCCTCCAGGAGGGGGAAATCATCACCATGTCATCACCAATGATCCTCTCATCGGGAGGGGGTCAATCTCCATCAACATCTTCACCAGCACCATCTCCTCTCAAAACCCGAGTTCATCTCTTGTATCCAATCTTGTATCAAAACCACAAATTGGTACCTGTGGGTTGCTAGTAGAGTTGATTACTCCTTGTAGTTGATGCTAATTGGTTTACTTGGTGGAAGATCATATGTTCAGATCCTTAATGCATATTATCACTCCTCTGATTATGAACATGAATATGCTTTGTGAGTAGTTACGTTTGTTCCTGAGGACATGGGTGAAGTTTTGCTATTAGTAGTCATGTGAATTTGGTATTCGTTCGATATTTTGATGAGATTTATGTTGTCTTTCCTCTAGTGGTGTTATGTGAACATCGACTACATGGCACTTCACCATTATTTGGGCCTAGAGGAAGGCATTGGGAAGTAATAAGTAGATGATGGGTTGCTAGAGTAACATAAGCTCAAACCCTAGTTTATGCGTTGCTTCGTAAGGGGCTGATTTGGATCCATACGTCTAATGTTGTGGTTAGGTTTACCTTAATACTTCTTTTGTAGTTGCGGATGCTTGCAATAGGGGTTAATCATAAGTGGGATGCTTGTCCAAGTAAGGGCAGTAGCTAAGCACCAGTCCACCCACATATCAAATTATTAAAGTACCGAACGCGAATCATATGAGCGTGATGAAAACTAGCTTGACGATAATTCCCATGTGTCCTCGGGAGCTCTTTTCTCATTATAAGAAATTTTCCAGGCTTTTCCTTTGCTACAAAAAGGATTGGGCCACCTTTCTGCACTTTATTTACTTTCATTGCTTGTTACCCATTACAATTTATCTTATCACAAAACTATCTGTTACCTACAATTTCAGTGCTTGCAGAGAAAACCTTACTGAAAACCGCTTGTCATTTCCTTCTGCTCCTCGTTGGGTTCGACACTCTTACTTATCGAAAGGACTACGATAGATCCCCTATACTTGTGGGTCATCACATAGTCTCAATATACTGAAAGGATACAAACCAGTCAAGCAAACGCTATGCCGATTTTCCGAACCCATACGACAGGCTGTGGGGGCGGAGCTAGCCAAGCTACTCGAAGCCGGGTTTATCAGAGAGATCAAACATCCAGACTGGCTAGCAAACTTGGTCATGGTACCGAAGAAGGATAAATCCTGGCGCCTATGTGTCGATTTTAAAGACCTTAATAAGGCTTGCCCTAAGGACCCCTTCCCACTACCTCGCATCGACCAGATTATTGACGCCACCGCGGGACATGATTCTCTGTGTTTCCTCGACGCATACTCTGGATACCATCAAATTAAGATGAAAGAATCCGACCAAGCCGCAATGGCATTCATCACCTCGTATGGGCCCTTCTGCTTCAACACTATGCCTTTCGGGCTCAAGAATGCCGGCGCAACCTACCAACACATGATTCAAACATGCCTGGAAAAGCATATGTAGATGATGTAGTCATCAAAACCAAGCATGTCGAATCATTGGTGGATGACTTATGCCTTACATTCGACAACCTTCGAGCATATGACATACGGCTCAATCCGGAAAAATGTGTTTTTGGCATTCCAGCCGGGAAACTGCTTGGGTTCATTGTCTCCAATAGAGGAATCGAAGCAAAACCAGCCAAAATTTGAGCCGTGTCACAGTTGACAAAACCAACAAACCTCAAGCAGGTCCAAAAACTAGCTGGGTGTGTGGCAGCTTTGAGCCGTTTCATCTCCAGACTAGGGGAAAAGGCATTGCCATTATATCGCCTGCTCTGCCGCACTAACCACTTCGTGTGGACAGATGCTGCCACAGCCAGACTGGAAGAAATAAAAACTTTGTTAGCAAGTAACCCAATCCTGGCCGCACCAAACGTCGGTGAACCGATGTTACTCTACATATCTGCAACTCACCAGGTGGTGAGTGCTCACCGTCGAACGAGGTGAAGAGGGACATAAATTCCCACTCCAAAAACTAGTATATTACGTATCGACGGTCCTTACACCATGCAAGTCCCGATACCCGCATTATCAAAAGATAGCATATGCGGTCTTTATGGCATCCCGCAAGCTGCAGCACTACTTCCAAGAGTGCTCGACCATGGCAGCCTCTAAAGTAACACTCAATGATATCATGAACAACCAGGATGCCACCGGCCGATTGCCAAATGGGCCATTGAGCTCCTACCATTTGAAATAACTTACAAGCCACGCTGAGCTATTAAATCTCACGTGTTGGCCGACTTCGTCGCCGAGTGGACAGAGGCCGAACTCCCTAAAGAGTACAACACATATTCAAACTGGGTGATGCACTTAGATGACTCAAAAATACTAGCCGGACTTGGGGCTGATGTCATCTTGACATCCCCCACAGGAGACACGGTCCGCTATGTGCTCCAAATACTGTATACAGACTCCAACAATGCAGCCGAATATGAGGCCCTATTGCACGGCCTCCGCATGGCCGTCTCCATGGGAATACAACACCTCGAGGTGCGTGGGGATTCAAACCTTGCAATATCCCAAATAAACGGATAATTCAATGCAAAAGATCTAAAGATGGCAGCTTACCACAACACCATACTCAAAATATCAGCTCGGTTTGAGGGGCTCGAGTTTCATCATGTAGCTCAAGAGAGTAATCAAGCCGCGGACATCCTTGCTCACATGGGCGCTAAACGTGACCTCATCCCACCTAACACCTTTGTGGAGAGGCTTTTCAAGCCATCCGTGGTGTGGCAGGATGAGAATGTCAACATTGGTCCGGAGCCGACCATACCCCCAGACTCCGAACACAATTCCGATATAATCGGGGGTTCAGGCACCGAAATAACACCATCAGCCCACGAAATCATGGCTGCAATTGCCCTATGGACTGAACCTTTCCTCGCCTACCTTACTAGGAACGAGCTCCCTGATGATCAGACCGAAACCCGTCGTATTGACGATGCTCGAAGGCCTACAAAGTTCACGAATGAGAACTATACAAGAAAAGTATCACCGGAGTACTTCAAAGATGTATCTCTGAAGAAGAGGGACGACAGCTCTTGGCTGAAATACACGCCGGTCTTGGTGGCCATCACGCCGCAGCTCGGGCCCTTGTAAGTAAGGCCTTCCGTACGGGTTTCTTTTGGCCCATGGCCCGAGGAGACGCACAGGACCTCGTACAACGTTGTGTTGGATTCCAACTTTCTGCTAATAAAAGCCATATGCCGCCCACTGCCCTACGAACAATTCCCATTACTTGGCCGTTTGCGGTCTGGGGGCTAGACATGGTCAGAACCCTTAAAGGGGGAAGCCATAAGAAGAAATATTTACTGGTTATGGTCGACAAGTTCACTAAGTGGATAGAAGCCAAACCAGTCAAAATGGCCGAAGCCGGACCGGTCATAGACTTCATATCCGATGCCGTACACCGTTATGGTGTCCCGCACAGTACCATTACGGACAACGGTTCTAACTTCATGGCCGATGAGGTGAAAACCTGGTGCGCTAATTTGCGCATCAAGCTCGATTACGCCTCCGTATATCACCCTCAGACAAACGGTAAGGTCGAACGGGCTAACGGCCTGATAATGAGCGGCATCAAACCCAGACTAGTGCAATCTCTGCAAGAATCAGACAAACACTGGATTGAAGAACTCGATTCGGTACTCTGGGGCTGCGGACCACGCCCAATCGCACGACCGGATATACACCTTTTTTCATGGTGTAAGTCGCGGAGGCAGTTTTGCCTTGTGACATTATTCATGACTCACCTCGAGTGCACATGTATGAAGAGAGAGAGGCCAAGCTCGATTGGCAGGACGATCTGGACGGCTTGGAGGAGGAGCGCGATGCCGCGAAGGCCCATTCTGCATTCTACCAACAGCAAGCTCAGCGATATCAAAGCAGGGAAGTACGAGCAAAGACTTATAATGTCGATGAACTCGTGCTACGCCTACCAGAGAAGAAAAAGGACAAGCTCAAGCCTAAATGGGAGGGTCCCTTCATATAGATGAAGTTCTCATTGGAGGATCCTATCGCCTTCGCAACACTTCGGATAATCGTTTGGAACCAAACCTATGGAATGCTGCCCGGCTCCAAAGATTCTACGCCTAAGTTCGCACTTATACCTTTTTCTTCGTCCCTTCTTTTCTCCCTCTCACCTTTTTTTCTTTTCGTTTTTATACGAATTCTAGCCAGTGTTCGGATAAACCGCACACTTGAGGGGCATACATCATTAAATGTACATACCCCATAATACCTGGGGGCTTATTTTCTCCAGAAGCTTATTATCATTATCATTTTTCGAGCATCAAGCTCACCGTATATCTGTGTTGTCTACTCATATTTGTCTTTTCTTCGCCATTATATGCACCTTTATGACTTAAGTTTTTGCCAAGCTGGGTTGCCTAGCTCGTTTGCTTATGCCCTACGTTCCCGCTTGTTCGGCTAGGGCATAGAGGGAGCACCTCTGCAATTGTTACAGCCGGGTTATCCAGACGTGTACCTTAGACGGGTGAAGCCGAAATCTAGCATTCTTAAGGGAATAATTGGTTGGCGGAAAAATACGAACTACCCTCGTAGCAATATAAGCCCCCAAATTATAGCGTGTACTGTGATTCTTAGCATTATAGCTCCGGCATGCACAAAAACGCATGCTGTCCCAGGGAGAGGAACCCTTAACGGAACTATTCTCTCTGGAAGATGTTTCTTACGATCAAATGTAATATAACATAACTCCTCGAATACAACTTGTCTGTTCAAGCAACTATGACTGGACTGCCTGGTTTCCGAACATACTTTGGTGTTTACCAACGGTATAATATCCGGAAACACCCCAATCCTCGGGTTTTGAGGTCGAAGCAGAAAGTCTGCCATGGCAATTGTTTTACAATTCGGTTGGAGATAAGTTTGTTGATAAAAGTACATTGCTACTTGGACTTCAAAAGCTTCTTCCTCCTCTAGACCCTCTAACAAGTTGTCTAGTTTACAATCCTGTTGAGAAAACTTAGCGGCTATCTTTACTTGGTCATATACTAAGCTAACAGGAATTTCTTATCCATCTGGTCCCCGAGGTCTGACCCGGGCCATATGATTCGGATCAAGTCTGGTGTACCGCATTTTCACCATGGCCCAGGCCTCTCGTGCACCTTCCCGACATGCTGATATCTTCCATAGCTCAAAATGGCGACGAGCTCCCTTGAATAAATTCATGAGCTCCTCCATACTTCCTAGAGGTGGAGCGGATGGCCATAAAGCCTTAGTCATGTTCCTCAATGCTTTCCGAGCTTGCTCATGCACTTTGGATAGCTCTTGTAGCAGGCCTCCTTGGAATCCAGACACTTTTCCCTCGGGACGTCTGGTTAGCACACCTACAGAAACAAACTTGTAAAATTTTCAATCAAGAGACCATGTGAAAGTCAGGTTAAAGAGCATACTAAATATGCCGCCTTTCAGCTTCCTCTTCTCCTTCAAAGCATATGATAGCTGGGCTCTTAAATCCTTCAGTTCTTCGGCTTGCTTCATATTTGTATCTTGTAGTTTGTTCTTCTCATTAATGGTTCGTGTTAATACACGTTGAGCAGCGGCTTCTTGCCCTTCGACATGTTGTTTGTCCGCTTGAGTAGCCCTTAGCCTCTTCTCCAGCTGATCTGTCGACCCTACCAACGAAACGATGCATAGTTAAGCAACATTGTTGTAGGCAAGGGATCTTATTTCCGGGCTACTGTTGTACCACTACAAAAAAAAGACACATCCGTGACATTTTGGGCCGAACAATTTTTTTTCTGTCATACGTATGACACTTCTATGACGATAATTATGAAAAAACCCGGTATCATCATAGATGTGGTGGGCTCCTACTTCTATGACAAAAAATCATGACAGAAAATGGGCTTTTCGTCCTGGGCGGGCTGGAGACGCAACTGCATGACATTCTTTGGGCCGTCCATGACGGAAAAAACCATGGTAGAAGCGAGGGGGAGGAAAATTTTGGGGAGTTGCCGGTTATGGTGGGAGGTCGGGGGCCGAGCGATGCGCGTTTCTCTCGTACACGTACATGCGTGTGTGCGAGGCGTTGGCTCTAACTGAACCCGAGCGAGGCGTTGGGCTCTAACTGAACCCGAGCGATTGCACTGCATGCTACGCATTACTGAACCAGAGCGATCGATCGATGGCTGTTAACTGAACCCGATGGAGCGACTCCTTCGCTACTGCCGCTAACTAAAGCCAATCGATTGGATGAACAGTGAGCATTG
>NC_041393.1:52601319-52603440 GCF_002162155.2 Triticum dicoccoides | reverse complement strand
GACCCCATGGTGTGGAGGGCTGGATGAACTGTACACGGTGGAGGGGTGCCCGTGGAGGGGTAGTTGAACAGTAGCTGGTGGAGTAGCGCGCGGTGGAGGCTGGATGAACAGGAGCCCGTGGAGGCTGGAGGAGGTCGACGGTAGCCCGTGGAGGCTGGAGGAGGTCGACGGTGGAGATAAACAGTATCCCGTGGAGTCCCGTTTTGCGGTACACCACACCCCTCCCGATCAACAGGACCCCCGTTTCGACCGTAGGAGGTCCGTTTCCTCCGTTTTGCGGTACGCCACACCCCTCCCGATCAACAGGACCGCCATTTCGACTGTAGAAGGTCCGTTTCGTCCGTTTTGTGGTACGCCACACCCCTCCCGATCAACAGGACCCCGTTCCGAACGTGGCCGGTCGAACACAAGGCCGTTTCCTCCGTTCTGCGTTACGCCAGGCCTCATTTCCATCGCCTATTCTGTCGAAGCCGATTGGCTCCCACGCATTCCGTTTCCTCCCGATGAACACGACGCATTCCGTTGCCTCCCCATGAACACGACGCATTCCGTTGCCTCCCCATGAACACGATGACGACGCTGTTTCTCCGTTCCAACCCAGCCATGTATGTATGCGCGAGTAGGCATTCGAGACCCTGCCCGTATGTACGTACATGGTTGTATTTTCTTTCTTGCACCCTCGCCGCTGTACGTATGTGTACATGCTACGTGCGCGCCTCTACTACGACACGTGCGCGCCTCTACATCGACCAGTATGTACGTACATGTTCGCGACCAGAATGACAATGCTACGTACGCTTCGACCAGGTGGGTCCCGACTGTCAGGCACTTCCTTGCCTGCGAAGATGTAGTTGGTGGGTCCCAGCAGTCAGGAGGGCGAATCGTTTTTTTCGGACGCACTTCCTTGCGTGCGAAAATGTAGCTGGTGGGTCCCAGTAGTCAGAGGGGCGAATCGTTTTTTGTGCCCGGACGCACTTCCTTGCGTGCAAAGATGTAGCTGGTGGGTCCCAGTAGTCAGGGGGGCGAATCATATTTTTTTTCCCGGGCGCACTTCCTTGCGTGCGAAGGTGTAGCTGGTGGGTCCCAGCAGTCAGGGGTGAAACATTTTTTTGCGAAATACGGTGGCCCGTCCAGTGGGTCCCCGCTGTCAGGTGGAGGAATATTTATTTTCAGCGTAATAAGGAGGCACTTCCTTGCTGCGGCCGTGGACCCAGCTGTCAGCCTCTCCACATACAGTCCATGTCTGATGGAAGTCGTTCCTTGACCATGTTGACCACACCGCTCCGAGAGCACCAGGGCGGTGGACGACGGCGAGGCCTAGGAAGGGGATGACGGGGAGCCGGGGAAGACGCGGCAGTGGAAGCCCGCGCGGAGAGGAGTACGAGGGTTCACTGGTTCGGCTGCGGTGTGAGGCTGCCTTCGCCGCAGGGCCTGGCCAGCGGTGGGAATAGTAGGGGCGGTGAGGCCTCTGTGGCAGCACATCCGGCCACGGGAGGCTGGAGCATGCGGCACGACTGGCGCTGCTTGTTGGGGAACGTAGCAGAAATTCAAAATTTTCTATGCATCACCAAGATCAATCTATGGAGTAATCTAGCAACGATGGAAAGGGGAGAGCATCTACATACCCTTTTAGATCGCTAAGGGGAAGCGTTCAAGTTAACGGGGTTGATGGAGTCGTACTCGTCGTGATCCAAATCACCGATGATCCTAGCGCCGAACGGACGGCACCTCCGCGTTCAACACACATGCAGCCCCGTGACATCTCCCATGCCTTGATCCAGCAAGGAGAGAGGGAGAGGTTGGGGAAGACTCCGTCCAGCAGCAGCACGACGGCGTGGTGGTGGTGGAGGAGCGTGGCACTCCAGCAGGGCTTCGCCAAGCACCGCAAGAGACGAGGAGGGAGAGGGGTAGGGTTGCGCCAAGAGGGAGATCAAATCATGTGTTGGGCAGCCCCCAAACCTCAAGTATATATAGAGGGAGAGGAGGGGCTGCGTCCCCACCTAGGGTTCCCTCCCTAGGGGTGGCGGCAGCCCCCAGATCCCATCTAGGTGGCGGCCAAGGGGGGAGAGAAGGGGGGCGCACCTAGGGTGGGCCTTAGGGCCCATCTGGACCTAGGGTTTC
>NC_041393.1:52542720-52601153 GCF_002162155.2 Triticum dicoccoides | reverse complement strand
AGGTGGACCCCCGGGACCCTCCCGGTGGTCCCGGTACGTTACCGATAGCACCCGAAACTTTTCCGGTGACCAAAGCAGGACTTTCCATATATAAATCTTTACCTCCGGACCATTCCGGAACTCCTCTGATGTCCGGGATCTCAACCTAGACTCCGAACAACATTCGGTAACCACGTACATCAATTCCCTATAACCCTAGCGTCATCGAACCTTAAGTGTGTAGACCCTACGGGTTCGGGAGACACGTAGACATGACCGAGACAACTCTCCGGCCAATAACCAACAGCGGGATCCGGATACCCATGTTGGCTTCCACATGTTCCACGATGATCTCATCGGATGAACCATGATGTCGAGGATTCAATCAATCACGTATTCAATTCCCTTTGTCTACCGGTATAGTACTTGCCCGAGATTCGATCGTCGGTATCCCGATACCTTGTTCAATCTCGTTACCGGCAAGTCTCTTTACTCGTTCCGTAACACATCGTCTCATGATCAACCCCTTGGTCACATTGTGCACATTATGATGATGTCCTACCGAGTGGGCCCAGAGATACCTCTCCGTCACACGGAGTGACAAATCCCAGTCTGGATTCGTGCCAACCCAATAGACACTTTCGGAGATACCCATTGTGCACCTTTATAGCCACCTAGTTACGTTGTGACGTTTGGTACACCCAAAGCATTCCTACGGTATCTGGGAGTTGCACAATCTCATGGTCTAAGGAAATGATACTTGACATTAGAAAAGCTTTAGCATACGAACTACACGATCTTTGTGCTAGGCTTAGGATTGGCTCCTGTCCATCACATCATTCTCCTAATGATGTGATCCCGTTATCAATGATATCCAATGTCCATGGTCAGGAAACCGTAACCATCTATTTATCAATGAGCTAGTCAACTAGAGCCTTACTAGGGACATGGTGTTGTCTATGTATCCACACATGTATCTGAGTTTCCTATCAATACAATTATAGCATGGATAATAAAGGATTATCATGAACAAGGAAATATAATAATAATAAATAATTTATTATTGCCTCTAGGGCATATTTCCAATAGTCTCCCACTTGCACTAGAGTTAATAATCTAGTTCACATCTCCATGTGATTAACACTCACAGGTCACATCGCTATGTGACCAACATCCAAAGAGTTTACTAGTGTCACTAAACCAGTTCACATCATCATGTGATTAAGACTCAGTGAGTTCTGGGGTTTGATCATGTTTTGCTTGTGAGAGAGGTTTTAGTCAATGGGTCTGCAACATTCAGATCCGTATGTACTTTGCAAATCTCTAGGTCATATTGTAAATGATGCTTCCATGCTCCACTTGGAGCTATTCCAAATGGTTGCTCCACTATACGTATCCGGTTTGCTACTCAGAGTCATTCGGATCGGTGTTAAATCTTGCATCGACGTAACCCTTTACGCCGAACTCTTTATCACCTCCATAATCGAGAAACATGTCCTATTTACTCCAAGGACAATTTTGACCGCTGTCCAATGATCCATTCCTGGATCACTCTTGTACCCCTTTGCCAGACACGTGGCAAGGCACACATCAGGTGTTGTACTCAGCATAGCATACTGTAGAGCCTATGTCTAAAACATAGGGGACGACCTTCGTCCTTTCTCTCTCTTCTGCCGTGGTCGAGCTTTAAGTCTTAACTTCATACCTTACAACTCAGGCAAGAACTCCTTCTTTGACTGATCCATCTTGAACACATTCAAGATCATGTCAAGGTATGTGCTCATTTGAAAGTACCATTAAGTGTTTTGATCTATCCTTATAGATCTTGATGCTCAATGTTCAAGCAGCTTAATCCAGGTTTTCCCTTGAAAAACTCCTTTCAAACAACCCTTTATGCTTTCCAGAAATTTTACATCATTTCTGATCAACAATATGTCAACAACATATACTAATCAGAAATTCTATAGTGCTCCCACTCACTTCTTTGGAAATACAAGTTTCTCATAAACTTTGTATAAACCCAAAATCTTTGATCATCTCATCAAAGCGTACATTCCAACTCCGAGATGCTTACTCCAGTCCTTAGAAGGATTGTTGGAGCTTTGCATACTTGTTAGCGTCTTTTAGGATTGTCAAAACCTTCTGGTTGTATCACATACAACCTTTCCTCAAGAAAATCGTCGAGGAAACAATGTTTCGACATCCTATCTGCAAGATTTCATAAATAATGCAGTAACTGCTAATATAATTCCAACAGACTCTTAGCATCGCTACGAGTGAGAAAGTCTCATCATAGTCAACTCCTTGAACTTGTTGGAAAATATCTTAACGACAAGTCGAGCTTTCTTAATGGTGACACTTACCATCATTGTCCGTCTTCCTTCTAAAATCCATCTGTACTCAATAGCCTTACGACCATCGGGTAGTCTGCCAAAGTCTACTTTGTTTTCATACATGGATCCTCTCTCGGATTTTATGGCCTCGAGCCATTTGTCGGAATCCGGGCCCACCATCGCTTCTCCATAGCTCGTAGGTTCATTGTTGTATAGCAACATGACCTCCAAGACAGGATTACCGTACCACTCTGAAGCAGTACGCGTCCTTGTCGTCCTACGAGGTTCGGCAGTGACTTGATCCGAGGCTTCATGATCACTATCATCAGCTTCCACTTCAATTGGTGTAGGTGCCACAGGAACAACTTCCTGTGCCCTGCTACACACTAGTTGTAGTGACGGTTCAATAACCATATCAAGTCTCCACCATCCTCCCACTCAATTCTTTCGAGAGAAACTTTTCCTCGAGAAAGGACCCGATTCAAGAAACAATCCCCAATTCTTTCGGATCTGAATTAGGAGGTATACCCAACTGTTTTGGGTGTCCTATGAACATGCATTTTATCCGCTTTGGGTTCGAGCTTATCAACCTGAAACTTTTTCACATAAGCGTCGCAACCCCAAACTTTTAAGAAACGACAACTTATGTTTCTCCAAACCATAGTTCAAACAGTGTCGTCTCAACGGAATTACGTGGTGCCCTATTAAAGTGAGTGCGGTTGTCTCTAATGTCTAACCCATGAATGATAGTGGTAATTCGATAAGAGACATCATGGTACGCACGATATCCAATAGGGTGCAACTATGATGTTCGGACACACCATCACACTATGGTGTTCCAGGCGGTATTAATTGTGAAACAATTTCCACAATGTCTTAATTGCGTGCCAAAGCTCGTAACTTAGATACTCATCTCTATGATCATATCATAGACATTTTATCCTCTTGTCACGATGATCTTCAACTTCACTCTGAAATTACTTGAACCATTCAATAATTCAGACTTGTGTTTCATCAAGTAAATATACTCAGTATCTACTCAAATCATGCGTGAAGTAAGAACATAATGATATCCACTGCGTGCCTCAGCACTCACTAGACTGCACACATCAAAATGTATTACTTCCAACAAGTTGCTTTCTTGTTCCATTTTACTGAAAACGAGGCTTTCAGTCATCTTGCCCATGTGGTATGATTTGCATGTCTCAAGTGATTCAAAATCAAGTGAGTCCAAACGGTCCATTTTCATGGAGTTTCTTCATGCATATACACCAATAGACATGGTTCGCATGTCTCAAACTTTTCAAAAACGACTGAGTCCAAAGATCCATCAACATGGAGCTTCTTCATGCGTTTTATACCAATATGACTTACATGGCAGTGCCACAAGTAGGTGGTGCTATCATTACTATCTTATATTTTTGGCATGAACATGTGTATCACTACGATCGAGATTCAATAAACCATTCATTTTGGGTGCAAGACCATTGAAGGTATTATTCAAATAAACAGAGTAACCATTATTCTCCTTAAATGAATAACCGTATTGCGATAGACATAATCCAATCATGTCTATGCTCAACGCAAACACCAAATAACAATTATTTAGGTTTAACACCAATCTTGATGGTAGAGGGAGCGTGCGATGCTTGATCACATCAAGATTGGAAAACACTTCCAACACATATCGCTAGCTCACCTTTAGCTAGTCTCCGTTTACTCCGCAACCTTTTATTTCGAGTTACTAACACTTAGCAACCGAACCGGTATCTAATACCCTGGTGCTACTAGGAGTACTAGTAAAGTACACATTAACATAATGTATATCCAATATACTTCTACCGACCTTGCCAGCCTTCTCATCTACCAAGTATCTAGGGTAACTCTACTCCAGTGACTGTTCCCCTTATTACAGACACACTTAGTCTCGGGTTTGGGTTCAACCTTGCCCTTGCCCTTCTTGAAACTAGTGGTTTCATTAACCATCAACAATTGATGCTCCTTCTTGATTTCTACTTTCGCGGTGTCAAACATCGTGAATATTTCAAGGATCATCATCTCTATCCCTGATATGTTATAGTTCATCACGGAGCTCTAGTAGCTTGGTGGCAATGACTTTGGAGAAACATCACTATCTCATCTGGAAGATTAACTCCCACTCGATTCAAGTGATTGTGGCACTCAGACAATCTGAGCACAAGCTCAACGATTGAGCTTTTCTCCCTTAGTTTGCAGGCTAAGAGACTCGTCGGAGGTCTTATACCTCTTGACGTGGGCACGAGCCTGAAATCCCAATTTCAGCCCTCGAAACATCTCATATGTTTCGTGACATTTTGAAATCGTCTTCGGTGCCTCAACTCTAAACCGTTTAACTGAACTATCACGTAGTTATCAAAACATGTATGTCAGATGTTCGCAACATCCACAGACGATGTTCGAGGTTCAGCACACTGAGCGGTGCATTACGGACGTAAGCCTTCTACGAAGCAACGAGGACAATCCTCAGTTTACGGACCTAGTCCGCATAATCGCTACTATCAACTTTCAACTAAATTTTTCTCTAGGAACATATCTAAAACAGTAGAACTAAAGCGCGAGCTTATGACATAATTTCCAAAGACCTTTTGACTATGTTCAGGATAATTAAGTTCATCTTATGAACTCCCACTCAGATAGACATCCCTCTAGTCATCTAAGTGATTACATGATCCGAGTCAACTAGGCCGTGTCCGATCATCACGTGAGACGGACTAGTCATCATCGGTGAACATCTTCATGTTGATCGTATCTACCATACGACTCATGCTCAACCTTTCGGTCTTTTGTGTTCCGAGGCCATGTCTGTACATGCTAGGCTCGTCAAGTTAACCTAAGTGTTTCGCATGTGTAAATCTGGCTTACACCCGTTGTATGTGAACGTTAGAATCTATCACACCCGATCATCACGTGGTGCTTCGAAACAACGAACTTTCGCAATGGTGCACAGTTAGGGGGAACACTTTCTTGAAATTTTAATGAGGGATCATCTTATTTACTACTGTCGTTCTAAGAAAATAAGATGCATAAACATGATAAACATCACATGCAATCAAAAAGTGACATGATATGGCAAATATGATTTTGCTCCTTTTGATCTCCATCTTCGGGGCTCCATGATTATCATCGTCACCGGCATGACACCATGATCTCCATCATCGTGTCTCCATGAAGTTGTCTCGCCAACTATTACTTCTACCACTATGGCTTACGATTTAGCAATAAAGTAAAGTAATTACATGGCGTTGTTCATTGACACGCAGGTCATACAATAAATTAAGACAACTCCTATGGCTCCTGCCGGTTGTCATACTCATCGACATGCAAGTCGTGATTCCTATTACAAGAACATGATCAATCTCATACATCACATATATCATTCATCACATTCTTTTGGCCATATCACAGCACATAGCATACCCTGCAAAAACAAGCTAGACGTCGTCTAATTGTTGTTTGCATGTTTTATGTGGCTGCTATGGGTTTCTAGCAGGAACGTTTCTTACCTACGCAAAAACCACAACGTGATATGTCAATTGCTATTTACCCTTCATAAGGACCCTTTTCATCGAACCTGATCCGACTAAAGTGGGAGAGACTGGCACCCACTAGCCACCTTATTCAACAAGTGCATGTCAGTCTGTGGAACCTGTCTCACGTAAGTGTACGTGTAAGGTCGGTCCGGGCCGCTTCGTCCCACAATACCGTTGGAACAAGATTGGACTAGTAATGGTAAGCATATTGAACAAAAATCAATGCCCACAACAACTTGTGTTCTACTCGTGCATAGAAACTACGCATAGACCTAGCTCATGATGCCACTGTTGGGGAACGTAGCAGAAATTCAAAATTTTCTACGCATCACCAAGATCAATCTATGGAGTAATCTAGCAACATGGGAAAGGGGAGAGCATCTACATACCCTTGTAGATCGCTAAGCGGAAGTGTTCAAGTGAACGGGGTTGCTGGAGTCGTACTCGTCATGATCCAAATCACCGATGATCCTAGCGCCGAACAGACATCACCTCCGCGTTCAACACACATGCAGCCCGGTGACATCTCCCATGCCTTGATCCAGCAAGGAGAGAGGGAGAGGTTGGGGAAGACTCCGTCCAGTAGCAGCACGATGGCGTGGTGGTGGTGGAGGAGCGTGGCACTCCAGCAGGGCTTCGCCAAGCACCGCAAGAGACGAGGAGGGAGAGGGGTAGGGCTGCGCCAAGAGGGAGATCAAATCATGTTTTGGGCAGCCCCCAAACCTCAAGTATATATAGAGGGAGAGGAGGGGCTGCGCCCCACCTAGGGTTCCCTCCCTAGGGGTGGCGGCAGCCCCCAGATCCCATCTGGGTGGCCGCCAAGGGGGGAGAGAAGGGGGGCGCACCTAGGGTGGGCCTTAGGGCCCATCTGGACCTAGGGTTTGCCCCTCCCACTCTCCCTGCGCCTTGGGCCTTGGTGGGGGGTTCACCAACCCACCTGGAGCTCGTCCCCTCCCACACTTGGCCCACGCAGCCTTCTGGGGCTGGTGGTTCCACCTGGTGGACCCCCGGGACCCTCCCGGTGGTCCCGATACGTTACCGACAGCACCCGAAACTTTTCCGGTGACCAAAGTAGGACTTCCCATATATAAATCTTTACCTCTGGACCATTTCGGAACTCCTCGTGACGTCCGGGATCTCATTCGGGACTTCGAACAACATTCGGTAACCACGTACATCTATTCCCTCTAACCCTAGTGTCATCGAACCTTAAGTGTGTAGACCCTACGGGTTCGGGAGACACGTAGACATGACCGAGACAACTCTCCGGCCAATAACCAACAGCGGGATCTGGATACCCATGTTGGCTCCCACATGTTCCACGATGATCTCATCGGATGAACCACGATGTCGAGGATTCAATCAATCCCGTATTCAATTCCTTTTGTCTACCGGTATAGTACTTGCCCGAGATTCGATCGTTGGTATCCCGATACCTTGTTCAATCTCGTTACCGGCAAGTCTCTTTACTCGTTCCGTAACACATCATCCCGTGATCAACCCCTTGGTCACATTGTGCACATTATGATGATGTCCTACCGAGTGGGCCCAGAGATACCTCTCCGTCACACGGAGTGACAAATCCCAGTCTGGATTCGTGCCAACCCAACAGACACTTTCGGAGATACCCGTAGTGCACCTTTATAGCCACCCAGTTACGTTGTGACGTTTGGTACACCCAAAGAATTCCTACGGTATCCGGGAGTTGCACAATCTCGTGGACTAAGGAAATGATACTTGACATTAGAAAAGCTTTAGCATACGAACTACACGATCTTTGTGCTAGGCTTAGGATTGGGTCCTGTCCATCACATCATTCTCCTAATGATGTGATCCCGTTATCAATGACATGCAATGTCCATGGTCAGGAAACCGTAACCATCTATTGATCAACGAGCTAGTCAACTAGAGGCTTACTAGGGACATGGTGTTGTCTATGTATCCACACATGTATCTGAGTTTCCTATCAATACAATTATAACATGGATAATAAACGATTATCATGAACAAGGAAATATAATAATAATAACTAATTTATTATTGCCTCTAGGGCATATTTCCAACACTGCTTTGGGTGGCTGGAGCAAGAAGACCAGAGGTTAAAGAAGCACTACGGCCGATGGATGGACATCGTATGGTCACTGGAGCTAGAATCGTTTATATTGACTAAGTTGACAAAGCCCTCCGTACCCGTCAACTTAGTAGGCCCACAAGTCAGCCTCCCACCAAGGTGGGTCCTAGCTAGCAGGGGGGTATTCATTTATTTGTGCATAATAAGGAGGCACTTCCAGTGGGTCCGAGCTGACAGCAGGGGGAACATATTTTTTTGTGAAATACGATGGCCTGTCGGGTGGGTCCCAGCAGTCAGGGGCAAATGTTGTTTTCGTGAAATACTAGTGGCCCGTCCGGTGGGTCCCTACTGTCAGGTGCAGGAATAATTATTTTCCGCGTAATAAGGAGGCACTTCCTTGCGGCTGCCATGGACCCATCTGTCAGCCTCTCCACGTACAATATTCTTCCGATGGAATTCGGTCGTTGACCACATTGACCACGCCGCGCCGAGAGCACCACGGCGGTGGACGACGGCGAGGCCTAGGAAGGGGATGATGCGGAGCCGGGGAAGACGCGACAGTGGATGCCCACGCAGAGAGGAGTATGAGGGTTCACTGGTTCGGCTGCACTACCGTCGCCGCAGAATAACAGGGGGTGTGGGTGAGTGGAGTGGAGGGATGGCCTGGCCAGTGGTGAGAGTAGTATGGGGGCGGTTAGGCCTCCGCGGCAGCACAGCCAGCCATGGGAGGCAGGAGTAGGCGGCACGACCGGCGCTGCTTTGGGCGGCTGGAGCAACAAGACCAGAGGTTGAAGAAGCACTATGGCCGTTGGATGGACATCGTACGGTCAGTCGAGCTAGAATCGTGCATATTGACTAAGTTGACAAAGCCCTTCGTCCCCGTCAACTTAGTAGGCCCACTATACTGGGTCCCAGCTAGCAGGGGGAGTATTCTTTTTTTGGGCATAATAAGGAGGCACTTCCTTGTGTGTGAAGATATAGCTGGTGGGTCCGAGCTGTCAGCGGCGGTAAAATACAGAGGCCCTTTCGGTGGATCCCAGATGTCAGGTGGAGGAATCATTATTTTGCGCGTAATAAGGAGGCATTTCCTTGCGTGCGGCCGTGGACCCAGTTGTCAGCCTCTCCATGTACAGTCCACTTCACATGCATGTCGGTCGTTGACCATGTTGACCACGCCACGCCGAGGGCACAAGGGCGGTGGACGACGGCGAGGCCTAGGAAGGGAACGACATCGAGGCAGGGAAGACTCGGTAGTTGTTTCCCACGCGGAGGGGAGTACGACTGTATGAGGGTTTACTGGTTCGTCTGTCGTCGCCGGAGAATAACAGCAGGTGTGGGACTGTGGGTGAGTAGAGGAATGGAGGAGGGAGCAGGCAGTCCCACTGGCGCTTGTTTGAGACGGCCGTTGGATGGACATGCAACAGTATACAGGCCATCTGTGGAAAGCCTCAAATCTGTGGAAAATAGCATACAACCCATCTGCCATTATTTCAAATAGTTTACAACACATTTGCTAATTCTTACGGCGTTTTTGGAGCCCATATTCTTTTTGTAAGCATTACAGCCCATATTGTGGCCACGGTTAAAAAATTATACGAAATTTTGCATATGTCGGTGCGGTCTGAACTATTTTTAATCCCGAAATTTTGAGTCACATTCAGACTGATTTTAAAAATAAATGTATATCAATATAAAATCCAATAAATTGTCCACGCATAAAAATCAATGCAATTTAAAATCTTGAAATGAAAAAAAGATATTTGAAATTAATTGCCGGTTTGATGTGTTTTAAAAATGTACATCCCATTTCTCATTACTGATAGGCCGTTTTCTCGGCCAGCCGAATGAAGCTCTCCTCGTCTTGAAAGATTTGCAGCCCAACAGGCCTGATAAAGCGACTTACTTGACAAATCACAAAAAATACTGGGCTAGCCATTTTCAGAAAGAAAAAAAAACTACTGGGCTGGTCTGTGGTAAACATAAAAGAAAAGGCTGTCTAGACAGGCCAGAGTGTCCCGCACAACCCAGTTGACACCCTGCTTCCGTCTCAAAAACAAATTAGATAAATTCCACTCCAATTATGGCGATTCATAAAAATGCCACTGCAATTTCCAAACTTTGAAAAATGCCACTGCAATTTTTGCAAACTTTGAAAAACACCACTGCGGTTTGCAAACTTTGAAAAACGCCACTCCGGACTTCAAAAAATGCCACTAGAAATGGCATTTTTCAATGTTTGGAAATTGCAGTGGCATTTCTCGGAGGCATTTATCAAATTAACCCAAAACAAAAATAACTGGGCGAGCTTTTGGGTCCCTGGTGTCAGCCGCTCGTTGTGCAATTCTCTCGTTTATTGACTACGTTGACAATGGCATGGGACCCAGATGTCAGAAATCCACTAGGAGGAGGCATTTTTTATTGGCTTGAAATAAGGAGGCACTTGCTTGCATACTGCCATGACCTTGGTGGGTCCCTGCTATCATCCTCTCCACGTACAACCATCTCCTGATTGTGTACGCGTCAACTTGCTAGGCCCACAAGTCAGCCTCTAAACCCGTGGAGGACAAATACAACCCATTTAAAAAATAACAACCCATTCCATATGTTCAAACGGAAAGTTCAACATTCAGAGCAAAGTAACAGGTCTGATCCACATATAGAGTACTGAACTTTCACGTTGACAACCATCATAGCCAAGTTAACTATCTACTCCCTCTAGACAAGTACTAACTTACTCTTAGCTAACTAGACGATGCCGACCGCCATCTGTGGTACACACTAAACGCCAGCACCAGCGTCCTGCGCCTCACCTCGGACTTGCCAGAGGTGCAATAGGGCGCTTTGCTCACGCGTGTTGGCCCTTTCCATGCTGTCGTGGTCCACCGAAGCTTCGGCTTCCAAGCGGGAAACCCACTTGACGAGCTGCTAGTAAAAATCGGCGTCGCAAACGCGTGCGTGCCCGACAGCCTCCAGGGCTATTTGCTGGGCGCCGGCCTCCACGTAGTCGGCCTAGTTGCGGGCGCTCTGCTCGCGACCCAGAGCGTCGGTGCGCTGCTGCTCCATGTCCCGCTGGTGGCGCAAATCAGCGATACACTGCTCCTCCGCCAGGTGATCGCGCTCCAACAACTCCTGCTCCTCCGCCATGCGGTCGCGCTCCAACAACTCCTCGATCTGCGCATTGCCATCTAAAGACATATAGAATGCCTCCTCCCTCCGTCTGCCTTACGTTGAAAAACCGAACACTAGTTCCGGCGGTGACCGCCTCCGGCGTCGCCTACCACCGACGAGCGGGGGCATGACGGACGTGGCGAGCGACGTCGGGCTGGTGCGGGCTTATGAGGATATGGCGAGTTGGGTCACGGTGGCACCGGAGAAGGCCGGGAAACAGTACTTATAGGGGGAAGGTAGCGCGGCGGTCATCGGAATTCAATGCGTAATGGCTTAGCACGCCAGCTTGCGGTGGAAAACTAGGGAAACTAAAATTATGACTGTGCCGTCCCGTCCCGTCTGGTTCGCACGCCGACATGGCGGTCAAACGAGTGCACTCAAATCATCTCCCTCCTTGTCAATAATGATTTCACGGATTTAAAAAGCCCGCAACAATTAAAGCGTATCTTTGTTTGCATCAGTTAGGTGCCTTAATTGCAGCAGGCTGCATGCAGGCACTCAGAATCGCTCACAGGCTGTACGCGAAGTAGCATGCAACGAGTCACAGCCGAGGGCACGCATGCAGCCACTTAAATCGCTGGAATTAATTAGGCTTAAACTTCTGCATGCCGTTAATTATTGCCATGCCTTGGTCTTGCTGCTTTGCTCACGAGACTAATAAACCCGGACGGAGGGAGTACCTTGGTTGGTGAGAGGTTTTAATTAAGCCCTGCAAACCAGAAAGGAGGTACTAGTACGTGCGTGATCCGCTATTTATTCATGTAGGATCGAGTAGGTCATTTCTTGAATTGAGCCCTGCAAATCGAAAAGGAGGTAGTACGTGCGTGATCCGCTATTTATCCGTGTGGGGTCGATAGTGTAGCTTGTCAGTTTCTTTAGAGGTAGGCATTTTTATCCGTGTAGGATCGATAGTGTAGCTTCTCAGTTTCTTCAGAGGTAGACATTTTTATTCAAAAAACTGCCACTTCGCATCTTGCGTTGCAAATAAAACTGCCAGGAGCGCATTTGTAGGCTAGCTAGTGATCGATCAGTAACTTGTAAACACTGAGCGAACAGAAATAAGTAACTGTTAATGCATCTCAATGATTCACAGATCATATAAAAATATGTAGCTCCAAAAGCAAAGATCAGCCACTTAGGATCTTGCGTCGCAACTAAAACTAACTAGTACGATTCCCATACATAAGATCAACATGTTAATGCATCTCAATGATTCACAGATCATATACAAATATGTAGCTCCAAAAGCAAAGATCTAGAAAAAACATCTGTTCTTCCTACTAACATGGATGCTTCTCTTGGCCAACATTCAGTACAGACTGAAAGACAAATTTGTTTGTGAAGTCTACAATTCCTCTTGCAAACGTAAGTGGTTTCACCAACAGCTGGAACCATGAGAATGAACCACACATGATGGAGGAACATCCGCTGCAATATGATTTGGTCTTCTCTCGATCACACTGTGAGACTATTTTTGGAATACAAACTTTAACTTAGGGAAAATGATGCCCATTGTATAATCAGACCAAAGCAATGAAGCACCTAGTGTTGTCCAGTAAATAGTATAGTACTACTTTTCTGTAGTCCATGAAGTGACTATCCAATCTTTGTGTCTATTTTCAAATGGCACTGCATGCAGTGACTATACTATTCTCTTGTGCAGTTCAACCAAAATAGTAACGGACAGACATCTCTGTTTGCACAAATATCAAGCAGCTAGTAAACATATACCACACCATGTTCACAGCGATGGAAGAGGTGAAATCAAAACAACCGAAATTGAGCATCCAATCATTGAATCCTGTCCTGCACCTCCAATGTAGGTCCAGCCTGCCAATAAATTCACATGCAAACCACTAGTATTACTATCTAATGACAGTACAAAAAGAGTAGCAAGATAGTAGAAAACCATGTACCTTCGTAATGAACAGCTCATAGTGCCACCAATTGGATATAAAGGTTTGGAAAAAAACATGCTCCTAATGTTGAACTAGTTGGACTTTTTGTGCAGTTCCACTAAAATCGAGCATCCCTGTTTGCATAGATATTGAAAGTGTGATTACTATAAAAGCGGCACTAGTTGAAGCATAGACTCACAAATATAAGCATTCCAATTTATTAATGGGAAAAGGTAGCAAGACTGTTTCTAACCACCTGTTTGAAGGAATAAATAAAGCAACATCGGATGATGTCAGGAAGGCATACATAGTTTTTTCTGAAAAACTGAGCCATTCCTAACCTTTCCTCTTCTTTTAAGCAAATTTTGTGCAGTTCTACTAAAATAAAATGCCATCACCTCCTTGACAATTCAGTGACACTGTACAAAAGGAAATGACTTAACATTACATCATGATGTCGGGTATGTAGTCGATAGGCATTAGAGACAAACATATAGACCTCCTCCGATAACATAATGAGCATTAATTTTAACAAAGATGTGACTAGCTTTACCGGGATAATTTGAGTGAACTCTACACCCTCTGTTCCTTAATATAAGACGTTTTCACGGTTCAATTTAAAGTACCCAAACGTCTAGCATTTAGAAAAACAGGTATTAGTTTTCTTGAGCACATATCTGGGAAAGCTTGCCACACTTTATTTATGTCCATACGCTAATGCAACACCATTTGAATACTACAAATATACACTAATCCAGTGGCTAGTGCAACAGTAGAGTAGTTAGTTTATTACAGGGTACAGTACAATGGTTTTACTAAACAGATTTCAATAAACTCTAGCACTGGAAGGGTTCTATAAGAATTAACAATACAAAATGTAAAGGTAACAAGTTTCTGCATTGGTATACTAGTTGTGCATGAGCATTAAACCAAATACAGAAGTCTAAAGGTAACTAGCATTATTAACTAATGTCAGTATAAAAGAATTGCAAACCGTGTACCTCCAAGGTAAATATCATTTCGAACTCGGGGGGACCTTAAAAATTGCTATCCCAATCTTGATAATCGATCAAACAAAAAAACTTGATCGAACGAGTCAAGAGAACAGCCGGAGGAGGAGGTGCCCACTCTTGACCTTTCCTCTTGTCTTCATAATTGTTTGTGCAGTTCAAGCAAAATAAAATGACATCAGCGCCTTGGCATTTTGGTGATGCTGTACAAAAAAATTAACTTATCTCATGAAAGTGAGGTATGTAATCAAAAGCATTAACAGTGCAAAAATCTGAAGGTAGTAACAAGTTTCATCGTTGGTATACTGGCTGTGCAATAGCATTCGAATGCCTTAGCTGAAAAATCTTTAATACATCCACAATCAACAGCTAACCCTGAAATAATCCAGTGACATTAAATGGCATTTCTTAAATTTATCGGTGGCATTAGACTGAGAGCGGCATTAGTTAAATGTGGCATCACTTTAGCAGTAGCATTACTTGACTTGAGTGCTGGCGTTATAGTAACAGCAAAAAAAGTGGCAATAAGAGCATGGGAGGCCCATTCAGATAGTGGGCGCACCAGTACGATGTACCTCCAAGGACGCAGAGTGGTGAGGGAGGTATGCTTGCCCAGAGCAACAAATATCCAGGCAGCATATGTGGATTACATCCCATTTTTGTTCTCTTTAGCCACCTTTTTCCTATGTGAGGACAAAAAACCGATCGACCTGGTCATTCTCTATTGCGTTGTCATGCCTTTCTACCCTTCTTCAACCAAGAGCCACGAGACTCATTCCTTAGCTACTGATTTTCCCCTTTTCAACCTAGGCGGGTTCGATGCCTACTCTCTTGGATAGTATAGTCTCCCTTCCTTTCCTTATTCAACCCAGACATGGATTAGTCTGCATGAAGTAGGGTTTCCTTTAATATTGCAAATTATGGTTTTCGTCTGCGTGGCCAGTAGAGCAGAGGATAGCAAATTGGGAAGATGGTGGAGTGGAAAAAGATCCACATGCAACAACGTGCCAGATGGGGCAATAGAACAAGGGTATGGTTCGAAAAGAGGTAGCATACCTGAGGGTCGGCGGGAAGTGGCTTCGCTCATGGCCATCGTCCTCCGCACACAATACGGCGGCGAGCTTGGGGACAGAGGCCATCCCACGCGGGCGCTAGGTCTGAGAGGACGGCCTTGTCGTCAGTGTGTGACCTCGCTCGCCGATGACGAG
The DNA here is from genome assembly GCF_002162155.2 of Triticum dicoccoides. Classification (NCBI taxonomy): domain Eukaryota; kingdom Viridiplantae; phylum Streptophyta; class Magnoliopsida; order Poales; family Poaceae; genus Triticum; species Triticum dicoccoides. Next base: position 52,585,917 of record NC_041393.1, on the reverse strand, counting down.
TGCGTCAACGCTGCACGTCCTTTTCTTCCCCGGTGGATCTGTGACCACCGGTGAGGAGGGAGAGAGGGGCCGTCTTTTTTAGATCTGGAGAGAGGGTGGTAGTGTGAGAAGCAAGTGGGCAGCCCTTGGCAAGAAAGCGTTGAAGCTCCAGCCTATATATCTTTTTTATACTACTAGTACTGGAGGTGGAGTAGTGGTAGAGTAGTTTATATTTTTTCTGCATACAATACCAGTTAGTCGTGCTTCAAAACTGAACGGCACACCATTAAAAAAATAAAGGTCGATAACTAATGCGGAACCTCGGGCCAACGTGGCCAGATTGCATTTTGCATGAGAAATTACACACCATGTTTCGTTGACATGTGGTCCCGTTCCAACATATCAGTGAGACGACGGCGAGTAGTAGGAGTATTTCCGAACCGACGTGTAGGCCGGGGCGCCCCTTCGTGAACCGTGGCAAACTGGAAACCGTCCACCGACTCTTCGCCTTTCCCTCTCGATTTGGAACTGCTGTCGCACGCTCTTCCTATTCCTCCTCCATTTTCCTTCAGCCCTTCACCCTTTCTTCTGCCATTGTTTGATCATCTTCTCCATGGAGGGAACAGGAAGGAAACGACCCCGTTATTCTTGCCCCGATCTGAAAGATGTCGTGGTGGAGGAACTCATTGATCGGTGCGACATCATCACCTCGGCTAGCATGGCAGGTTCGTTCAAGCCCATTCTCGACTCAACTAATAACATCATTACAAGGAACCCAAGAGTCAAGGAGCGGTTTGATCTCCCCTATCTTCTTTGCTGTGACCTTGATGACTGGCGCCGTCACAACGGAGGCCTCGCCCTGTGCAAGTTGATGCCGCTTGATAATGATATGTATGATGTTAAGATGCCATCGCTTGAGGGCAAGGCTTGGGCAGGCGCAAATGGAGATTGGGTTGTTTACATTGGGTCCAACTGCGAGTGGGAACTTGTGAATGTGTACACTCGTGACCGGGTTCCACTTCCAAAAATCTCAGCAGACTGCCCAGAGGTTGAGCACACCAGTATTGTACGCGCATTCAAATACAATCATGGTGACTGTCTTCTACGGAAGATAGCAATTTCTCGAGTTCCCAACGCTCTTGGAATTATAACAACTATGAAGTTGTTGCTATCTTCGACAAGCTTGTTGCCGTCCTTGGTGGTTTGACTGGATGGATATTGCTCAAAAATCAGTTTCTGTACACAGATGAGTACTGTGATGCAATTTAGTACGAGGGCCTTGTGTTTGCTGCCACCACTCGTGGTACTGTTTTTGCATGGCATCCTTGTTGTTTCGGTACATTTGTCTTCCACCGTAATTATAATTGTTTCATCCACATGCATGCGGCTTAGCAAGTTTCCCTTTACTAATTAACCTTCTTCTTGTGTTTCCAAGGTCCTCTGAACATTCCACCACCTATACTTGAAGATTTTTATAACGAAGGGGGAGATGACGATGGTGATGATCACGAGCATGAGGACAAGCAGCGCCCATATACTCTTTGGCGCCTGGCAACTAATTACGATGGGTCACCTCTTCTCGTGTGTATACAACCCACTGATGATGTTACTGCTAAGGAAGCAGGTGTAGTCTCCCATGGTCGCACTCTCCGGAACTATTCCAACACCCATTGCATGGTATTCAGGATGGATACTAGTGTGCTAGCGGCAACTCCTTCTCCCTGGTACAGAATTGATAGTCTTGGAGAAAACTCACTCTTCCTTGGACAAAACTATCCAATGATGGTGAAAGGCGATCCAACTGCTGTTGACACAACGTTACTACCATTTATGAGAAGCAACTGTGTCTATACCTCGGACATTTGGGTGGTTTCCTACCCTGGTACTGATATAGTAGGCCTCTTCAGCCTGGATGATCAGTCCTGCATTGGTCTCCAGATTGACAATGGATGGCCTGTCCCAGAGAATCACTTGTGGTTCAAAGCAAGCGTTTCCAACACCGAGGAATGGTTGAGTTGAAGTTCATTTCATTGCTTGTTACTTGTTGTGTGGTGAAAACTTTAGTATTTATAATGTATCCTCGTTCTCGAAGTGGGTTGATGACCTATTGTATGTAATAAAATGATATGCATGTGATAAACTTACTAAATTTATGAATGGCTTTCGAGTCGCTTCTGTGAGTGAGTGGTGCGACGAGGCAACAAATATTTTTCGAACACATACTTGTACGTGCATTGCAACAGGTTATCGGAAGGCCAATCAACAATAGTAGTACACTATTTGTACTAGCTTCACATGCTTCACGCGTCGTGCAGGTGTTTTTACTGTAGCCATATTGTACTACGTAACCAACACCTCGAATCCTCGATACTAGTAGTACTATATAGTAAGTAGTAGGAGTAGTAGGGTGGCATGGGCCAAAACAATCATTCACGTCCAGGAGTACGGTACACGCCACCAGCACGACTTCCATCTGACACCATATTTCTTGGAGTCCATGCTAGAGCAATCTCTTCAACCTCATCGTTACTCTAACTCAGCCATCACGCGGCTGGGCGAGGTGGGGGTTTGCCAATAGTCGGTTTCATTAACTGTGGTCCCACTTGTAAGGCCAACTGCAGCGCACGACCCCAAACGAACCTCCGTTTTGCACGAACTTCAACAATAATTTTGACTAGAAAAGCAAGACGAAAGAAAACAAGAACCACAAGAATACATTTTACTACTCCTGTAAGTTGGATTAGTGCCTTCTCGATGCATTCATTGTTGATCTGCGGAGGCTCGATCTTGCGTGCTTCTTTCTTCTTCGAGTGTAAAGAAGTAGACATTGCTTCCTCGCATCTGGTCTCATGTCTAGCCTCTATTCTAGTAGGAGTATCAACAAGTGCACTAATCTCATCTCTAGCCTCTGTGCTAGCTAAAAGTGATAGAACATCTACTAAATTGCGCTCTATCAATATATGGATGTACTCTTCATCCCAATACAAAAACTTGCATCCATTCTACTCCCTCCGTTGCACAATACATGCCTTCTATTTTTCAAAATATATATGTATCTAGACATGTTTTAGTATACAGGTACATCCATTTTTGGAAAAATGGAAGTCAAGTATTTTGGAACGGAGGGAGTACACAATAAAAATTTTAAGTTAGCACAACTAGTCTAATCCCAGAGCACAACCGAAGATTTGGTCGGGTTCTTCCTCCTTTTGCCGACACGTGGGACATCCAGCATCCAGGTCGTGTCATGAAAGAAAATAGAGTGGTAGTTGAAGCCATGAGATGTGCATCTTGGGTTAAACTGTAAATAGAATCTTACTACTCTTGAGTAACTCCAAAACCGGCCACCGAAGATCTTTCTTGGATTTGTTTTTCATCACCAGCACGTCGAGGTGAAAGATGTGCAGGTTCAGTGGGTCCGCTTGCGTTTTCACTGACATGTGGGACTGCATGTGAGCAAACAGACGATGGGCTCCGCACGTCCGCTGGCTGGCTGAGAAGAGAGATAGAGGAGGGCTGAGCACGGACTGCAGGAAATTTGTTCTATGTACCTCGATTTAGGCTTGATATAGTGGGGTGGCATGGGCCATAACTAGCATTCACGTCTAGCAGTACGGCACACGCCACCCACACGAGTCCCATCTGACACCAATTTTCTTAGAGTCCATGCTACAACCATCTCTTCTCCCTCCTGTTTTCTCAGCCATCGCGCGGTGGGCGGGGTGGGGGTTTGCCGATAGTCGGTTTTCTCAACTGCGGTCCCACTTGTAAGTGAAAATGCAACACCGCATGCATTCCCGCTTGAGCGGCATGCCGGACCAACCGTGTGGGGGTGCAACGTGAACACGGCAGGCTTTTCCTTTTGAACTCGTAACTTGTAAAATTTGGTTCTGCTCCATGGCGCGATCGATAGATAAAAAATAACGATTTTGCCTAGAGTAATGAGAAGTTTGGTTTTGGCGCTGTTCATGCATGGAGTACGTACGAAAATTATGAAGTTGATGTGAAAGGTAAGATAATTACTGTAGTATCATATACTACTACATGGATTTGACGGAAAGATAAAAATACATACGGATCCATCAACGACATCCTCATGCCCTAGTGCGCGGGGTCACCAACCGACGTGTGAGGAGCAGCGGCGTTGGCGGCGAGCTCAACGTGCTTCTAAAGAGTGCCGTCCAAGGTTGCCCTGCGGTCCAAGAAGGCCAGCGTCCTATCGTCCTCCTCTTGCATGTAGTAGTCCTTGTGGTTGATTTGCGCATAGACGTGGGTGATTATGTCGATGGTGTCTTGCTGCGCCAGGTGCTGCGCAGCGAGCGCGACCTCGATGTGGACATTCTTCGGCGTGGCGGGGGGCAGTCGCAGGGCGACCAGTGCGTCGAAGAGGTTGTCACCATAGTGGCCGTTGAGGGTGGCGGGCATCGCAGAGCCTGGGCGCGTCGGCTGGAGGCTTACGTCAAAGTCATCCGCGAGCTTCTTGACGACGGTGAACTTGTCGAGGAAACCGACGAGGACCTCATCGAACAAGGAGACGAAGCTATCGTCCAAGCGGCCCCTCGCCCTGGCGGCCTCAAGCAATACTACCTGGAGACGTTCCTCGTTGTCGGGCCGCAGGCCGGCGTCGTGGACCATCTGGCACAGCTAGCTGATGCTCACGCTCATCGCCTCCATGGGTCTAGCTTAGCTTCTAGTGAACTGATCTTGTGATTCGAGTGATTACTCTTGCCCTTTGTTAGCATGCGTAGGTGCATAGGATTTCGTACTACTCCTCGGCCCTCTACTGCACCTGCCTTTGGTTGTATGATAGGTGGGCCAGCCACCCCCTGTCCCACGTGTCATTCACCCAAAGGCAGTTGCCGTAAGTCAATGAAGCTGCGTCCCCCTCCGTGCCGGTGCAGTATAGTCATCTCACCGGACCTCTAGTTGGGGCCAAACAAGAGAAGTTTGATGTTTACTGGTTTATTGGTCCCCTTTGCATTTTGCGCCAAGTTTTGACCTTTGATTTAACTAATAAAATGTTAATGCATGTAAACAAAAATGTTGTGTAAGTCACATTACGAAAACCAAATAATCCCAAAACACTTAGGCACGGTGCATTAACTCCCTCCTTGCTTCTTATTTCGTGACATATCAACCAATGAGAGATGTGGGCCGTGCATGCTTTCAATGACTTGAGACTACCAAACATGACATGCAGTGTTTAGTTCATTGCATGTAATCCTATTAGTACTCCAGTTAGCAAAAAAAACTTTAAGTTATCTCGCCGATAGGAATAAAACACCATGTATTTATTTATAGAGGGAGTAATACATTTTTTATGACATGCATTACTAGATATTGCTAGTCAAATACTAAAATCTAGATGGACGTGGTAGTACTCCTAAATACAGACGGTGGTGCTACTAGTACTAGTAGTAGTACTACCAATGTAGTATTAGGAGTACTAGCACTGTACTACCCGTTGGTCAAATTATTACGTGTTGCTCCTAACAGTGAAGTGACAAGACCCTGCGCCGGAGATGACACCTGAGTATAGGCGCCGTGTTCGGCATACCATAGTCAGCCTCACCGTCTGCAGTCACTATCATCATGGCTGTAGAGCTAGCCTGCTTACAACTAGCCATGTTCAACATAATTTCCCGTGCGTAGATGCCCATGCATTGCACGGAACACCAAGATTGGGGGTGGACGGCTTCGGCAGCGGCCATCGCGCTAGATTTTTCCACGACCTTCTAGATGTGGTCGGGAGGAGATAAGGCTGATTGTGAGAGACAAGGAGTTGTTTGTAAATAGGGAACAAGTGCGGGCATCTTTTTGCAAAAACGGAGAAGCTTGGTTTGTATGCGTCAGATCTAGATCCGACGGCTATTGTTGAAAGATGGGAGGCACAACATCATCACCAACTCAGGACCTGTTTGATTCACAGGATTTTGATAACGCAGGAATAGGACACGGCAATATTACAAGTTTCAAACTGATATTACAAATGTTAGGAGTAATGTTGCACCTACGAAGAGGGAATTACTAGGAAGTTTACGTAAGAACTTTCGTTACTTTAGATGGATGCAGCATTATCGTACAAACTAAAATCCACCACCCTGACAAGGCACTAATGGGCAAATAAGTTTTCGAGTCTCTGGCCACTTGATGTTTCAAAAATAAATTCAGCTTCTGCGGAGACTTTGTCATTTAGGCTTAGACGCTTGCGGTGATCAGCACGCCATTCATTGTTGCGCCAGAGAACACCAAACCTCATTACCTTGAGCACACTTGCCTCTAGAACAAAGAACCTGGCCAATTTAATCTCAGATGTGCTGCCTCGGTAGTCGATCAAATCAATTTCTATAAGATGGAGATCAAGGCATTCGATGAGATTGTTATAGTGCAGCACATTTTTCACTTTCAGGTCTTTTTTATCTGCAAAAAAAGAGAACATATTAGAGCAGCTGGCTGCATAAGATTGCTGTGTCATCAAGAGGTACCAATATCATTTGCTCATAAGATAGGGTTGGCTGGCTAGTGATATTCTTTCACTCTCACTCTCTCTCTCTCTCTCTCTCTCTCTCTCTCTCTCTTTCTGTTTCCTCTCATTTAACTAGGAGCACGTGAAGAGCTTGGGAATTTGTTGCCTTCCACTATGTGGCCGATGCCATATTTCGCAAAAGTATGCCACATAATACGCATCAATGTCAAATCAAAAGATTTTGGCACCGGTCTCGCGATGTGAGATAGTTGGCACCGCTGTGCACACAGACCCACATGTATAAACAAATCAATCAAACCAACTACACCAGCCTCTCACTCTCCCAAACAAGTGTGTTTTTATTGCCTCAGTCCTCTCTCTCTCCCACGCAGTGTTTTCTCATTGCGTGAGTTAATTTGGCACCAGAGCAAAGTAGGTGATCCAGATTGGGGCACCAGGTGAGCAATAGAGGGGCATCGATGCCAAATGCATCACAAGTGAATTTGGCACATGTTTTGGCCTACACAGCCCACTTTTGTACTCCCTCCGTCCCAAAATTCTTGTCTTAAATTTGTCTAAATACGGATGTATCTAGTTACATTTTAGTGTTAGATACATCTGTATCTAAACAAATGTAAGACAAGAATTTTGGGACGGAGGGAATACTACCTCGTATTTAGTATAAAATTTTGACCATAAATTTACCTAAGGAAATGCCAATACACCATTTGAAATTATGTTCAAATACGAATCCAACGATATAGTTCTTGGTGACATGGATTAACGTTTTGTCAGTTAAATCTATGGTCAAATTTTGATACTACAAAATTGGAAGAGTAAACCAGGACGGAGGTAGTACTTGCTCTTAGGGCAACCATAGAGTTACTGGAGTAGTCTAAGTTACTTTCCACTATGACTAGCCTAGGCGACTATAGTAGTACAGCATAAAAACGATGCAGGTGATCACGTGATAAAAAATACTAAAAACATTTCTTTCAGTGCAGTGCGTAGATGCAGTTTTGAACACTACACTTGTCATCGTAATTTGGGAAAATTACGAAAAAATTGAGCTATGTTGTGATTACTGTTTACTTATAGGAAAGAAGTTTCACCTCGATGAGTAGCTGCTCCGTGCATGGAAAGCATGTAAGGAATCCAACAACTTGATCCAGATTGGGGCCGATAGATTTTAGTGCTAAGATCTTCACTGTGTGCATGGACTGGGTCAAGCTTGAGGGAATCATTTTCTAGAAGATGGTCGTAAATACATCAAGAAGAAATTTAAAAATGTGAATTTCAAGAAGACGGAGAAGAATATGAGTGTTGTACCTGAACGATTATGGATCCAATAAAGAGTTCGGAGAATTTGGTAGACGAGTACACCAACGCTGCCAATTTTGGCGCGTCAATGACCCTGATTTTTGTTGGACCTTCTAGATCCGATACAAGCAATCTCTCAAGGAAAGGCGCATTCTCAATGACCATAACGTGGAACAGCTGGAGTGATCTCTTCCCAATTGATGTCTTGTTGCGGGGCTAGCAAGACACATAAATCCATCGGAGATTCGTCAAGGCAATGTGGAGGCTAATGAACCCGTGGATCTGCTCAAGACGAAGGTACTCGAGCATAGTACAGCTGCGGAGCAGGTGCTCAATAGCCTTCTTCGAGATGACAACGTCAAAGAGGTCGAGCTGCTTCAGTTGAGGGAGAAGAAGGGCGGGCACGACATTAATCTGGGGAAGATAACAGGAGCAGAAGCTGGCGCGGCGCAGCGTTGGCGTGAGGCGGAGCGCGGACGGCGGCAGAGAGCGACATCGTCCAGCTTCAAAGTTGAGGTCCTCGAGATGATCTAGGGCGGGGGATAAGCACCACTCGTCGAACTTGGGTTGGACCTTGCAGTTGGTACTGAACATGCGGATGTCAAGGCGTCTGGCTGGCCCAGGGTGCGATGAAAGGATCTTGGAGACTACGGCCATATGTTTGCAATCCCTGTCGCAGAGGCAGCTGTCGACGGTGAGGTTGTGGGGGACGCAGCGCCAGAGGGGCGCCACCGCCGGGAGAGAAGGGCGGTCCGCACGGAAGATTTGGTGGGGAGGAGGCCGATGATGACGAGCAGCATGTCGTCGGGGAAGCTGCTGATGAAGTCTAGGCTCACCGGATGCGGTTTTGGCTCAAGCCGCCTCCGCTTGTTGGCTGCGTTGCTATCCATCTCAACCGGCGGCGACGCCGGTGTACACATGTGCTGGTGTGTGTTCTGTGCTAGGTGTGCGCGAGTGCGTCCTTCTATGCATGCCGCCGCGCAGTGGTGAATTGTGTGCGAGTGCATCCTTTTCACGCAAGAAGTTTGTCCTCAATGCGCCCTCAATTTACTAGCATGCGGGGTGCTACCCCGAGTGGTTTCAACTTTGTTTACTTCACCGCGTGTCAGATGGGCCTCTAGTTTACTTATTTTCACCCACTGCCACATGGGCCAGCACACCAAGATACAGAACACGAGCTGACAACGCAGCATGTGGATTGGTTGACCGGTCAACTAAACAATATACGGACCTATACGCTGACACAATGAGCATATAGTCCGTCAGTATAGAGAGTTTGAGTGAGAGGGGACGCCCGTGAGAGATAGCAGAGAGAGAGAGAGAGAGAGAGAGAAAGAGCTACTCCCTCCGTTTGATAATGTAGTTCCAATAATTTTTTTAAGTCAAACTTTTGAAACTTTGGCGAAGTTTATAAAGAAATTACTTATATTTACAATACCAAAGATAAATGATAGTATGAAGTAAGTACATGTTGTGATGAATCTAATGATCGTTCCAGATGTAAATGTTTTTCTCCACATATACCTGGTCAAACTTTTTTGAGATTTGACTTTTCAAAACATCCATATGCTTATGGACGTAACAGAGTCCCTAACGAGAGAGAGAGAGAGAGAGAGAGAGAGAGAGAGAGAGAGAGTGAAAAAAGTGTGTGTGCATGTGTGAAAGAGACATGGACAACACATGATAAAAGTAGAGAAAAAGCATGTGTGTCTTATGCAAACATATCACACATGCATCTTCGACAACGGAGGCAAGGTGAGGAGATAGTGTGTGGTTGTTTGGAACCGAGAGAGGAAGACCCCTAGCATGTGGCCACCTACGGGATTAGTTTTAAACCTCAATAATTGTTATTTAGTGCCAAGTTTGAGCATGAACATTGTATCTGGATCTCGTTTAATACGAGATGGCTACTCATTTAAATCCAAGAATAATGGTTGTTCTATTTATATGAGAGATATGTTTTATGGTCATGCCCCGATGGTCAATGGTTTATTCTTAATGAATCTCGAGCGTAATATTACACATATTCATAGTGTGAATACCAAAAGATGTAAAGTTGATAACGATAGTCCCACATACTTGTGGCACTGCCGCCTTGGTCACATTGGTGTCAAGCGCATGAAGAAGCTCCATGCTGATGGACTTTTAGAGTCTCTCGATTATGAATCATTTGACACATGCGAACCATGCCTCATGGGCAAGATGGCCAAGACTCCGTTCTCCGGAACAATGGAGCGAGCAACCAACTTATTGGAAATCATACATACTGATGTGTGTGGTCCAATGAGCATTGAGGCTCGCGGAGGATATCGTTATGTTCTCACTCTCACTGATGACTTAAGTAGATATGGGTATGTCTACTTGATGAAACACAAGTCTGAAACCTTTGAAAAGTTCAAGGAATTTCAGAATGAAGTAGAGAATCAACGTGACGGAAAGATAAAATTCTTACGATCGGATCGTGGAGGTGAATATTTAAGTCACGAATTTGGTACGCACTTAAGGAGGAATCGTTTCACAACTCATGCCGCCTGGAACACCTCAGCGTAACGGTGTGTCCGAACGTCGCAATCGCACTCTATTGGATATGGTGCGATCTATGATGTCTCTTACCGATTTACCGCTATCATTTTGGGGATACGCTCTAGAGACAGCTACATTCACTTTAAATAGGGCACCGTCTAAATCCGTTGAGACGACACCGTATGAATTATGGTTTGGGAAGTAACCTAAGCTGTCGTTTCTAAAAGTTTGGGGATGCGATGCTTATGTCAAGAAACTTCAACCTGAAAAGCTCGAACCCAAGTCGGAAAAATGCGTCTTCATAGGATACCCTAAGGAAACCATTGGGTATACCTTCTACTTAAGATCCTAGGGCAAGATCTTTGTTGCCAAGAACGGATCCTTTCTGGAAAAGGAGTTTCTCTCAAAAGAAGTAAGTGGGAGGAAAGTAGAACTCGATGAAGTACTACCTCTTGAAACGGAAAGTAGTGCAGCTCAGGAAAATGTTCCTGTGGTGCCTACACCGACTGGAGAGGAAATTAATGATGATGATCAAGGTACTTCGGATCAAGTTGCTACTGAACTTCGTAGGTCCACAAGGACACGTTCCACACCAGAGTGGTATGGCAACCCTGTCCTGGAAATCATGTTGTTAGACAACGGTGAACCTTCGAACTATGAAGAAGCGATGGCGGGCCCAGATTCCAACAAATGGCTAGAAGCCATGCAATCCGATATAGAATCCATGTATGAAAACAAAGTATGGACTTTGACTGACTTGCCCGATGATCGGCGAGCGATAGAAAACAAATGGATCTTTAAGAAGAAGACGGACGCGGATGGTAATGTCACCATCTATAAAGCTCGACTTGTCGCTAAGGGTTATCGGCAAGTTCAAGGGATTGACTATGATGAGACTTTCTCTCCCGTAGTGAAGCTTAAGTCCATCCGAATCATCTTAGCAATTGCCGCATACTATGATTATGAGATATGGCAGATGGACGTCAAAACAACGTTCCTTAATGGTTATCTTAAGAATGCTAACAAAGTATGCAAGCTCCAGCGATCCATTTATGGGCTGGTGCAAGCATCTCGAAGTTGGAACATTCGCTTTGATGAGATGATCAAAACATTTGGGTTTATGAAGACTTATGGAGAAGCCTGCGTTTACAAGAAAGTGAGTGGGAGCTCTGTAGCATTTCTCATATTATATGTAGACGACATACTTTTGATGGGAAATGATATAGAATTCTTGGACAACATTAAGGCCTACTTGAATAAGTGTTTTTCAATGAAGGACCTTGGAGAAGCTTCTTACATATTAGGCATCAAGATCTATAGGGATAGATCGAGACGCCTCATAGGTCTTTCACAAAGCACATACCTTGATAAGATTTTGAAGAAGTTCAAAATGGATCAGTCCAAGAAAGGGTTCTTGCCTGTATTGCAAGGTATGAAATTGAGCAGGGCTCAATGTCCGACCACGGCAAAAGATAAAGAAGATATGATGTCATCCCCTATGCCTCAGCCATAGGATCTATTATGTATGCCATGCTGTGTACTAGACCTGATGTAAACCTTGCCGTAAGTTTGGTAGGAAGGTACCAAAGTAATCCAGGCAAGGAACACTGGACAGCGGTCAAGAATATCCTGAAGTACCTGAAAAGGACAAAGGACATGTTTCTCGTTTATGGAGGTGACGAAGAGCTCGTCGTAAAGGGTTACGTCAACGCTAGCTTCGACACAGATCTGGATGACTCTAAGTCACAAATCGGATACGTGTATATGTTGAATGGTGGAGCAGTAAGCTGGTGCAGCTGCAAGCAGAGCGTCGTGGCGGGATCTACATGTGAAGCGGAGTACATGGCAGCCTCGGAGGTAGCGCATGAAGCAATCTGGGTGAAGGAGTTCATCACCGACCTAGGAGTCATACCCAATGCGTCGGGGCCGATCAAACTCTTCTGTGACAACACTGGAGCTATTGCCCTTGCCAAGGAGCCCAGGTTTCACAAGAAGACCAGGCACATCAAGCATCGTTTCAACTCCATCCGTGAAAATGTTCAAGATGGAGACATAGATATTTGCAAAGTACATACGGATCTGAATGTCGCAGATCCGTTGACTAAACCTCTTTCACGAGCAAAACATGATCAACACCAGAACTCTATGGGTGTTCGATTCATCACAATGTAACTAGATTATTGACTCTAGTGCAAGTGGGAGACTGTTGGAAATATGCCCTAGAGGCAATAATAAAAGGATTATTATTATATTTCCTTGTTCATGATAATTGTCTTTATTCATGCTATAATTGTAGTATCTGGAAATCGTAATACACGTGTGAATACATAGACCATAATATGTCCGTAGTAAGCCTCTAGTTGACTAGCTCATTGATCAACAGATAGTCATGGTTTCCTGACTATGAACATTGGATGTAGTTGATAATGGGATCACATCATTAGGAGAATGATGTGATGGACAAGACCCAATCCTAAGCATAGCACAAGATCATGTAGTTCATTTTGCTAGAGCTTTTCCAATGTCAAGTATCTCTTCCATAGACCATGAGATCGTGTAACTCCCGGATACCGTAGGAGTGCTTTGGGTGTACCAAACATCACAACGTAATTGGGTGACTATAAAGGTGCACTACAGGTATCTCCGAGAGTGTCTGTTGGGTTGACACGGATCGAGACTGGGAGTTGTCACTCCATATTATGGAGAGGTATCACTGGGCCCACTCGGTAGTGCATCATCATAATGAGCTCAAAGTGACCAAGTGTCTGGTCACGGGATCATGCATTACGGTACGAGTAAAGTGACTTGCCGGCAACGAGATTGAACGAGGTATTGGGATACCGACGATCGAATCTCAGGCAAGTAACATATCGTCTGACAAAGGGAATAGTATACGGGGTTACTTGAATCCTCGACATCGTGGTTCATCCGATGAGATCATCGAGGAGTATGTGGGAGCCAACATGGATATCCAGATCCCGCTGTTGGTTATTGACCGGAGAACCGTCTCGGTCATGTCTGCATGTCTCCCGAACCCGTAGGGTCTACACACTTAAGGTTCGGTGACGCTAGGGTTGTATGAATATGAGTATGGAGCAAACCGAATGTTTTTCGGAGTCTCGGATGAGATCCCGGACGTCACGAGGAGTTCCGGAATGGTTCGGAGGTAAAGAATTATATATAGGAATTGCTATTTCGGCCATCGGGAAAGTTTCGGGGTCACCCGGTATTGTACCGGGACCACCGGAAGGGTCCTGGTGGTCCACCAGGTGGGGCCACCTATCCCAGAGGGCCCCGTGGGCTGAAGTGGGAGGGGAACCAGCCCCTAGTGGGCTGGTGCACCCCCCTTGGGCCCCCCTGCGCCTAGGGTTGGAAACCATAGGTGGGGGGCATGCCCCATTTGCCTTGGGGGGCACTCCACCCCCCTGGCCGCCGCCCCCCTTGGGGGCCTATATAAAGGAGGGGGGAGGGAGGGCAGCCGCACCCTGTGTCTTGGCGCCTCCCTCCCCCTGCTACACCTTGTCCTCCTCCCGCAATAGCTTGGTGAAGCCCTGCCGGAGTTCTGCTGCATCCACCACCACGCCGTCGTGCTGCTGGATCTTCATCAACCTCTCCTTCCCCCTTGCTGGATCAAGACGGAGGAGACGTCACGCTGACCGTACGTGTGTTGAACGCGGAGGTGCCGTCTGTTCGGTGCTAGGATCTCCGGTGATAGGATCATGACGAGAACGACTACCTCAACCCCATTCTCTTGAATGCTTCCGCACGTGATCTACAAAGTGGTATGTAGATGCATCTCTCTCCTATCACTCGTTGCTTAGATGAACTCATAGATGGATCTTGGTGAAACCGTAGGAAAATTTTTATTTGCTGCAACGTTCCCCAACAGTATGGACGAGCAATGTATACTTTTTTCGACCTTCTCTTCTTTGCAATGGCCCGTCAGTGTCAGGTTTTTTTCCATCCATACAGATGATTTGATTTTTGAAAGAAACAAGTCCACCACCATGTCTCTTTTCTCTCGCTCTCCAAACAACGCCCATCAACCGGTACAATGCAATGACTATGGACAATCGGTAAACCCAACGTGCGAACGTGCGGCACTCGTCTCTCGGCGTGACAGCTTGGCACCGTCTGATTGATTAGGTCATGTTGCTCATGTAGGCTCAGAAACGCGAGGATACGAAGACATCGGGTTATGCATGTGTCCTGGAGTACTACAATCCTTCCCATCAGGGTACCCTTCTGCGTCCCCCGCTCCCCTCTTAGGCCGGCCCATGTGCGGGGCGGGAAGCACCTTGTGTTTTTTTTGCTTTTCTCTGTTTTAACTTTTTTTCCTTTTTAAAAATAATCCGGGATTTCAACAAAACAAGTTGCAAATTGTGAAATGCTTGTGAATTTAAAAATTGTTCATGATAAAAAAACAATTTCAGGAAATGATAAATGCTCGCGGATTAAAACAATGTTTACCCAATTGCAAACAGTTCTTGAATTCAAAAAATGTTCACGATTTTAAAAGTATGAAGATTGTCTTACTTTGATGAGAATCTTCTAATAATGGCGAACATTTATTGTATTTGATGAATACAATTTGAATTTGAGGAACATTTTTTGAACTTGATGAACAAAATTTATAGTCAAGAAAAAATAATTTGAAAAAATGGATGAATTTTTTTTGAGTTCAATGAACAAATTTTGAATTTGACCAACATTTGCTGAAAACTTATGAACAAATTTGGAATTTGATGAACATTTTTGCAATTCGATGAACAAATTTTGAATTTTGATGAACATTTTTTAAATCCGATGAACAAAAATTGAATTTCATGAACATTTTTGGACATTTTTTTCATTGTGGAACATTTTTTGAATTCGATGAACATAAAAGTGTTTGCAAATTTAAAAAGAAAATTCACAAAAAAAGTGAAAAGTGAAAAAGTACGTAAGTTCAAAAAAATGTTCATGATTCCAAAAAACTTTTCACGAATTTGAAAAAGATGTTTGCAAAATGGAAATGAAAAATAAAATTAAAACAAATAGTTCATGAATTTAAAGATTACTGCAAATTTAAAAATAAGAATAAAATAAAAAATAAAAATAGGAAATAAAAAAATGAAAGAAAAAAAGAAACTAGAAAAAACCAGTCCAGGGAAGGATGTGGAACCTTTCCAAAACCAGTTTTTTTAAACACTTATAACTTTATTCATACTCATAACAATTACAGGTACACTATTGGACCTAACGTCCAAGAAAATACAAAGTAACTCCTATGACTAAGAATTACAATGAAATCTCTTATAAACACATTCTTCACAGCGTCAATCTCTGCTCCAAGAAATATTCCAAAGACTTTGGCAAAGAGGCTGCAATTGGACTGCAGCAACGATGTTGTCACTCCTTCACCGCACGAACATTACCATTAGTGATTTTTGAAATCACCTTGAGTCACCACTTCAAAGGTCAAAGTTTCTGACCTGGAATCATGCTCATCACCAAACACAACCTCCAAAGCTATCTTGCCGACCGGATATGCCAATTTACCTGGTACTACACCGTGAAAAATAGTGTTTGACAGTTTAAGATTTTTATCCGTCAATCCCATGCAACGGAAGGTTTCATAATACAAGATGTTGATGCTGCTCCCTCCATCCATGAGTACTTTGGTGAACTTGTAACCCCCCACCTGAGGTGCCACCACTAAAGCCAACTGACCCAGATTATCAACCCAGGGCGGATGATCCTCTCTACTCCACACAATGGGCTGCTCGGACCAACGCAAGTAACGGGGTACTGTCGGTTCAACAACATTAACTTCCCTCTTGTAAAGCTTCTGATCGCGCTTACACAGCTAGTAGTGAAAACATGATACTGCCCGCCATTCAACTGCTTTGGGTGACTTGAAAACCTGATTGCTGCTGATTCCCCTGATTATTCTGCTGGTTGTGACCACTTTGGTTGTTCTGGTTTCCCTGATTATTCTGAAATCCAGAGTTTGAACCGCCACCGCTATAACCCAGCCCATGATATCCTGGACCTGAACCTCCAGATGGACCCTGATCATACCGGAAGAGATCAAATTTTTTGAACTCCTTCATAATGAAGAAATCCTTCCAGAGGTGTGTGGTCGGAACCTCCTTCGTCCCGTGCTTTGGGCAGGGCTGGTTTAACAGGCGCTCCAGATTCATGCCTCCACCGCGCTGGGGCGGTTTACCCTTACAACGCTGCGCATTACCCTGCACATTGGTGTTAGCCACAAAATTCGAATTGTCTTGTTTACGCTTACCATTGTTCCCATGGCCCCCCTGGTTATGCTGCTGTCCCTTCGCCCCGCCGTTCTTCTTTCCCTTCTCCGGTTTCTGTTCGTCAGAATCGGGTTCCTTGGTATTATCAGAATCAGCATACTTAACCAAGGCTGCCATAAGCGTTCCCATGTCATTGCAGTGGCGTTTGAGCCATCCCAATTTCATTTTCAGCGACTTAAACCGGCAATTGCCTTCCAATGTTATGATTGCCGAATCAGCCCTGATATGGTCTGATGAATGTAGAATTTCCGAAACCCGGTGCACCCAATGGGTCGTTGATTCGTTTTCCCCTTGGACACAAGCAGCCAGATCCACAATTGACATGGTTTGCTTGCATGTATCTTTGAAGTTGGCTATAAATCGGGCCTTCAACTCATCCCATGAACCGATGGAGTTAGCGGGCAGGCTCTTTAACCAAGAGCGAACTGTTCCTTCTAACATCATGGTGAAGTACTTTGCACACGCCGCTTCCTCTACATTCAGCATCTCCATAGCCATCTCGTAACTTTCGACCCATGACTCAGGGTTTAATTCAACGGTGTAGTTAGGCACCTTACGCGAGCCCTTGAAATCCTTGGGTAATCGCACATTGCATAGAGCCGGGATGAGACACGGCACTCCCCAGGAGCTGAAAGCAAGTCCTACACTGACGCCGCTGGCTGAACCGGGGCGGGTTGATGATGACCCGCGTACTGTGCTGCTAACGCTGCCTCCCTTCATGCTCTGCCATTATCCACTATGTCCTGAGCATTTGCACCACCACACGCCGGATTAGGCCCTCGCGGGGCGTCTCGGTTCCGCACACTGCTTGACACAACCGGTTCATCCATGTGCCTGCTGTAGCTCTTGCTTGGGCGAGGGGTTGAATGAATCCTGTCTCGGTTGTATGAATAAGCCTGCTGCTGCACCATGACAGTCTGAAGAAGATCCCTGGCCCGTCGCGTCTCAACCGCCGCTGGGGACTCACCCTCCATTGGAATAGCTGCCAAATGAGACGCCACAGCAATCATGTTGTCTAAAGGGGTGGAGAAGTGACCCGGCGGGGGTGTCATGTACTGCGGCGGGTTATCTGTTCGTCGAGGTGGGCCCATCACCTGTGGTTGATCCGGCGCTCTGGTCCTAGGCATTGCGGTCCGGTTTATCGCTACCGGGTTGCTGGTTCCTGCTCCCGGCGTACTGAAGAGATTCATCGCATTGTAATCCGTTGGCAGGCGAGACTGATGCCTTCTCCTTAGTACGTCATTCAAAGCGTTCTGATCTAACAGGAGTCGGTAATTTTTGGCATGAATCCTTTGTGACTGGGCATCCAAAGCGTCCCGTTCCTCAGCCATCCTGGTTTCCTTAGCAGCCAAATCCTCCTTGGCCTGAGTTATCTGATCCCGCAGCTTTGCAACCTCTGTATTATGTTGATCTTGAGACGCAGGGGTGACTGCTGTAGTTAGCAACGTCGTCCAGGCATCCAATAAACGGGACAGAACTTGAGCCGGCCGACGCGCAGGGCCTCCTGCCCCGGCTACCAACTCGGAAATCATTGCCACTGCTGTTGAAGATTGAGGTGCGAGTTGTGTACCAACCATAAACATTGCGACCCGGTTTGGCTGTTCAAGAGATTCCGAAATACTGCTGCCGTCGGAATAACTCTCAAACAGGCCATCCTGAACCTGATACAACGACTCAGTCTCTCTGGTAGATGATCCGCCATCGGAGTAGATAGCCGTCTCACCATCAGATACCGGTTCAGACTCAGTATCATGGATGAACCCTACCAACGCCCGCTTCACGGCAGGCTGAACCCCGGCAGGGCTTGCACGCTGAGCCGTCTCGATGAGGTCGGTGGAGATGTCTGGCTTAGGGCCCGGTTCGCCGATCTTGCCGATGAAAATGTGAATTCCTCCAAAGGGGACCCGGTACCCGTACTCAATTGAGCCGATCTCGGGGCCCTAGCCTGCGTCGTCGATGTAGAGCTTTCTGCGACGACTCTTGGTCATCCGGCTAACCACGTATCCCTTGAGCCCTTCGAAGCTGCCCTTCAAGAACTCGAAACCATCGTGCGATAGCCCCACGGTGGGCGCCAACTGTCGTGGAACTATCACGTCAGATGTCCTAACGAAAGGACTTAGTCGTGGAGCCATCGCAATGAGATTAGCTTAAAGGGGTTAAACCGGACAAAGGACACAGGGAGTTTATACTGGTTTGGCCCCTTGCGGTGAAGGTAAAAGCCTATGATCCAGTTGTGGTGTTCTTGATGTGGTCTCGATTACCAGGGAGCAAATATGCTTTGCCTAGTTCTCGAGTTGTTGTTTCTTGTCTGGCTTCTAGTTATGAGGACTAGATATGATTAGATCTACCTCTAACTGGATCAACTGGAACGAGAACTAGAGAACTAGAGGAGGCTCCAAAACTTGTATCTCCAAAGGTCAAAATCATGTAGTATATATAGGTTGGAGGGAGGGGAGTGGGCGCCACAAGGGGGGGAAGGATTCCCCCCTTGCGCCCACCAAGAGGAGGGGACTCATGACGGGGTCCTGTACTAAGGGTGGCTAAGCACCATAGAGCCCGACCTCATCAACTACAAGGGGGCTACTAGGCTCAAGACGAGAAGCAAACCCTAGGAGGCAAAGGCGATCTTCATGGTCCAGATTAGAGGGTGGTAGCTGTTGGGTAACGTAGTAATTTCAAAAAAATTCCTACGCACACGCAAGATCATGGTGATGCATAGCAATGAGAGGGGAGAGTGTTGTATACGTACCATTGTAGACCATAAGCGGAAGCGTTATGACAACGCGGTTGATGTAGTCGTACGTCTTCACGATCTGACCGATCCAAGTACTGAACGCACGACACCTCCGAGTTCAGCAAACGTTCAGCTTGGTGACGTCCCACGAACTCATGATCCAGCAGAGCTTTGAGGGAGAGTTCCATCAGCACGACGATGTGATGATGGTGATGATGATGCTGCCGATGCAGGGCTTCGCGTAAGCACCGCTATGATATGACAGAGGTGGATTATGGTGGAGGGGGCACAGCACACGGCTAAGAGATCAATGATCAATTGTTGTGTCTCCAATGGGTGCCCCCTGAAAGTGCATTATATCGACTAGAGGGGGGTGAATAGGCGATTTTTATGAATTCTTCACCGAGGAATTTGCTAGTGGGGAAATTCCTAAATGAAGAACTACTTGTAGCGGAGTAAGTACTCAAAAGTAAACAAAGTAGAACACAAGCATAGTCATCATGATGAAATGAAGACAAGCACAGAGTACAGAAAGCATAAGCACATGATAACGCAGGATGAAGACGGACAGACTGAAGAAATTAAACTGAGGAAATTGAGAAAGTCTTCAGTCAATGTCTTCAAACAGATATGAACAATCACACAACAACTGAAATGAGGAAATGAAAGAGTTGAGGAAATAGAACCAGTAAGCTTGGTGAAGACAATGATTTCGTAGACCAGTTCCAACTACTGTCTCAGTTGTACGTCTGGTTGAAGCGGCTAGGTATTTAAACCTGAGGACACACAGTCCTGGACACACAGTCCTCACCGTATTCTCCTTGAGCTAAGGTCACACAGACATTGCCCAATCACTCGTGGTAAGTCTTCAGGTGACTTCCAAACCTTCACAAACTCGGTCACTCGGCGATCCACAATTCCTCTTGGATGCTCTAGACCATGACGCCTAACCATCTGGAAGAAGCACAGTCTTCAAAAGTAACAAGCGTCGGATCCACACAGGATCAATCTCTTCAGTGATGCTCAATCACTTTGGTTTTGTAGGTGTGTTTGGGTTTGGGTTTTCCTCACTTTATGATTTTCGCTCAAAGTCCTCGGAGGATGGGATGCTCTCAAATGACAAGTGTCAGTTTCTCTCGGAGCAGGCAACCATCTAGTGGTTGTAGGGGGCGGCTATTTATAGCCTAGGGAGCAGCCCGACATGATAAGACATAAATGCCCTTCAATGATATGACCGTTAGGTGGGTAGATATTTTGGGACAGCTGGCGCATAGCACAACAACGGTCGGAAATTTGACTCTCAAATGCCTCAGAGCTATCATGTTCCTCACTGTGTAGGCAATCTGCACTGGCGAATTCCTAACTCCTCAGTCAGAACAAATTCCTCAGAGACTAGAAGAACTTCGTCTCTATCACTGAAGAATATGACTGAACTGTATGAGATTTCCAATGGCTTCACTCGAAGGGATTGGTAGGTGTAGGATTTTGAGTTGAGCATCACATGGAAATTTTTCCTTAGTATTTCCTCGACCCCCTTTAACAGTACGGTGTTTCCTATGACTCAAGAAAGAGAAAATGAAAAACTATAAAAACAAGAGTCTTCACGCTTCATGTTCCTCGAATGATTGCCAAGTCTTCAAGGTCACACCAATTTCTTCACTTTCAAAGTCTACAGAAAGTCTTCAGAAATCCAAAGTCTTCAGTTGAAGAACTTCATTTTTAGGGGTTGACTTTCTCTGTAAATATGAAACTCCTCATAGACTTATAGACCTGTGTACACTCACAAACGCATCAGTCCCTTAACCTATAAGTCTTCAATACACCAGAATCACTAAGGGGCACTAGATGCACTTACAATCTCCCCCTTTTTGGTGGCTGATGATAATATAGGTTAAGTTTTCAACGGGGATAAACATATGAAGTGTAAATACTGATATTGAGGAATTTGATTGCAAGATATAGAAGAACTCCCCCTGAAGATATGCATAGTGAGGAATTTGCTTTTGAAGCAATGCACACTTGAAGAGTATAATCATGGAGATCTCCCCCTATATCTTGTAATTCATACACGCATTTGACATATAATATGAAGAATTTGAAATGCATGATGAAATATGGTGACTGATGTAATTCAGCATGCATGCATTGACATTAATGAGGAATAAGCATGCATAAGAACTCAGCAAAAGTATCAGGTCACCATAGAGTTTAAGTTTACAACTCGATCTAGCAAAGTCATCAGAAGAACGAGAGTTGTAACTTAGCAAAAAAACGCCCATATAAGATAGACCCGTTTGAAGACTAACTCAAATTTCTCCCCCTTTGTCATCGACTGACCAAAAGGGTTGAAAAATGAGGACTAACGCCCCTGAAAAATATCATGATGATGGAGGAGCGCCAGTGTTGTTGGGGTCTTGAGTCGATGTAGGGCCTGCCGCAGTGTCGTCCAAGTCTTCATATTCATCCATGTCACGTGATGAGGAAAATGAACTGGCTACCAAGGAAGGAACCTTGACCTTCTTGTATTTCTTCGGTGGAGGAGCAGACCAGTCAAAATCTTCCTTGAAACCCATTTGCTTCAGATCTTCTTCACCATATAGATGTGGCAGAATAGCCCAGGTGTGATCGAAGACTTCATGGAGGTAGTAATGGTTTTTCTTCACTGCATTATGTGTAGCAGTCATGTTGTGAAGAATAGAACCAAACTGACGCTTAACCCATTTGTGGTTTCGATCCACCTTCTGGTGAAGACTAAGAAGCAGCTCACGGTCAGTCATCACACGAGGAGCAGTGGCTTGAGGATTTGGCTTGGATGCATTGGCAGCAGAATCATGAGTGGCAGAGTCATCATTGGTGGAATAAGATACAGCTTTGCGGAACTGACCATCCAATGGACGAATGCCTTCATCGATAATAGCAGGTGCCTTGCCTTTTTCATTAGCTGAGGAATATATCCGCTTGAGGACTTCAATTGGAGGCAAGTAGCTGAGGTGATTCTGAAAATCAGCTTTGTAGTTGAGTGAAGATCTTGTTCTAAGGAATCTCATGATCGAAGGAGCATACGGTTTCAGCTCAAACGGAGAAAGAGCAACATTTGCTAGAGTCCTCATGAAGAAATCATGATAGTTGATAGGGATTCCATGCATGATGTTGAATAGCATATTCTTCATGATGCCAACAATTTACTCATCAGATGAGTCGTGGCCTTTGATAGGACTCATAGTCTTCGTCAGAATGCCATAGATGGTTCTTGGCACATACACCAATTCCTACACGAGGAATTTGGTCCTTGGGGCTTAACCGGGCTTCAGAGGCTTCATGAGAACTTGCATGTAATGAGCAGTGAGTTTAGGCTCTTAGTATAGACAACAAGCACCTTCAGGTGGAGGACTGATTGGCAGGGCATGAAGCAATTCATAGGCCGGTGCCTTATAATGAGTGTTTTCGGTCATCCAGTCCAACTCCCAAGTGTTGATATCATCAGCATCACCTGTGATGTGTAGTGTTGCATAGAACTGAAGAATAAGCTCTTCATTCCAACCAACGATGTCAGAGCAAAAGTTGAGCAGTCCTGCATCATGAAGCATAGTGAGGACTTGAGAGAAGCAAGGCATTGATTCCATGTCCACGTGAGGAATATGCTCATGGTCGAAGACTTTGTCCTTGTTGAAAAGCAGTGAAGAATAGAAGTTTGCCTGGCTGGCAGTCCAGAAGCGCTTCCTTCTAAGATGAGCATTGTCATAAGGATTGAATTCAGTGAAGAAAACATGCTTGCCGAAGAAGTCATCGGCCTTGAATTTTTGCTTCTTTGAGAAGGGATCCTTTGGCTTGGGCTGAGGAGTGTCAGTCAATTGCATCACCACCTCAGGAATCACAATCTCAGGATCCACGGACTGAGGAATGTCAGGCTCTTCTTCAGCTGCAGCATGGGTCTTCAATTCTTCATTTACATTTTCATTAGCACTAGTGGCTAGAATTTCTTCATGGACAGATGGGGTTGCATGAGGTTCTTCAGATCCCATTTGTGCTTCAGTAGCAACAGGGGACTGAGGAATTGCTTGAAGTGGAGTGAACATTGGAGAGTTGGGGTGCTGACTTCCCCAAAAGTCATCATTCAGTACAGGTGTCGTACAACCAATGTCCACATCCTCATCTTCCATTTCTTCAACCCCGGCCTCTTCAACAGTGAACTGAGGCATAGGCGAGGAGACAAGTGGTGTTGAAGGGATTGTATCCACTTCAATTTCTTCATCCAACTGCTCTAATGAAGCAACAGAAGGATTCTCTTCATCGGATTCGCTTGGAATCACATAATCTTCACCAAAAGGAACAAGGTCCTTTGATGGCATGAATGAGACAGGAACGACATCAATTGGGTTTTCAATTGAGCTTGTCAAAGGCTTCATCTTCTTCGGAGCTGAAGAATCTAATGAAGTTGATGCCTTCCTTTTCTTCACAGCTGCACACTCTGCAGCCTTGGTCTTCTTTGCATCTGATGCAGATGGAAGGATCGGAGTTGGTGTAGGCGCAGGAGGAGCAAAGGAATTTGGTTCAGTTTCTTCAGGCACAACCGATGCAGTTGCCCTGACTTCTTCATTTTCTTCAGGCACACCACTAGTGGATGTCCTGGCAATTTCTTCAGCGGCTGGAATGCAGTCATCAGCCCTGGTACTTTCATTTTCTTCAGCAGCCTGATTGTCATCAGCGGTGCTGGCTTGTTCTTCAGTAGGCTTAGCAGATGCGTCAGCCTGAGGATTTTCATGCTGCGTTGGGGCTGCAACATTTGAAGTGAGTTTGTCAGTAATGTTTACAAATCTGACTTTGGCTCCAAGCCAGTCAGCATACTAGCAATCAAATTCATCACTCAGTTGCTTGATTCCAGCTTGCAAGGCAATGAGTTGTTCAGGGGTAAGAGTGAGGACATTGTCCTTGAGGTAGCGCTGCTTCTTGTGCTGCGCTTTCTTCACTCTTCTTCCTTCTTCAAATTTCCACTTCTCTTCTTCAATGTAGGCAATCAAAACATGACTTTGACCAGGAGTGAGGTTCATCTCCGGTAAAGGCGTGTTTGGGTCCTTGTGCCATAAATTGATGAAGTCTAGGATCAACTTCGAATCCAGTAGCATTGGCACATTGCTGCCTTTGGCTCTAGCGGCCCTGGCCTGCCTGTCTCTGATGATTTCAGCAAGTTCTTCATTATTAGCCTCATCGTCATCAGAGGGCACTTGAAAGGCGACCTGCTTCTTGTGGGGACTTGGTTGAAGGCCTCGTCCAGCAGTGGCCTTTTTCTTCAACAGAGAGGGGCCATTTGAGGAATTTGGTGCAGCTGAGGAACTTGCAGATGCTCCTGAGGCAATTGAGATGCATGTAGTCCTTTGACATGTGGCGAGATGCACAGGTGTAGAGGATTTAGTCGGAGCAGCTGAAGACTTTGTCGGAGGAGCTGAGGACTTTGAAGGAGGAGCAGATTGAGGAATTGGCCGTGAGGGCTTTGAAGAATCTGGCCATGAGGGCATTGCTGAGGAACTTGGCTGTGAGGGTATTGACGGTGAAGCACTTGGCTTGTGAGTAGGCTTCTTAGGCATGGACTTCTTCGGCTTGCTTGCAGAGGCCTCAGCAGTAGTAGTAGCAGCAGCAGAATCTTCATTGAATTTCCTCACTGCTTCCTTTGCTTGTTTGGTCAGTTTGGCCTAGCGCTTTGCCCATTCATCAGGATAGTCCTCACCGCTCTTGAGGCTGGTGGGATCTGCCAATTGGCCAGGTGCCAATGGAGGTCTTGGGCATGGAGGGTTGAGAGTGAATTTCTTCATATACTTGGGAGTGACATATCTGTAGTCCCTCCATTCCTGTTCCCATCGCCTCTCAATCTTTTGAATACGCACCTTGCGCTAATTTCTATCCTCCTCAGGGGGTGTGCAGTACCCAACATAAATGTCATCAGGGATTTCAAATGTTGTGTTGACCTCAAGCCTCTTTCCACCCTTCTGTGGCTTCTTACCGTCAGCCATTTTCTTCAACTGAGGAATATGAACAACTGAAGTTTCTGAAGAGGTATGCAACTTTTCTTCAAGGAATGCTGCAAATGAGTTAAGTTGATGAGAACCTAGTGATTTAGCAGCGGACATGTGTACCTGTGAATAGAGTATAGTTCCGAGGAATTTGGAGAGGTCATATGCGTTCTCAGAAGGTTTTTCAAAAAGGATAAGTTTGAGGAATTTGACAAGATGAGTCTTGAGGAATTTCACTAAGCATGCTTTGTCTTAGGTTCCAGAGTTGTATAGATCGAAGATCCACACAATTGAGGAATCTTGAAGAAAATCATTGCTTAGAGAAACAAATCAAGAGCAATGACATGTGAGGTGTTTAGTGTGTGAAGATTTCAAGAATAAACACCTTTGAAGATTTTCAAGAAAACATTCGAATCAAAGAGGGTAGTAAAAGTAACTTTTAATTACCCTTGATGAAGAACACGACGAACTGGGAAGTGTAGATGTGAAGTTCGTCAGCTCAGATATTCCATGCCCTAACTCAGCAGAGGAAGACAGCTATGCCGGTGGCGGAGTGAAGAAATCCGCAACCGGCGCGAGTACGACGGTGATGAGGTCGAGGCAGTGAAGCTCTTCCTCACCGGCGACGATGAAGTAGCGGCGGCACTAGGGTTTGAGAAGCTCGAGCGGGTGTGAGAATGAGCGGATTAAAAACAAAGTGAGGAAGAGGAGGGGGGGATATTTATAGTCAAAGTAAAAAACTATACGCCCGAAGAAATTAGACGAATGTGCCCCTTACCCTTCTCATTCGCTTGACATGTGTCACCCACATACTGAGAGGTGGCGATCGTGTAAGATCGTGGGTGAATAGATAAGTATTGTCATGGGATGTGGAACGGTTTGAGCGGCAAAGCCGAAAATTTTGTAAGATAAGTTAAAAGTTCCGTTAGCAATTTCTTCAGCTGACAAGGACACATTGAAGATTTTGAATGAGTTTCAAATAGAACGCACATGAAGAATTTGTGAATAGACTTGGTTGAGTTTAGCATAGAGGGGGAAGGGTCCGATCACATTCACTTAGCAGAAAAATCAACTTGAAGAATTAGCAATAAGTGAATGCTGTAGAGGACATAAACTCATAAATTTATATATTCAAATAAAGAACAATGCCGGAAAGAGTGAAGACAATGCAAAGTTGAAGAATTTGAAAAACTGAGGAATTTCGAAAACGAAGAAAAACTCAAATTGAAGATTTTCAACTTTGGTTGGTGGCAACCCACCGTATAAGAAAGCTGATTTCAGACACCGCATACAATTATCGTAGGGCTCTGAGAGTCAATTTCTTCATTAATTTCTTCACACTTAGAGGGTTAGTCTTCATTGGTTGAAGAAAAATGTTACTTTGTGTGTTGCGCATCTAAGTCATCAAGTCAGCATAAGTGTTAAGATGTGAGTCCTTTTCAGAGAACATTAGAAGATTCTAGGATATTTAGCTCACACCGTAACTTGCTAAATCTCTTCTCATCCAAGGGCTTAGTGAATATATTGGCCAGCTGGTCTTTAGTGCTTGCATGGTCGATGGAGATGTCGCCCTTCAACACATGATTACGAAGAAAATGATGACGAATCTGGATGTGCTTTGTCTTCGAGTGCTGAACTGGGTTATGAGCAGTCTTGATAGCTCTCTCATTGTCGTAGTAGAGAGGCACATTCTTCACGTTGATGCCATAGTAATTGAGCACAGCATGATCCAGCAGCAATGTACTCAGCTTCTGCAGTGGAGAGTGATATGCAGTTCTGTTTCTTCGAGGACCAAAAGACCAAAGATCGTCCGAGGAAATGGCATGTGCCTGATGTTGACTTGTGGTCCACACGATCACCAGCATAGTCAGAGTTTGAATATCCAATGAGATCAAATGAAGAGCCTTTGGGATACCATAATCCAAGTGTTGGTGTGTGAGCTAGATATCGAAGAATGTGCTTCACAGCTTTATGGTGTGATTCCTTCTGTGTAGCTTGAAATCGGGCACACATGCAAACATTAAGCATAATATCTGGCCTAGATGCACATAGGTACAATAAAGAGCCAATCATGGAGCAGTATACCTTTTGATCGAAGTCTTTACCGTTTTCATCAGTGCATAGATGGCCATTTGTGGGCATTGGAATTTTGACCCCTTTGCAATCTTGCATGCTGAATTTCCTCAATACATCTTTGAGGTATTTCTCCTGAGATATGAATATGCCATTGCGCTATTAACGAATTTGAAGACCTAAAAAGAATTTCAATTCTCCCATCATAGACATTTGATATTCTTCACTCATCATATAGCCAAATTCATCACTGTAACGTTGGTCAGTACAGCCAAAAATTGATCATCAACATAAATTTGGCACACAAACAATTCACCATCATAAGATTTAGTGAAAAGAGTTGGGTCGAGTGAACCGGATTTGAAGCCTTTCTTCATGAGTAATTCTTTCAAAGTATCATACCACTCCCGAGGGGCCTGCTTGAGGCCATACAGGGCCTTATTGAGTCTGAAGACTTTGTCAGGATGCTTTGGATCTTCAAAACCCGGGGGTTGAGCAACATATACTTCTTCCTCAAGCTTACCATTGAGGAATGCACTTTTCACATCCATTTGTTGTAAGATGATATCATGATGGCTAGCATAAGCAAGTAATGTGCGAATAGCCTCAAGTCTAGCAACAGGTGCAAAAGTTCCATTGAAATCAATTCCTTCAACCTGTGTGTAGCCTTGAGCTACAAGCCGTGCCTTATTCCTCACCACAAGGCCATTTTCATCTTGCTTGTTGTGGTAGATCCACTTTGTGCCAATGATGTTGTGCTTGCGAGGATCTGGACGTTTGACCAGTTCCCAGACGTTGTTGAGCTTGAACTGATGCAATTCTTCTTGCATAGCTTGAATCCACTCAGGCTCCAGAAATGCTTCATCTACCTTAGTGGGCTCTCTGATAGAGAAAAAAGCAAAGTGCCCACAAAAGTTAGACAAATGTGAAGCTTTTGAATGTGTGAGAGGACCTGGTGCTTCAATGTCATCGATGATCTTCTCGACTTGCACTTCGTTTGCAATCCGAGGATGAGCGGGTTGTCTTTGAGGAATTTGATCCGCATTTTCTCAAGAGCATTTTCCTCGGAACCATTTTCTTTAGGTGCGCCAGCTCGACGTTCTTCATGTTCTGGAATGAATTCTTTAACAGATTCTTCGGTAGGAATGACATCCTCAGTAGCCTTGAACTTGATAGATGCCTCAGGTGCTGGTTCATCTAACACAGAAGTAGGTGCTCTCTTTGCGAGCCATTAGTTTCATCGAACCGCACATCTACAGTTTCAACAACCTTGTGGAGAACGTTGTTGAAGACTTTGTAGGTGTGCGAGTCCTTTCCGTAACCATGCATAAAACCCTCATGTGCTTTCGGTGCAAATTTAGAATTGTGATGAGGATCTCTAATCCAACATTTAGCACCGAAGACTTTGAAGTAACTCACATTGGGTTTCTTGTCAGTGAGGAGTTCATAAGAAGTCTTCTTGAAGAATTTGTGAAGATATACTTTGTTGATGATGTGACACGCAGTATCAATTGCCTCAATCCGGAATCGACGAGGCGTCTTGTATTCGTCAAGCATAGTGCAAGCCATCTCAACAAGACTTCTATTTTTGCGCTCCATGACGCCATTCTGTTGAGGAGTATAAGGAGTAGATAACTCATGAGTAATACCAAGTTCATCAAGATAGTCATCAAGACCGGAATTCTTGAACTCAGTCCCATTGTCACTTCTGATGTGCTTGATCTTCACACCAAAGTTGGTTGAAGCCCTCGAGGAAAATCGTTTGAAGACTTCTTGCACCTCATGTTTGTAAGTGACAATGTGCACCCATGTGTAACGAGAATAATCATCAACAATAACAAAGCCATATAGAGATGCATCATTTGTAACAGCAGAACAATGATTAGGACCAAAGAGATCCATGTGAAGCAATTCAGATGGTCAAGTGGTAGTCATGATAGTCTTCGCTGGATGCTTGGCCTTTGTCATCTTTCCAGCTTCACAGGCTCCGCATAAGTGATCCTTGAGGAATTTGACATTCTCAATGCCAATGACATGCTTCTTCTTCGCAAGCGTGTGCAAATTCCTCATGCCAGCATGCCCAAGTCGTCAATGCCATAGGCAGCCTTCTGAAGCTTTTGCAAGTAGGCATACGATTGGTTGTGGTCCTGTAGAGAAATCAACAATGTACAAGTATCCTCTCCTAAAGCCTTCGAAGACTTTGGAATTGTCAGCTTCCATGATCACAACACAATGATATTTGCCAAAGACAACAACCATATCGAGATCACAAAGCATTGAGACAGACATGAGGTTGTATCCTAAGGACTCGACAAGCATGACTTTGTCCATGTGTCGATCCTTTGAGATCGCAACCTTACCTAGACCCAATACCTGACTTTTGCCTTTGTCAGCGAAGATGATATGCTTCAGATGTGACAGTGATAACAGAGCATCCATCAATAGATTCTTGTCACCAGTCATGTGATTTGTACATCCACTATCGAGGACCCACTCATTGGCTTTGGGTTGATCATCCTGCAGATGAATTAGTGCATCTTACGAACTCATATACTTCATCAGTGAAGAATATGACATCAATATCATCAGATCAATCTCATCAAGCAAAAGAACAGACAAAACAGTTGAGGACGTGTGAAATGAAAGTTCATTTCATCATGATTAGCCTGCGTCCTTTCAGGCACTGTCCAGGTCTCCGGCAAATTCTTCAGACGTTTTGAGCACGTCTGGAGACCTGACCGTGCATAAGAGATTAGTTCTTTTTCTTCACCACCCACATCTGAAGGGGTGGCAAAGAATACATCACTCTGCGAGCACCATATGAGAAGGGTGGCATAGAAGCCAGTCGACTTTGTTTCACATAAGAGGGGTTAGGATAAGCATATGAATAAGCAGAGAAATTCTTCGAGGACTTATGAACATAATGGTTGGAAGAATAATGCTCATATTCATAGCCCTTAGCTCTTCCCTGCGAAACAGAGGAATTAGCACGATGATTATCATATGAGGATTTTGATCCTTTTGAGGAATTTGATCCACGTGAGGAATTTGGTCCGTATGAGGACTTGGATCGATATGAAGAATTTGGTCCATATGAAGAATTTGATCTGGAGTTCCTATTCTTCACAGGTGGTGTCATGAGGACATTCACCTGAAGAATTTCAATGCAACTTTTGGGAACCCAGATTTTCTTCATAGGGGAACCGTTCCTGTAGTTAGTGCCAACATATCTAGCAAATACTTCACCATTCTAGTTTTTGAACAGTTTATAGTTGGAGTCAAATGACTCATCAGAAGAGTGAGGAGAATCACATGTAAAGCCAGATAAATTGGATGGATCAACTGGAGGTCCCTTTGCAGCAACCCATGAGGGTTTGGGGTACTGCTCAGGCTTCCAATATTTTACATCAGCATTGAGTTTCCTCTCAAAGGCAATACCCTCTTTCCTAGGGTTCCTGGTGAGGATCTGCTTTTTAAGCACATCACAAAGAGTCTGATGCCCTTTGAGGCTTTTGTACATGCCTGTCATGTACAATTCCTTCAGTCCTGCATCATCAGTGATACTAGCAATGTCCTCAGATGAGGAATTAGTGATAGCAGAGACAGATGAGCAATTTGTAGCATTAGAAACATTTGAACATTCAGGTGAAGAATTAGCAGTTTCACGTTCAATGCACTTCAAACATGGAGGAACAAATTCTTCCTGAGTAGCGCTGATTTGTTGAGCAAGTAATGAATCGCGCTCCTTCTGAAGATCTTCATAACTCACTCTTAGCTTCTCAAGGTCTTGTTTTATTTGAAGAAATTCATAAGAAAGCTTCTCGTGATCAGATAAGAGAGTGTTATGATGACCTTGAAGGGTGTCAAACTTGGACTGAAGCGTCTGAAGACTTTCAGCCAAAGCTTTTGACTGATCCATTTCCTCACCCAACATATCATCGCCCTTATTTAGCATGTATTAAACCTTTTCCAAAGCTCTTTCTTGTTTAGTGGCAAGGGAAGTAAGTTTGACATAGCTGGGGCCAAATTCATCACCTGGTTCATCATCACTAGATTCGAAAAGGTAGCATTCAGTTACCTTAGCACCCTTTGCCATAAGGCACTGTGAAGAGGATGATGATTCAGGTGCGAAAGTCATCTCCTTGAGAGAATCCTTGAAATCCTCAAACCAAGGATCATGACGAGTACGATGACCTTCGTAGACCTCAGAGAGCCGGTCCCAGATTAGCTTCACGTGATTGAGATGCATGACGTTCCTGAACTGATTTTGGGACAAACAGGAGCAGATGACATCCTTCGCTGTGAGGTTGAGTAGAGTGTACTTGCGAATGTCATCAACCTCCGCCATCTTGCATAGATCGATAAGACCAATCTCAATGACGGTCCACAGTTCGTTGTTCATTGCCATGAGTCGCTTCTTCATCATGGCCTTCCACCAGGGATACTCATGACCGTCAAGGATGGGGCAGGATACATTCCTCATTCCTGCAGTCGACATAACTAAAACTCCAGGCGGTTAAACCAAAATCACACAGAACAAGGGAGTACCTTGCTCTAATACCAATTGAAAGCACGTTATATCGACTAGAGTGGGGGTGAATAGGCGATTTTTATGAATTCTTCACTAAGGAACTTTCTAGCGAGGAAATTCCTAAATGAAGAACTACTTGCAGCGGAGTAAGTAATCAAAAGTAAACATAGCAGAACACAAGCATAGTCATCATGATGAAATAAAGACAACCACAGAGTACAGAAAGTGTAAGCACAGGATAACGCAGGATGAAGATGGACAGACTGAAGAAATTGAACTGAGGAAATTGAGAAAGTCTTCAGTCAATGTCTTCAAACAGATATGAACAATCACACAACAACTGAAATGAGGAAATTACAGAGTTGAGGAAATAGAACTAGTAAGCTTGGTGAAGACAATGATTTGGTAGACCAGTTCCAACTGCTGTCTCAGTTGTACGTCTGGTTGGCGCGGCTAGGTATTTAAACCTGAGGACACATAGTCCCGGACACACAGTCCTCACCGTATTCTCCTTGAGCTAAGGTCACACAGACATCACCCAATCACTCGTGGTAAGTCTTCAGGTGACTTCCAAACCTTCACAGACTCGGTCACTCGGCGATCCACAATTCCTCTTGGATGCTCTAGACCATGACGCTTAACCGTCTGGAAGAAGCACAGTCTTCAAAGGTAACAAGCGTCGAATCCACACAGGATCAATCTCTTCAGTGATGCTCAATCACTTTGGGTTTGTAGGTGTGTTTGGGTTTGGGTTTTCCTCACTTGATGATTTTCGCTCAAAGTCCTTGATAACCCACAAGTATAGGGGATCGCAACAGTTTTCGAGGGTAGAATATTCAACCCAAATTTATTGATTCGACACAAGGGGAGCCAAAGAATATTCTCAAGTATTAGCAGCTGAGTTGTCAATTCAACCACACCTGGAAACTTAGTATCTGCAGCAGAGTGTTTAGTAGCAACGTAATATGATAGTGGTGGTAACGTTAACAAAAGTAAAGACAGTAAAAGTAATGTTTTTGGTATTTTGTTGTGATTGTAACAGTAGCAACGGAAAAGTAAATAAGAGAGAACCAGTATATGGAAAACTCGTAAGCACCGGATCAGTGATGGATAATTATGCCGGATGTGGTTCATCATGTAACAGTCATAACATAGGGTGACACAGAACTAGCTCCAGTTCATCAATGTAATGTAGGCATGTATTCCGTATATAGTCATACATGCTTATGGAAAAGAACTTGCATGACATCTTTTGTCCTACCCTCCCGTGGCAGCGGAGACCTATTGGAAACTAAGGGATATTAAGGCCTCCTTTTAATAGAGAACCGGAACAAAGCATTAGCACATAGTGAATACATGAACTCCTCAAACTATGGTCATCACTGGGAGTGGTCCCGATTATTGTCACTTCGGGGTTGCCGGATCATAACAGATAGTAGGTGACTATAGACTTGCAAGATAGGATCAAGAACACACATATATTCATGAAAACATAATAGGTTCAGATCTGAAATCATGGCACTCGGGCCCTAGTGACAAGCATTAAGCATAGCAAAGTCATAGCAACATCAATCTCAGAACATAATGGATACTAGGGATCAAACCCTAACAAAACTAACTCGATTACATGATAAATCTCATCCAACCCATCACCGTCCAGCAAGCCTATGATGGAATTACTCACGCACGGCGGTGAGCATCATGAAATTGGTGATGGAGGATGGTTGATGATGACGACAGCGACGAATCCCCCTCTTCGGAGCCCCGAACAGACTCCAGATCAGCCCTCCCGAGAGAGATTAGGGCTTGGCAGTGGCTTCATATCGTAAAACGTGATGATTTCTTCTCTCTGATTTTTTTCTCCCCGAAAGCCAATATATGGAGTTGGAGTTGGCGTCGGAGGGCCACCAGGGGGCCCACAAGGTAGGGGGTGTGCCCAGGGGGGTGCGCCCCCCACCCTCGTGATAGGGTGTGGGCCCCCTGGTCTTCATCTTTGGCGAGGATTTTTTATTGTTTTTCTAAGGTGTTCCGTGGAGTTTCAGGTCATTCCGAGAACTTCTATTTTCTGCACATAAAACAACACCATGGCAATTCTGCTAAAAACAGCGTCAGTCCGGGTTAATTCCATTCAAATCATACAAGTTAGAGTCCAAAACAAGGGCAAAAGTGTTTGGAAAAGTAGATATGACGGAGACGTATCAACTCCCCCAAGCTTAAACCCTTGCTTGTCCTCAAGCAATTCAGTTGACAAACTGAAAGAGAAAAAGAAAAACTTTTACAAACTCTGTTTGCTCTTGTCGTTATAAACATGAAAAGCCAGCATTCAAGTTTCAGCAATATTATGAACTAACCATACTCACAATAACACGTAGGTCTCACAATTACTCATATCAATAGCATAATCAGCTAGCGAGCCATAATAGCAAAACTCGGATGACAACACTTTCTCAAAATAATCATATCATGATATAATAAAATGGTATCTTGCTAGCCTTTCTGAGACCGCAAAACATAAATGCAGAGAACCTTTAAAGATTAAGGACTGACTAAACATTGTAATTCATGGTAAAAGAGATCCAGTCAAGTCATACCCAATATAAACCAATTATAATGAATGCAAACGACAGTGTGCTCTCCAGCGGGTGCTTTTTAATAAGAAGGATGATGACTCAACATAAAAGTAAATAGATAGGCCCTTCACAGAGGGAAGCAGGGATTTGTAGAGGTGCCAGAGCTCGGTTTTAAAATAGAGATTGAATAACATTTTGAGCGGCATACTTTTGCTGTCAACGCAACAACTATGAGATGACGATATCTCCCATGCTAAACAAATTATAGGCGGTTCCCAAACAGAATGGTAAAGTTTATACTCCCTCTCCTCCACAAGCATCAATCTATGGCTTGCTCGAAACAACGAGTGCCTCCAACATTCAACGGGTCCCAGGGGGAGTTTTGTTTGTAGTTATTTTGATTTAGTTTGCATAAAGCATCGGACTGGGCATCCCGGCGACCAGCCATTTTTCTCGTGAATGAGGAGCGGAGTCCACTCCTCTTGAGAATAACCGCCTAACATGGAAGATAAGGGCAGCCCTAGTTGAAACATGAGCTGCTCGAGCATACAAAACAGAATTTCATTTGAAGGTTTGGAGTTTGGCACATACAAATTTACTTGGAACGGCAGGTAGATACCGCATATAGGAAGGTATAGTGGACTCAAATGGAATAACTTTGGGGTTTAAGGATTTTGGATGCACAAGCAGTATTCCCGCTTAGTACAGGTGAAGGCTAGCAAAAGACTGGGAAGCGACCAACTGAGAGAGCGACAACAGTCGTAAACATGCATTAAAATTAATTTACACCGAATACAAGCATGAGTTGGATATAATCTACCATGAACATAAATATCATGAAGGCTATGTTGATTTGATTCAACTACATGCGTGAACATGTGCCAAGTCGAGTCACTCAATTCATTTAAAGGGGGATACCATCCCATCATACCACATCATAATCATTCTAATAACATGTTGGCACACAAGGTAAACCATTATAACTCATAGCTAATCAAGCATGTCACAAGCAACTATAATCTCTAAATATCATTGCAAATATGTTTACTTCATAATAGTTAACTCAGGAACGATGAATCATCATATTTACAAAAACAAGAGAGGTCGAGTTCATACCAGTTTTTCTCATCCCAATAAGTCCATCATATATCATCATTATTGCCTTTCACTTGCACGACGGAATGATGTGAATAATAATAAGAGTGCACATGCATTGGACTAAGCTGGAATCTGCAAGCATTCAACTCAAGAGAGAAGACAAGTAATATGGGCTCTAAATTAGATAAACAATCATGCATATAAGAGACACTAAGCATTTTTAATATGGTCTTCTCGACCCCCAAAGAAAGGAAAAGAAATAAAAACTATTTACACGAGAAAGCTCCCAACAAACAAAAGAAGAACGGGAAATATTTTTGGGTTTTCTTCTTAATTACTACAGCAAAGAAATAAACTACTACTATTTTTTTTTTGATTTTTTCTTAAGGTTTATCAAACACACAAGAAGAAAGCAGGAAAAAGTAAATAAACTAGCATGGATATTACAGTGAAAGAGTATGAGCACCGACATCTAGCAATGAGTGTGTGTGAACATGAATGTAATGTCGATGGGAAATACATACTCCCCCAAGCTTAGGCTTTTGGCCTAAGTTGGTCTATTGCCAGGGATAACCTGGCAGATACCCGTAGGTGAAGCTGGGGTCATACTGTGATGCAGCGGCTATTGCCGCCTGAGCTGTAGCATGGCGTCGAGCAGCCTCCGCTCTCCTCTCGTACTCATCTGCCTCCTCTCTGGTAATAATATATCTTCCTTTTGTCTAAAAATCAAAGAAGGCAAGAGCAGGAAGAGCAATATGGACTACATGACGTTTGTTAAAGATTAGTCGATACTGGAGAGGTGGTTCAGTCCTCTCAACAAACTAGTGGGAAACCATAGAATCAAAATCTAAATAAGAAGGGGGTAACTCCATATCACCCTCACGAATGTCTATCTCAAGAAAATTAGCTAAGCGGGTTGCATAAATTCCTCCAAAGAAATCTCCGTTATGTCTATTCTGATGCAACCTGCGAGCTACAATGGCTCCCATATGATAAGATTGGTCTCCTAACACAGCACTCCTGAGAATGCTGAGATCAGGGACACACATGTGACATGCTTCATCCTTAGCATTTATGCATCTACCTATGAAGAGAGCAAAATAATGTATAGCAAGAAAGTGAATGCTCCCTAAAGTGGCTTGTGTTATATCTCTAGATTCCCCCACAGTTATTCTAGCAAGAAAGTCTCTATATTCAGATTTAGGGGGATCCCTGACACTACCCCATGATGGAAGTTTGCAAGCAGAAGTGAAATCCTCTAAGTTCATGGTATAAGATTTGTCATAAAGGTCAAACATGACTGAAGGAGAATTACGCGAAGATGAAAACTCAAACCTCCTCACAAATGAACTTGTGAGATCATGATACTGGGGCTTTTGTCAGCTTCAAAGTCCTCAAGACCGGCGTTGCGCAAATATGCGCTAAATTCTTCTTTGATTCCCACTTGATTCATAAAATTTTCCGAAGGCCATTCACAGGGCCTCACGGGAGCATCTGTTGGTGGTTCCTCGTCAGCATCACCTATTGCAAGCCTGGGGCCTTGCTTCCTTGAAGGGCCACCTTGGAACATCCTCCTAAACATATTGTTTCCTCTGAGAAATTTCTGAAAATTTTAGTAACTTCAAATAAAAGTGAACAACTTCAATAAAATTGATAGCAACAACTCCTGCAAGTGCCTAGAGCCCGTATAAAGCATTGGAACTACTTGGAACCATATAAATTTGACATGCAAGCTCAAGAACATGGTCACCTATGCAGCACAATTTTGCAATGAATAAAGCACTAGAAGAAAAACTAATTGGACCAATGGAGGAGTCACATACCAAGGAACAATCTCCCCAAGCAGTTTTGCGAGAGGTGCTTTGAGCAAGGAGATCGAAAATCACAGCAACGGGGGCTGGAACTCGTGCTTGAGTTGGTTTTTCGTGTTTGTGTGAGGCAGAGGAAGAAGATGGGTGCAAGAATAAGTGGAGGAGGGACACCGTGGGCCCATGAGGTAGGGGGCGCGCCCAGGGGGGTAGGGCGCGCCCTCCACCCTCGTGGCCAGGTGGCAGCTCCCCCCGCGGTAATTTTTGCACAGTAAATCCTCAAATATTCCCAAAAAAATCATATTAAATTGGCATGGCATTCTGAGGACTTTTATTTTTGGGGTATTTTTATATTGCACGATAAGTCAGGAAACAGATAGAAAAATACTATTTTACTTTATTTCTACTAAATAAAAAGGAAATATAAAGAGGGTACAGAAGGTTGTGCTTCTAGTTTCATCCATCCCATGATCATCAAAATGAACCCACTAACAAGGTTGATCAAGTCTTGTTAACAAACTCATTCTGAATAATCACGAAACCAGAGAAATTTCGAATAACACTAAGTTACCTCAAAGGGGATATGAAAATCCCCAACAATAAGAATATCGTACTTTTTCTTGACAGTAGGGAGAGGAAATTCAAAACCTCCAAATATAATCGATGGAATTTTTCCAATAGAGTTGATACTATAAACTTGAGGTTGTTTCCTCGGGAAGTGTACCGTTTGCTCATTGACATTAACATGAAAAGTGACATTGCCTTTGTTGCAATCAATAACAGCCCCTACAGTATTAAGAAAAGGTCTTCCAAGAATAATAGACATACTATCATCCTCAGGAATATCAGGAATAACAAAGTCCGTTAAAATAGTAACGTTT
The DNA here is from genome assembly GCF_002162155.2 of Triticum dicoccoides. Lineage (NCBI taxonomy): Eukaryota > Viridiplantae > Streptophyta > Magnoliopsida > Poales > Poaceae > Triticum > Triticum dicoccoides. The sequence goes on along the minus strand of NC_041393.1, from coordinate 52,547,627 downwards.
GCAACCACAACAGGCACATCCTCACAAATACCGACATGTATAGCAGTTGATTTAACAGCCATTTGCAAAGACATTTTAGTAGGTGTCAACTTATTCAAGTCAAGTCTACGATATAAAGAAAGAGGCATAACACTAACACCGGCTCCAAGATCACATAAAGCAGTTTTAACATAATTTCTCTTAATGGAGCATGGTATAGTAGGTACTCCGGGATCTCCAAGTTTCTTTGGTATTCCACCCTTAAAAGTATAATTAGCAAGCATGGTGGAAATTTCAGCTTCCGGTATCTTTCTCTTATTAGTAATAATATCCTTCATATACTTAGCATAAGGATTTGTTTTGAGCACATCAGTTAATTGCATACGCAAAAAGAGAGGTCTAATCATTTCAGCAAAGCGCTCAAAATCCTCATCATCCTTTTTCTTGGATGGTTTCGGAGGAAAAGGCATGGGTTTCTGAACCCATGGTTCCCTTTCTCTACCATGTTTCCTAGCAACGAAGTCTCTTTTATCATAACGTTGATTCTTTGATTGTGGGTTATCAAGATCAACAGCAGGTTCAACATCTACATCATTATCATTACTAGGTTGAGCATCAGCATGAACATCATCATTAACATTTTCACTAGGTTCATGTTCATCACCTGATTGTGTTTCAGCATCAGAAATAGAAATATCATTCAGATTCTCAGGTGGTTCAACAATAGGTTCGCCAGAAGTTTGCAAAGTCCTATCATTTTTCTTTTTCTTCCTCTTAGAATAACTAGGTACATCAATATTATTTCTCTGAGAATCTTGCTCGATTCTCTTAGGGGGCCTTCAGGATACAAAGGTTCCTGAGTCATTCTACCAGTTCTAGTAGCCACTCTAACAGCATAATCATTTTTCTTACTATTCATTTCATCAAGCACTTCTTTCTGAGCTTTAAGTACTTGTTCTACTTGAGTGGTAACCATAGAAGCATGTTTGCTAACAAGTTTAAGTTCACCTCTAATATCAGCCATATAATCACCCAAGCATTTAATCATAAAGGTATTCTGTTTTAATTGTCTACCAAAATAAGCATTAAAGTCATCTTGCTTAAACATAAAGTCATCAAACTCATCCAAGCACTGACTAGCAATTTTAGTAGGAGGGACTTCAGCTTTATCATATCTATAGAGAGAATTTACCTTTACTACCTGTGTCGGGATATCGGGAGGTTCTTCAGTAAATAAGTAATTGAAATCATATACTTCTTTAACAGGCGGTAAATTAAGACCATATATTTCTTCAATAGGAGGTAACTTCTTAACATCTTCAGCTTTAATACCTTTTTCTTTCATAGATTTCTTTGCCTCTTGCATATCTTCGGGACTGAGAAATAGAACACCTCTCTTCTTCGGAGTTGGTTTAGGAATAGGCTCAATAATTGGCTTAGAAATTGACTCAGGAGCTGGCTCGGGAGGTGCCCAATTATTTTCATTTGTCAACATATTATTCAATAGAATTTCATCTTCATCCGGTGTTCTTTCCCTAAAAAGAGAACTAGCACAACTATCCAGGTAATCTCTGGAAGCATCAGTTAGCCCATTATAAAAGATATCAAGTATTTCAGGTTTCTTAAGAGGATGATCAGGCAAAGCATTAAGTAACTTGAGAAGCCTCCCCCAAGCTTGTGGGAGACTCTCTTCTTCAATTTGCACGAAGTTGTATATTTCCCTCAAAGCAGCTTGTTTCTTATGAGCAGGGAAATATTTAGCAGAGAAGTAATAAATCATATCCTGGGGACTTTGCACACAACCAGGATCAAGAGAATTAAACCATATCTTAGCATCACCCTTTAATGAGAAAGGAAATATTTGGAGTAAATAAAGGTAGCGCGATCTCTCATTATTAGTAAACAGGGCAGCTATATCATTTAACTTAGTAAGATGTGCCACAACAGTTTCAGATTCATAGTCATAAAAAGGATCAGATTCAACCAAAGTAATTATATCTGGATCAACAGAAAAATCATAATAATCCTTATCGGGAACACAGATAGGTGAAGTAGCAAAAGCAGGGCCGGGTCTCGTTCTATCTATAAGAGATTATTTACTCCATTTAACTAGCAACCTCTTAAGTTCATATCTATCCTGGCAAGCAAAAATAGCTGCAGAAGATTCCGCATCAAAAAGATAACCCTCAGGAATAGCAGGCATATTCTCATCATCACTATCATCATCGTATTCAGGTTCAATAATTTCTCTTTCTCTAGACCTAGCAATTTGCTCATCAAGAAATTCACCAAGGGGCACAGTAGTATCAAGCATAGAAGTAGTTTCATCATAAGTATCATGCATAGCAGAAGTGGCATCATCAATAACATGCGACATATCAGAATTCATAGCAGTAGCAGGTTTAGGTGTTGCAAGCTTACTTATAACCGAAGGAGAATCTAGTGCAGAGCTAGATGGCAGTTCCTTACCTCCCCTCGTAGTTGAGGGCAAGATAGTAGTTTGATCGTCTTTCAAGTTCTTCATAGTGTCCAGCAGATATAAATCCCAAGTGACTCAAAGAATAGATCTATGCTCCCCGACAATGGAGCCAGAAAAAGGTCTTGATAACCCACAAGTATAGGGGATCGCAACAGTTTTTGAGGGTAGAGTATTCAACCCAAATTTATTGGTTCGGCACAAGGGGAGCCAAAGAATATTCTCAAGTATTAGCAGCTGAGTTGTCAATTCAACCACACCTGGAAACTTAGTATCTGCATCAGAGTGTTTAGTAGCAAAGTAATATGATAGTGGTGGTAACGGTAACAAAAGTAAAGACAGTAAAAGTAATGTTTTTGGTATTTTGTAGTGATTGTAACAGTAGCAACGGAAAAGTAAATAAGCGAGAACCAGTATATGGAAAACTCATAGGCACCGGATCAGTGATGGATAATTATGCCGGATGTGGTTCGTCATGTAACAGTCATAACATAGGGTGACACAGAACTAGCTCCAGTTCATCAATGTAATGTAGGCATGTATTCCATATATAGTCATACATGCTTATGGAAAAGAACTTGCATGACATCTTTTGTCCTACCCTCCCGTGGCAGCGGGGTCCTATTGGAAACTAAGGGATATTAAGGCCTCCTTTTAATAGAGAACCGAAACAAAGCATTAGCACATAGTGAATACATGAACTCCTCAAACTATGGTAATCACCGGGAGTGGTCTCGATTATTGTCACTTTGGGGTTGCCGGATCATAACACATAGTAGGTGACTATAGACTTGCAAGATAGGATCAAGAACACACATATATTCATGAAAACATAATAGGTTCAGATCTGAAATCATGGCACTCGGGCCCTAGTGACAAGCATTAAGCATAGCAAACTCATAGCAACATCAATCTCAGAACATAATGGATACTAGGGATCAAACCCTAACAAAACTAACTCGATTACATGATAAATCTCATCCAACCCATCACCGTCCAGCAAGCCTACGATGGAATTACTCACGCACGACGGTGAGCATCATGAAATTGGTGATGGAGGATGGTTGATGATGACGACGGCAACGAATCGCCCTCTCCGGAGCCCCGAACGAACTCCAGATCAGCCCTCCCGAGAGAGATTAGGGCTTGGCGGCGGCTCCGTATCGTAAAACGCAATGATTTCTTCGCTCTGATTTTTTTTCTCCCCGAAAGCCAATATATGGAGTTGGAGTTGGCGTCGGAGGGCCACCAGGGGGCCCACGAGGTAGGGGGCGCGCCCAGGGGGGGCCCTGGTCTTCATCTTTGGCGAGGATTTTTTATTGTTTTTTCTAAGGTGTTCCGTGGAGTTTCAGGTCATTCCGAGAACTTTTATTTTCTGCACATAAAACAACACCATGGCAATTCTGCTAAAAACAGCGTCAGTCCGGGTTAGTTCCATTCAAATCATACAAGTTAGAGTCCAAAACAAGGGCAAAAGTGTTTGGAAAAGTAGATACGACGGAGATGTATCAGTCCTCGGAGGATGGGATGCTCTCAAATGACAAGTGTCAGTTTCTCTCGGAGCAGCCAACCAGTTAGGGGTTGTAGGGGGCGTCTATTTATAGCCTAGGGAGCAGCCCGACATGATAAGACATAAATGCCCTTCAATGATATGACCGTTAGGTGGGTAGATATTTTGGGACAGCTGGCGCATAGCACAGCAACGGTCGGAAATTTGACTCTCAAGTGCCTCAGAGCTATCATGTTCCTCACTGTGTAGGCAATCCGCACTGGCGAATTCCTAACTCCTCAGTCAGAACAAATTCCTCAGAGACTAGAATTATCTGTCACTCAAGAATATGACTGAACTGTATGAGATTTCCAATGGCTTCACTCGAAGGGATTGGTAGGTGTAAGATTTTGAGTTGAGCATCACATGGAAATTTTTCCTTAGTATTTCCTTGACCCCCATTAACAGTACGGTGTTTCCTATGACTCAAGAAAGAGAAAATGAAACTATAAAAACAAGAGTCTTCACACTACTAGGGAAAAGCTTATACACAGACGCTTACTAGTAGCGAGTGTTAAAAACCCTCGCTACTGCTACTTACTAGTAGCGCAGGTTTTTAAACCTCGCTACTACTAAGTTGATAGTAGTAGCGCGGGTTTTTAACCCTCGCTACTACTAAGAGGTCTCTACCGTGCCCCCAGGGACATGCCATAGTAGTAGCGCGGGTTTTAACCCTCGCTACTACTAAGTTGATAGCAGTAGCGTTGGTTTTTAACCCTCGCTACTACTAAGTGGTCTCTACCATGCCCCTGGACCACGCCATAGTAGTAGCGATGGTTATAAACCCGCGCTACTACTAAGTTTTTACCCCTCGCTACTACTAATCGGTCTCAACGGTGCCCCTCGGGGACATGCCATAGTAGTAGCGAGGGGTAAAAACCCGCGCTACTACTAAATACTGGG